>NW_027139887.1:1873223-2185427 GCF_035084215.1 Heptranchias perlo | reverse complement strand
AATTAAATTATTGAATGCTTTATATAATAAATTAAACAATTCATTATAAATTAAACTATTGATTTATTTATATAATGAAATAATCATTGAATTATTTATGTAATAAATTAAACTATTGAATTATTTATATAATAAATTAAACTTTGAAATATTTTTGTAATAAATTAAACAATTCATTTTAAAATAATCAACTGAATTATTTGTATCATCATTTAAACAATTCATTGTCAATTAAATTATTGAATTATTCGTATAATAAATTAAACAATTCATTATAAATTAAACTATTGAATTATTTATATAATTAATAAAATTTGAATTATCTTTATAATAAATTAACAATTCATTTTAAAATAATCACATGAATTATTTATAAAATATATTAAACAATTCATTATCAATTAAGCTATTGAATTATTTATATAATTCATAAAATATGAATTATTTTTATAAAATATTAAACAAATCATTATCAATTAAACTACTGAATTATATATATAATAAATTAAACAATTCATTATTTATTAAACTATTGAATTATTTATATAATAAATTAAGCAATTCATTACAAATTAAACTGTTGAATTCTTTATATAATGAATTAAACCTTGAATTATTTTTATAATAAATTAAACAATTCATTTTAGAAGAATCACTTGAACGATTTATATAATAAATTAAACAATTCATTATAAATTGAACTATTGCATTATTTATATAATTAATGAAATTTGAATTATTTTTATAATAAATTAAACAATTCATTTTAAAATAATCACATGAATTATTTATAAATTATATTAAACAATTCATTATAAATTAAGCTATTGAATTATTTATATAATTCATAAAATATGAATTATTTTTATAAAAATTTAAACAAATCATTATCATTTAAACTACTGAATTATATATATAATAAATTAAACAATTCATTATACATTAAACTGTTGAATTATTTACATAATGTATTAAAACTTGAATTATTTTTATAATAAATTAAACAATTCATTTTAAAATAATCACTTGAATGATTTATATAATAATTTAAACAATTAATTGTCAATTAAATTATTGAATTATTTGTATAATAAATTAAACAATTATTTAGAAATTAAAATATTGGATGATTTATACAATCAATTAAGCTATTGTGTTATTTATATAATTAATAAAATACAAATTAATTTATAATAAATTAAACAAATCATTATCAATTAAACTATTGAATTATTTTTATAATAAATTAAACAATTCATTATAAATTAAACTATTGAATTATTTATATAATTAATAACATTTGAATTATTTGTATAATAAATTAACAATTCATTTTAAAATAATCACATGAAATATTTATAAAATAAGTTAAACAATTCATTATTAATTAAAGTATTGAATTATTTATATGATAAATTAATTTTTGAATTATTGTTATAATAAATTATTCGATTTATTTCAAAATAATAACTGGAATTATTTATAAAATAAATTAAACAATTCGTTAAAAATAAAACTATTGAATTATTCATATAATAAATTAAACTATGAATTATTTTTGTAATAATTAAAGTATTGAATTATTTATATGATAAATTAATTTTTGAATTATTATTATAATAAATTAGTAAATTGATTTCAAACTATTAACTTGAATTACTTATAACATAAATTAAACAATTCACTATAAATAAAACCATTGAATTATTTATATAATAAAATAAACTTTGAATTATATTTATAATAAATTAAACAATTCATTCTAAAATTATCAATTGAATTATTTATATAATAAATTAAACAATTCATTATAAATTAAATTATTGAATGCTTTATATAATAAATTAAACAATTAATTCTAAAATTATCAATTGAATTATTTATATAATAAATTAAACAATTCATTATAAATTAAATTATTGAATGCTTTATATAATAAATTAAACAATTCATTATAAATTAAACTATTGATTTATTTATATAATGAAATAATCATTGAATTATTTATGTAATAAATTAAACTATTGAATTATTTATATAATAAATTAAACTTTGAAATATTTTTGTAATAAATTAAACAATTCATTTTAAAATAATCAACTGAATTATTTTATAATAAATTAAACAAATCATTATCAATTAAACTATTGAATTATTTTTATAATAAATTAAACAATTCATTATAAATTAAGCTATTGAATTATTTATATAATTCATAAAATATGAATTATTTTAATAAAATATTAAACAAATCATTATCAATTAAACTACTGAATTATATATATAATAAATTAATCAATTCATTATAAATTAAACTATTGAATTTTTTATACAATAAATTACTTTGAATTATATTTATAATAAATTAAACAATTCATTTAAAAATAATCATTTGAATTATTTATGTTATAAAGTAAACAATTTATTACAAATTAAACGATTGAATTATTTATATAATAAATTAAACATTTAATTATTTATATAATAAATTCAACATTGAATTATGTTCATAAATTAAAATTTGAATTATTTTGATATTAAATTAAAGAATTCATTTTAAAATAATCACTTGTATTATTTACATAATAAATTAAACAATTCATTATCAATTAAACTATTGAATTATTTAAATAAATTAAACTTTGAATTCTTTATTGATTAAATTAAACTTTGAATTATTTTTATAATATATTGAACAGTTCATTTTAAAATAATCACTTGAATTATTCATATAACAAATTAAACAATTCATTATAAATTAAAATATTGAATTATTAAATTATAAATTAAAGTTTGAATTATTTTTATAATAAATTAAACAGTTCATTTTAAAATAATCATTTGAATAATTTATATAATAATTAAAACAATTTATTATAAATTAAACTATTGAATTATTTATATAATAAATTAAACTTTGAATAATTTACATAATAAAGTAATCAATTTATTTTAAAATAAATCCTTGAATTATTTATATAATAAATTAAACAATTCATTATAAATAAACTATTGAATTATTAATACAATAAATTAAACTATTTGATTATTTATACAAAAAATTAAACTTTGAATTATTTTTATAATAAATTGAACAATTCATTAAAAAAAATCACTTGAATTATTTATAAAATAAATTAAACAATTCATTATAAATTAAACTATTGAATTATTTATATAATAAAATAAACTTTGAATTATATTTATAATAAATTAAACAATTCATTCTAAAATTATCAATTGAATTATTTATATAATAAATTAAACAATTCATTATGAGTTAAATTATTGAATGATTTATATAATAAATTAAACAATTCATTATAAATTAAACTATCGATTTATTTATATAATGAAATAATCATTGAACTATATTTATAATAAATTAAACAATTCATTTCAAAATTATCACTTGAATTATTTATATAATAAATTAAACGATTCATTATAAATTAATCTATTGAATTATTTATATAATAAATTAAACTTTGAATTATTCATATAATAAATTAAACTTTGAATTATTTTAAAATAAATTAAACAAATCATTTTAAAATAATCACTAGAATTATTTATCTAATAAATTAAACAATTCATTATAAATTTAATTATTGAATGATTTATATAATAAATTAAAGAATTCATTATAAATTAAACTATTGAATTATTTATATAATAAATTAAACTTTGAAATATTTTTGTAATAAATTAAACAATTCATTTTGAAATAATCAACTGAACTATTTATAAAATAAATTAAACAATTCATTATGAATTAAACTATTGAATTATTAAATTATAAATTAAAGTTTGAATTATTTTTATAATAAATTAAACGTTGAAATATTTTATAATAAATTAAACAATTCATTATAAATTAAACTGTTGAATTATTTATATAATCAATGAAACATTGAATTATTTTTATAATAAATTAAACTTTGAATTGTTTATATAATAAATTCAACTTTGAATTATTTATATAATAAATTAGACAATTCATTTTAAAATAATCACTTTAATTATTTATATAATGAATTTTATAATTCATTATAAATTAAGCTGTTGAATTATTTAATTAATAAATTAAACTATTTAATTATATATGTAAAAATTAAACTTTGAATTATTTTTATAATAAGTTCAACAATTCTTTATAAATTAAACTATTGAATTATTTTTTTTATAAATTAAAATATTGAATCATTTATATAGTAAATTCAACTATTGAATTATGCTCATAAATTAAAATTTGAATTGTTTTTATAATAAATTAAAGAATTCATTTTAAAATAATCACTTTAATTATTTATATAATAAATTTTACAATTCATTATAAATTAAGCTGTTGAATTATTTAATTAATAAATTAAACTATTTAATTATTTTCTGTAAAAATTAAACTTTGAATTATTTTTATAATAAATTCAACAATTCATTATAAATTAAACTATTGAATTATTTTTTTATAAATTAAAATATTGAATCATTTATATAATAAATTAAACTATTGAATTATGTTCATAAATTAAAATTTGAATTATTTTTATAATAAATTAAACAATTCATTTTAAAATAATCGCTTGAATTATTTATATAATAAATTCAACTTTGAATTATTTTTATAATAAATTAAACATTGAATTATTTATATCATAAATTAAACAATTCATTTTAAAATAATCACGAATTATTTGTATGATAAAATAAACAATTCATTATAAATTTAGCTATTGAATTATTTAAATAATAAATTAAGCAATTCATTTTAAAATAATCACTTGAATTATTTATATAATAAATTAAACAATTCATTATAAATTAAACTATTGAATTATTTATATAATAAATTAAACATTGAATTATTTTTACAATGAATTAAACATCGAATTATTATTATAAATTAAACTATTCATTTTAAAATGATCTCTTTATTTATGGAATAAATTTTACAATTCATTATAAATTTAGCTATTGAATTATTTATGTAATAAATTAAACTATTTAATTATTTGCATAACAAATTAAACTTTGAATTATTTTTATAATTAATTAAACAATTCATTTTAAAATAATCACTTGAATTATTTGTATAATAAATTAAACAATTCAATATAAATTAAACTGTTGAATTATTTATATGATTAATTAAACTATTGAATTAATTATATAATAAATTAAACTTTGAATTATTTTCATAAATTAAACAATTCATTTTAAAATAATCACTCAAATTATTGATATAATAAATTAAACTATTAAATTATTGATATAATCAATTAAACATTGAATTATTTATATAATACATTAAACTTTGAAATATTTTTGTAATAAATTAAACAATTCATTTTAAAATAATCAACTGAGCTATTTATAAAATAAATTAAACAATTCATTGTCAATTAAACTATTGAATTATTTTTATAATAAATTGAACAGTTCATTTTAAAATAATCAGTTGAATTATTTATATAACAAATTAAACAATTCATTATAAATTAAACTATTGAATTATTAAATTATAAATTAAAGTTTGAATTATTTTTATAATAAATTAAACTTTGAAATATTTTATAATAAATTAAACAATTCATTATAAATTAAACTGTTGAATTATTTATATAATCAATGAAGCATTGAATTATTTTTATAATAAATTAAACTTTGAATTGTTTATATAATAAATTCAACTTTGATTTATTTATATAATAAATTAGACAATTCATTTTAAAATAATCACTTTAATTATTTATATAATAAATTTTATAATTCATTATAAATTAAGCTGTTGAATTATTTAATTAATAAATTAAACTATTTAATTATATATGTAAAAATTAAACTTTGAATTATTTTTATAATAAGTTCAACAATTCTTTATAAATTAAACTATTGAATTATTTTTTTTATAAATTAAAATATTGAATCATTTATATAGTAAATTAAACTATTGAATTATGCTCATAAATTAAAATTTGAATTGTTTTTATAATAAATTAAAGAATTCATTTTAAAATAATCACTTTAATTATTTATATAATAAATTTTACAATTCATTATAAATTAAGCTGTTGAATTATTTAATTAATAAATTAAACTATTTAATTATTTTCTGTAAAAATTAAACTTTGAATTATTTTTATAATAAATTCAACAATTCATTATAAATTAAACTATTGAATTATTTTTTTATAAATTAAAATATTGAATCATTTATATAATAAATTAAACTATTGAATTATGTTCATAAATTAAAATTTGAATTATTTTTATAATAAATTAAACAATTCATTTTAAAATAATCGCTTGAATTATTTATATAATAAATTCAACTTTGAATTATTTTTATAATAAATTAAACGTTGAATTATTTATATCATAAATTAAACAATTCATTTTAAAATAATCACGAATTATTTGTATGATAAAATAAACAATTCATTATAAATTTAGCTATTGAATTATTTAAATAATAAATTAAGCAATTCATTTTAAAATAATCACTTGAATTATTTATATAATAAATTAAACAATTCATTATAAATTAAATTATTGAATTATTTATATAATAAATTAAACATTGAATTATTTTTACAATGAATTAAACATCGAATTATTATTATAAATTAAACTATTCATTTTAAAATGATCTCTTTATTTATGGAATAAATTTTATTATTCATTATAAATTTAGCTATTGAATTATTTATGTAATAAATTAAACTATTTAATTATTTGCATAACAAATTAAACTTTGAATTATTTTTATAATTAATTAAACAATTCATTTTAAAATAATCACTTGAATTATTTGTATAATAAATTAAACAATTCAATATAAATTAAACTGTTGAATTATTTACATGATTAATTAAACTATTGAATTAATTATATAATAAATTAAACTTTGAATTATTTTCATAAATTAAACAATTCATTTTAAAATAATCACTCAAATTATTGATATAATAAATTAAACTATTAAATTATTGATATAATCAATTAAACATTGAATTATTTTTATAATAAATTAAACTTTGAATTATTTATATAATTAATTAAACTATTCATTTTAAAATAATCACTTGAATTATTTATATAATAAAGTAAAACATTATTATTAATTAAACGATTGAATTATTAATATAATAAATTAAAATATTGAATTATTTATATAATAAATTAAACATTGAATTACTTTTATAATAAATTAAACGTTGAATTGTTATTATAAATTAAATTCTTCATTTTAAAATAATCACTTTATTTATATAATAAATTTTACAATTCATTATAATTTAAGCTATTGAATTATTTGTATAATAAATTAAACTATTTAATTATTTGTATAAAAAATTAAATTTTGAAATATTTTTACAATAAATTAAACTTTGAATTATTGATATGATAAATAAAACTTTGAATTATTTATTTAACAAATTAAACAATGCATTTTAAAAAATCGCTTGAATTATTTATATAATTAAACAATTCATTATAAATTAAACTATTGATTCATTTACATAATAAATTAAACTATATAATTATGTTTATATAAAGAAATTAAAAATTGAATTATTTTTATAAAAAATTAAACTTTGAATTGTTTATATATTAAATTCAACTTTGAATTATTTATATAATAAATTAGACAATTCATTTAAAAATAATCACTTGAATTATTTACATAATAAATTACACTTTGAAATATGTTTAAAATGAATTATACTTTGAATTATTTTTATAATAAATTAAACTTTTAAATATTTATATGATAAATTAAACAATTCATTATAAATTAAACTTTTAAATTATTTATATAATAAATTAAACTATTGTATTATTTATATAATAAATTAAACTTTGAAATATTTTATAATAAATTAAACAATTAATTATAAATTAAACTGTTGAATTATTTAGATAATCAATGAAACATTGAATTATTTTTATAATAAATTAAACATTGAACTATTTTTATAATAATCTAAACTTTGAATTATTTATTTAATAAATTAAACAATTCATTTTAAAATAATCACTTCATTTATATATTAAGCTATTGAATTATTTGTATAATAAATTAAACAATTTTATTATTTATATAAAACATTAAAATTTCAATTATTTTTACAATTAATGAAACAATTCATTTTAAAATAATCACTTGAATTATTTGTAAAACAAATTGAACAATTCATTATAAATTAAACTATTGAATTATTTATATAATAAATTAAACTATTGAATTATTGTTATAAATTAAGCAATTCATTTTAAAATAATCACTTGAATTATTTATATAATAAACTAAACAATTCAATATAAATTAAACTATTGAATTATTTACATAATACATTAAACTATTGAATTATTTATATGATTAATTAAACTTTGAAATATTTTTAGAATGAAATAAACTTTGAATTATTTATATAATAAATGATACAATTCATTACATAAGAACAAAAGAACATAAGAAATAACTTGTATAATAAATTAAATTATTTAATTATTTATATAATAAATTAAACTTTGAAATATTTTAAGAATAAATGAAACAATTCATTTCAAAATAATCACTTGAATTATTTATGAAATAAATTAAACAATTAATTATTAATTTAACTATAGAATTATTTATGTAATAAATTAAACTTTGAATTATTTTTATAATAAATTAAACAATTCATTATCAATCAAACTATTGAATTAATTTTATAATAAATTAAACAATTCATTTTAAATTAATCACTTGATTTATTGATATAACAACTTACACAATTCATTATAAATTAAACTATTGAACTATTTTTACAAAAAATTAAACGATTCATTTTAAAATAATCACTTGAATTATTTACACAATAAATTAAAATATTCAATTATTTTTTCAAAATTAAACTTTGAATTATTTATATAATAAATTATACAATTCATTACAAATTAAACTGTTGAATTTTTTATACAATACATTAAACATTGAATTATTTTTATAATAAATTGAACAATTCATTTTAATATCACTTGAATTATTTGTATAATAAATTAAACAATTCATTATAAATTAAACTATTGAATTATTTATATAATGAATTAAACGATTGAATTTTGTATATAACAAACACAACTTTGCAATAATTTTATAATAAATTAAACAATTCATTTTAAATTAATCGCTTGAATTATTTATATAACAAATTAAACAATTCGTTATAAATTAAACTATTGAATTATTTTTAAAACAAATTAAACTGTGAATTATTTTAACAATAAATTAAACAATTCATTTTAAAATAATCACTTGAATTATTTATATAATAAATTAAACAATTCATTGCAAATTAAACTATTGAATTATTTATAAAATTAATTAAACTTTGAATTATTTTTTAAATAAATTAAACAATTCATTTTAAATTCATCATTTGAATTATTTATATAATAAATGAAACAATTCATTATAAATTAAACTATTGAATTATTTATATAATAAATTAAACCTTGAATTATTTTTATAATAAATTAAACAATTCATTCTAAAAGAATCAATTGAATTATTGAGATAATAAATTAAACAATTCATTATAAATTAAACTATTGAATTATTTATATAATAAATTAAACTATTTAATTATTTATATAATTAATTAAACTTTGAATTATTTTTTAAATAAATTAAACAATTCATTTTAATATAATCACTTGAATTATTTGTATCATAAATGAAACAATTCATTTTAAAATAATCACTTGAATTATATATATAAAAAATTAAACAATTCATTATAAATTAAACTGCTCCGCCACCTCCTGCTCCTTCACCCCCTCCTGCTCGTTCTCCCTCTCCTGCTCCTTCTCCCCCTCCTGCTCCTTCTCCCCCTGCTCCTTATCCTCCTGTTCCTTCTCCACCGCCTGCTCCTTCGCGACCTCCTGCTTCTACTCCACCTCCTGCTCCTTTTCCTCCTCGTGCTCCTTCTCGTCATCCTGATCCTTCTCCCCCTCCCGCTCCATCTCTACCTCCTGCTTTTTCTTCCCCTCTAGCTCCTTCACCTCCTGCACATTCTCGACCACCAGCTCCTCCTCCACCTGCTCCTTCTCCTCCTTCTGCTGCTTCTCCTCCTCCAGCTCCATCTCCCCATCCTGCTCCTTTTTCACCTCCTGCTCCTCCTCCAACTGAAGCTCCATCTACAACTCCTGTTCATTCTCCACCTCCTGCTCCTTCGCCTCCTCCTCCTTTTTCTCCTCCAACTGGTCATTCTCCACCTCCTGGTCATTCTCCACCTCCTGCTCCTTTTCCACCTCCTGCTCCTTCTCCTCCTCCTACTGCTTCTCCTCCTCCTGCTCCTTCTCCCCCTTCCGCTTCTCATCCAGCTCCTGCTCCTCCTCCACCTCCTGCAACTGCTCAACATCCCCCTCCTGCTCCTTCTGCTCCTCCTGCTTAATCTCCACCTCCTGCTCCTCCTCCTCCTACTCCTTCTCCACCTCCTGCTCCTTCTCCACCTCCTATTCCTACTCCACCTCCTCCTCCTTCTCCACCACCAGCTCCATCACCATCTCCTGCTCCTTCTCCTCCTTCTGGTCCTTGTCCTCCTCCTGCTCCTTCTCCACCTCCCGCTCCTTCTCCTCCTCCTCATCAACCTCCTCCTCCTGCTCCTTCTCCACTTCCTGCTCAACCTCCTCCTCCTGCTCCTTCTCCTCCTCCTGCTCCTTCTCCCCCTTCCGCTTCTCATCCAGCTCCTGCTCCTCCTCTACCTCCTGCAACTGCTCAACGTCCCCCTCCTGCTCCTTCTGCTCCTCCTGCTTAATCTCCACCTGCTGCTCCTCCTCCTCCTGCTCCTTCTCCACCTCCTGCTCCTCCTCCACCTCCAGTTCCTCCTCAACCCTCTGCTCCTTCCCCTCCTCCTGTTCCTTCCCCTCCTCCTGCTCCTTCCCTTCCTCCTGCTCCTTCTCCCCCTCTTGCTCCTTCTCCCCCTCCTGCTCCTTCTCCCCCTCCTGCACCTTCTGCCCCTCCTGCTCCTTCTCCCCGTCCTGCTCCTTCTCCCCCTCCTGCTCCTTCTCCTCCTCCTGCTCCTTCTCCTGCTTTTTCTGCACCTCCTGCTCCTTCTCCTCCTCGTGCTCCTTCTACTCATGATGCTCCTTCTCCCCCTCCCGCTCCATCTCTACCTCCTGCTTCTTCTTCCCCAAGAGATCATTCTTCACCTCCTGCACATCCTCGACCTCCAGCTCCTCCTCCTCCACCTGCTCCTTCTCCTCCACTTGCTGCTTCACCTCCTCCAGCTCCATCTCCACGTCCTGCTACTTATTCACCTCCTGCTCCTTCTCCAACTGAAGCTCCTGCTACAACTCCTGTTCATTCTACATCTCCTGCTCCTTCTCCTCTTCCTCCCCCTGCTCCATCTCCACGTCCTGCTCCTTCTCCTCCTCCTGATCAACCTCCTCCTCATGCTCCTTCTCCACATCCTGCTCAACCTCCTCCCCCTGCTCCTTATCCACCTTTGCTCATTCTCCTCCTCCTGGTCCTTGTCCTCCTCCTGCTCGTGCTCCTCCTGATCAACCACCCGCTCCTGCTCCTTCACCACTTCCTGCTCCTTCTCCACCTTCTGCTCCTTCCCTATCTCCTGCTCCTTCTCCCCCTACTGTTCCTTCTCCTTGTCCAGCTCAACCTCCTCCTCCTGCTCCTTCTCTACTTGCTGCTCTTTCTCCACCGCCTGCTCCTCCTCCACCTCCTGCTCCTTCTCCACCGTCTGCTCCTTCTCCACCTCATGCTCCTTCTCAACCTCCTGCTCAACTTCCCCCTCCAGCTCCTTCTCCCCCTTCTGCTCCTTCTCCACTTCCTGCTCAAACTCAACCTCCTGCTCCTTCTCCACCTCCTGTTCCTACTCCACCTCCTCCTCCTTCACCACCTCCTGCTCCGTCTCCTCCTCCTGCTCCTTCTCCTCCTCCTGCTCCTTCTCCTCCTCCTGCTCCTTCTCCACCTCCTGCTCCTTCTTCTCCTGATCAACATCCTGCTGCTGCTCCTTCTCCACATCCTGCTCAAACTCCTTCTCCTGCTCCTCCTCCATCTCCTGCTCCTTCTTCTCCTCCTGCACCCTCTCCAACTCCTGCTCCTTCTCCACCGCCTGCTCCTTCTCCACCTCCTGCTCCTTCTTCTCCTCCTGCTCCACCTCCTCCTGCTCCTTCTCCGCCTCCTGCTCCTTCACCCCCTCCTGCTCCTTCTTCTCCTCCTGCTCCACCTCCTCCTGCTCCTTCTCCACCTCCTGCTCCTTCTCCTCCTCCACATCCTGCTCAAACTCCTCCCCCTGCTCCTTCTCGACATCTTGCTCCTTCTCCTCCTGCTCCATTTCCTCCTCCTACTCCTTCTCCTCCTCCTGCTCCTTCTCCCCCTCCCGCTTCTCCACCCACTCCCGCTTCTCCACCACCTACCGCTTCTCCTCCACGTCCTGCTCATTCTCCCCCTCCTGCTCATTCTCCCCCTCCCCCTCCCCTCCTGCTCATTCTCCCCCTCCTGCTCCTCCTCCACCTCCAGTTACTCCTCAACCAGCTGCTCCTTCTTCACCTCCTGCACATTCTCGACCTCCAACTCCTCCACCACCTGCTCATTCTCCTCCTTCTGCTGCTTCTCCTCCTCCAGCTCCTTCTCCCCCTCATGCTCCTTCTTCACCTCCTCCTCCTTCTCCAACTGAAGCTCCTTCTACAACTCCTGTTCATTCTCCACCTCCTGCTCCTTCGACTCCTCCTCCTTCTTCTCCTCCAACTGGTCATTCTCCACCTCCGGCTCCTTCTCCCTCTCCTGCTGCTTCTCCGCCTCCTGCTCTTTCTATGCCTCCAGTACATTCTCTGCCCCCTTCTCGTTCACCCCCTACTGCTCTTTCTCCCGCTCCAGCTCCTTCTCCACCTCCTGATCCTTCTCCCTCTCCTGCTCCTTCTGCGCCTCCTGCTCCTTCTCCACCTCCTGCTCCTTCTCCTCCTCCTGCTCAACCCCCTCCTCCTGCTTCCTTCTCCCCCGACAGCTCCTTCTCCCCCTCAAGCTCCTTCTTCACCTTCTGCTCCTTCTCCCCGTCCTGCTCCTTCTCGACCTCCTGCTCCTTCTCCACCTCCTGCTCCTCCTCCACCTCCTGCTCCTCCTCCACCTCCTGCTCCTTCGCCTCCTCATGCTTCTTCTCCTCCACCTGCTCTGTCTTCACCTCCAGCTCCTTCTCCACCTCAAGCTCCTCCTCCAGCTCCTGCTCCTTCTCCGCCTCCTGCTCGTTCACCCCCTCCTACTCCTGCTCTGCCTCTGCTCGACCCCCTCCTCCTGCTCCTTCTTCTCTTCCTGCTCCTTCTCCACCTTCTGCTCCTTCTCCTCCTCCTGCTCCTTCTCCTCCTCCTGTTCCTCCTCCACCTCCTCCTCCTTCAACACCTCCTGCTCCTTCTCCTCCTGTTGCTCCTTATTCACCTTCTACACATTCTCGACCACCAGCCGCGACTCATCCTCGTGCTCCTTCATCTCTTCCTGCTCCTCCTCCACCTTCTGCTCCTTCTCTTCCTCCTGCTCATCCTCCACCTCCTGCTCCTTCTCCTCCTCTTGTTCCTTCATCACCTTCTACACATTCTCGATCTCCAGCTACTACTCATCCTCCTGCTCCTTCTCCTCCTCCGGGACCTTCTCCCCCTGCAGCTCCTTCTTCACCCCCTGCTCCTTCTCCCTCTCCTGCTCCTTCTTCACATCCTGCTCCTTCTCCCCCTCCTGCTCCGTCTCGACCTCCTGCTCCTTCTCCACCTCCAGCTCCTCCTCCAGCTCCTGCTCCTTCGCGTCCTCATGCTCAACCCCCTCCTCCTGCTCCTTCTCCCCTTCCCGCTCCTTCTCCCCTTCCCGCTCCTTCTCCCCATCCCGCTCCGTCTTCACCTCCAGCTCCTTCTCCGCCTCAAGCTCCTCCGCAAACTCGGGCTCATTCTCCACCTCATGCTCCTTCTCCACCTCCTGCTCCTTCTCGTCCTCCTGATCCTTCTCGTCCTCCTGATCCTTCTCGTCCTCCTGATCCTTCTCCCCCTCTTGCTCCTTCTCCACCTCCTGCTCATTCTCAACGTCCTGCTCCTTCTCTTCCTCTGCTTAACCCCCTCATCCTGCTCCTTCTTCTCTTCGTGCTCCTAATCCTTCTCCTGCTCCTGCTCCTCCTCCTCCTTCTCTTCCTCTGCTCAACCCCCTCATCGTGCCCCTTCTCCACCTTCTGCTCCTTCTCCTCCTCCTGCTCCGTCTCGCCCTCCAGCTCCTTCTCCACCTCCTGCTCCTTCTCCTCCTTCGGCACCTTCACGTTCTCCTGCTCCTTCGTCCCGTCCTGCTCCTCCACCACATGCAGCACCAACTCCACCTCCTGCTCCTTCTCCTCTTCCTGCTCAAAACCCTTCTCCTGCTCCAACTCACCCTCCTGCTCCTGCTTTGCATCCTGCTCCTTCTCCACATCGTGCTCATTCTCGTCATCCTGCTCCTTCTCCCACTCATGCTCCATCTCGACCTACTGCTCCTTCTCCTCCTCCTGCTCAACCTTCCCCTCCTGCTCCTTCTCCCCTCCTGCTCCTTCTCCCCTCCTGCTCCTTCTCCCCTCCGGCTCCTTCTCCACCTTCTGCTCCTTCTCGACCTCCTGCTCCTTCTCCCGCTCCTGTTCCTTCTCCTCGTCCAGCTCTACTTCCACCTCATGCTCCTTCTCCGCTTCCTGCTCCTTCTCCACTTCCTGCTCCTTCTGCACTTCCTGCTCGTTCTCCACTTCCTGCCCCTTCTCCACTTCCTGCCCCTTCTCCACTTCCTGCTCCTTCTCCACTTCCTGCTCCATCTCCACCTCCTGCTCCTTCTTCTCTTCCTGCTCCTTCTTCTCATCCTGCTCCTTCTCCTCATCCTGATCCTTCTCCACCTCGTGCTCCTTCTCCTCTTCCTGCTCCTTCCCCACCTCCTGCTCCTGCTCCACCTCCTGCTCCTTCTCCACCTCCTGCTCCTTCTCCACCTCCAGCTCCTTCTCCACCTCCTGCTCCTTCTCCAACTCCTGCTCCTTCTCCACCTCCTGCTCAACCTCCTCCTCCTGCTCCTTCTCCACTTCCTGGTCAACCTCCTCCCCCTGCTCCATCTCCATCCCTTGCTCCTTCTCCTCCCTCTGGTCCTTGTCCTGCTCCTGCTCCTCCTCCTTCTGCTCAACCTCGCCCTCCTACTCCTTCTCCTCCTAATACTCCTTCTCCTCCTTTTGCTCCTTCTCCCCCTCCCGCTTCTCCTCCAGCTCCTGCTCAACGTCCCCCTACTGCTCCTTCGCCTCCTCCTGCTTAATCTCCACCTTCTGCTCCTCCTCCTCCTGATCCTTCTCCCACTCCTGCTCCTTCTCCTCCTCCTGCTCCTTCTCCACCTCCTGCTCCTCCTCCACCTCCAGTTCCTCCTGAACCCGCTGCTCCTTCCCCTCCTCTTGGTCCCTCTCCCACTGCTGCTCCTTCTCCACCTCCTGCTCCTTCTCCTCCTCCTGATCAACCTCCCCCTCCTGATCAGGCTCGTCCTCCTGCTCCATTTCCTCCTCTTGCTCCATCTCCCCCTCCTGCTCCATCTCCCCCTCCTGCTCCATCTCCCCCTCCTGCTCCATCTCCCCCTCCTGCTCCATCTCCCCCTCTTGCTACATCTCCCCCTCCTGCTCCATCAGCCACTACTGCTCCATCTCCCCCTCCTGCTCCATCTCCCCCTCCTGCTCCATCTCGCCCTCCTTCTCCATCTCCCCCTCCTGCTCCATCTCCCCTCCTGCTCCTTCACCCCCTCCTGCTCCTTCACCACCTCCTGCTCCTTCACCCCCTCCTGCTCCTTCACCCCCTCCTGCTCCTTCACCCCCTCCTGCTCCTTCAGCTCCTCCTGCTCCTTCATCCTCTCCTGCTCCTTCACCCCCTCCTGCTCCTTCACACCTCCTGCTCCTTCACCCCCTCCTGCTGCTTCACCCCCTCCTGCTCCTTCACCCCCTCCTGCTCCTTCACCCCCTCCTGCTCCTTCAACCCCTCCTGCTCCTTCACCCCCTCCTGCTCCTTCATCCGCTGCTGCTCCTTCTCCCCCTCCTGTTCCTTCTCCTCGTCCAGCTCAATTTCCACCTCCTGCTCCTTCTGCACCTCCTGCTCCTTCTGCACCTCCTGCTCCTTCTTCTCTTCCTGCTCCTTCTTCTCTTCCTGCTCCTTCTTCTCTTCCTTCTCCTTCTGCACCTCCTGCTCCTTCTCCACCTCCTGCTCCTTCTCCACCTGCTGCTCCTTCTCCACCTGCTGCTCCTTCTTCACCTTCTGCTCCTTCTCCACCTTCTGCTCCTTCTCCACCTCCTGCTCCTTCTCCACCTCCTCCACATTCTCCACCTCCTGCTCCTTTTCCACCTCCTGCTCTTTCTCCACCTCCTGCTCCTTTTCCTCCAACTGCTCCTCCTCCACCTCCTGCTCCTCCTTCACCTCCTGCTCCTCATCCACCTGCAGCTCCTCCTCCGCCTCCTGCTCCTCCTCCGCCTCCTGCTCCTCCTCCGCCTCCTGCTCCTCCTCCGCCTCCTGCTCCTCCTCCGCCTCCAGCTCCATCTCCCCCTCCTGCTCCATCTCCCCCTCCTGCTCCATCTCCCCATGCTGCTCCATCTCCCCCTCCTGCTCCATCTCCCCCTCCTGCTCCATCTCCCCCTCCTGCTCCATCACCACCTCCTGCTCCATCTCCGCATCCTGCTCCATCTCCCCCTCCTGCTCCATCTCCCCCTCCTTCTCCATCTCCCCCTCCTGCTCCATCTCTTCTCCTGCTCCTTCACCCCCTCCTGCTCCTTCACCCCCTCCGGCTCCTTCACCCCTCCTGCTCCTTCACCCCCTCCTGCTGCTTCACCCCCTCCTGCTCCTTCACCCCTCCTGCTCCTTCACCCCCTCCTGCTCCTTCACCCCCTCCTGCTCCTTCACCCCTCCTGCTCCTTCATCCGCTCCTGCTCCTTCTCCCCCTCCTGTTCCTTCTCCTCGTCCAGCTCAATTTCCACCTCCTGCTCCTTCTGCACCTCCTGCTCCTTCTTCTCTTCCTGCTCCTTCTTCTCTTCCTTCTGCTTCTCCACCTGCTGCTCCTTCTCCACATGCTGCTCCTTCTTCACCTTCTGCTCCTTCGCCACCTTCTGCTCCTTCTCCACCTCCTGCTCCTTCTCCACCTCCTGCTCCTTCTCCACCTCCTGCTCCTTCTCCACCTCCTCCTCCTACTCCACCTCCTCCTCCTACTCCACCTCCTCCACATTCTCCACCTCCTGCTCCTTTTCCACCTCCTGCTGCTTCTCCACCTCCTGCTCCTTTTCCTCCAACTGCTCCTCCTCCACCTCCTGCTCCTCCTTCACCTCCTGCTCCTCCTCCACCTGCAGCTCCTCCTCCGCCTCCTGCTCCTCCTCCGCCTCCTGCTCCTCCTCCGCCTTCTGCTCCTCCTCCGCCTCCTGCTCCTCCTCCGCCTTCTGCTCCTTCTCCACCTCCTGCTCCTCCTCCGCCTCCTGCTCCTCCTCCGCCTCCTGCTCCTTCTCCACCTCCTCCTCCTACTCCACCTCCTCATCCTACTCCACCTCCTCCTCATTCTCCACCTCCTGCTCCTTTTCCACACCCTGCTCCTTCTCCATCTCCTGCTCCTTTTCCTCCAAATGCTCCTCCTCCACCTCCTGCTCATCTTTCACCTCCTGCTCCTTCTCCACCTGCAGCTCCTCCTCCACCTCCTGCTCCTCCTCCGCCTCCTGCTCCTCCTCTGCCTCCTGCTCCTCCTCCGCCTACTGCTCCTCCTCCGCCTCCTGCTCCTCCTCCGCCTCCTGCGCCTTCTCCGCCTCCTGCTCCGTCTCCGCCTCCTGCTCGTTCACCCCCTCCTGCTCCTTCTCCGCCTCATGCTTCTTCCCCTGCCCCTGATCCTTCGCGTCATCGTACTCATTATCGTCCTCTTGCTCAACGACCCCCTTCTGCTCCTTCTCTACCTTCTGCTCCTTCTCTACCTTCTGCTCCTTCTCTACCTTCTGTTCCTTCTCTACCTTCTGCTCCTTCTCCACCTCCTGCTCGTTCTCCACATTCTGCTCCTTCTCCCCCTCCAGCTCCTTCTCTACCTTCTGCTCCTTCTCCACCTCCTGCTCATTCTCCTCCTTCTGCTCCTCCTCCACCTCCTGCTCGTTCTCCACATTCTGCTCCTTCTCCCCCTCCAGCTCCTTCTCTACCTTCTGCTCCTTCTCCACCTCCTGCTCATTCTCCTCCTTCTGCTCATTCTCCACCTCCTTCTCCATCTCCGGCTCCTTCTCCACATCCGGCTCCTTCTCCACCTCCGGCTCATTCTCCACCTCAGGCTCATTCTCCACCTCCTGCTCCTTCTCCACATTCTGCTCCTTCTCCACATTCTGCTCCTTCTCCACATTCTGCTCCTTCTCCACAATCTGCTCCTTCTCCACCTCCTTCTCCATCTCCGGCTCCTTCTCCACATCCGGCTCCTTCTCCACCTCAGGCTCATTCTCCACCTCAGGCTCATTCTCCACCTCCGGCTCATTCTCCACCTCCGGCTCATTCTCCACCTCCGGCTAACTCTCCACCTCCTGCTCCTCCTCCATCTTCTGCTCCTTCTCCATCTCCTGCTCCTTTTCCACCTCCTGTTCCTACCCCATCTCCTCATCCTTCTCCACCTCCTGCTCCTGATCCTGCTCCTTCTCCTCTTCCTCCTCCTCCTGCTCCTTCTCCACGTCCTGCTCCTTCTTCTCCTCCTGCTCCTTTTCCACGTCCTGCTCCTTCTTCTCCTCCTGCTCCTTTTCCACCTCCTGCTCCTGCTCATTCTCCTCCTCCTGATCAACCTCCTCCTTCTGCTCCTCCTCCTCCTGCTCCTCCACCACCTCCTGCTCCTTCTCCTCCTCCTACTCCATCTCCTCCGCCTGCTCCGTCTCCTCCTCCTGCTCCTTCTCCACCTCCTGCTTCTTCTCCACCTCCTGCTCCTTCTCCACCTCCTGCTCCTGCTCCTTCTCCTCCTCCTGATCAACCTCCACCTTCTGCTCCTCCTCCTCCTGCTCCTTCTCCACCTCCTGCTTCTTCTCCACCTCCTGCTCCTTCTCAACCTCCTGCTCCTTCTCCACCTCCTGCTCCTTCTCCACCTCCTGCTCCTTCTCCACCGCCTGCTCCTTCTCTACCGCCTGCTCCTTCTGTACCGCCTGCTCCTTCTCCACCTCCTGCTTCTTCTCCACTTCCTGCTCCTTCTCCACCTCCTGCTCCTTCTCCACCTCCTGCTCCTTCTCCACCTCCGGCTCATTCTCCACCTCCTGCTCCTTCTCCACGTGCTGCTCCTTCTCCACCTACTGCTGCTCATCCACCTCCTGATCCTTCTTCAACTCATGCTCCTTCTCCACCTGCAGCTCCTTCGCCACCTGCAGCTCCTCCTCCGCCTCCTGCTCCTCCTCCTCCTCCTACTCCTTCTCCCCCGCCTGCTCCTTGTCCCCATCCTGCTCCTTCTCCCCCTCCTGCTCCATCTCCCCCTCCTGCTCCTTCTACAATTTCTGCTCCTTCTCCACCTCCTGCTCCTTCTCCACCTCCTGCTCCTCCTACCCCTCCTCCTTCTCCTCCCCTCCTCATTCTCCTTCTCCCCCTCCTGCGCCTTCTCCACCTCCTGATCCTTCTCCACCTCCTGCTCCTTCTCCACCTCCTGCTCCTTCTCCACCTCCTGCTCCTTCTCCACTTCCTGCTCCTTCTCCACTTCCTGCTCCTTCTCCACCTCCTGCTCCTTCTCCACCTCCAGCTCCTTCTCCACCTCCTGCTCCTTCTCCACCTCCTGCTCCTTCTCCACCGCCTGCTCCTTCTCCACCGCCTGCTCCTTCTCCACCGCCTGCTCCTTCTCCACCTCCTGCTCCTTCTCCACCTCCTGGCCTTCTCCACCTCCTGCTCCTTCTCCACCGCCTGCTCCTTCTCCACCGCCTGCTCCTTCTCCACCTCCTGCTCCTTCTCCACCTTCTGGCCTTCTCCACCTCCTGCTCCTTCTCCACCGCCTGCTCCTTCTCCACCGCCTGCTCCTTCTCCACCGCCTGCTCCTTCTCCACCTCCTGCTCCTTCTCCACCTCCTGGCCTTCTCCACCTCCAGCTCCTTCTCCACCTCCTGCTCCTTCTCCACCGCCTGCTCCTTCTCCACCGCCTGCTCCTTCTCCACCTCCTGCTCCTTCTCCACCTCCTGGCCTTCTCCACCTCCTGCTCCTTCTCCACCGCCGGCTCCTTCTCCACCGCCTGCTCCTTCTCCACCGCCTGCTCCTTCTCCACCTCCTGCTCCTTCTCCACCTCCTGGCCTTCTCCACCTCCTGCTCCTTCTCAACTTCCTGCTCCTTCTCCACTTCCTGCTCCTTCTCCTCCTCCTGCTCCTTCTCCACCTCCTGCTCCTTCTCCACCTCCAGCTCCTTCTCCACCTCCTGCTCCTTCTCCACCTCCTGCTCCTTCTCCACCTCCTGCTCCTTCTCCACCGCCTGCTCCTTCTCCACCGCCTGCTCCTTCTCCACCTCCTGCTCCTTCTCCACCTCCTGCTCCTTCTCCACCTCCTGGCCTTCTCCACCTCCTGCTCCTTCTCCACCTCCTGCTCCTTCTCCACCTCCTGCTCCTTCTCCACCTCCTGGCCTTCTCCAACTCCTGCTCCTTCTCCACCTCCTGCTCCTTCTCCACCTCCTGCTCCTTCTCCTCCTCCTGCTCCTTCTCCTCCTTCTGCTCCTTCTCCACCTACTGCTCCTTCTCCACCTCCTGCTCGTTCTCCACCTCCTGCTCCTTCTCCATCTCCTCCTCCGACTCCACCTCCTCCTCCTACTCCACCTCCTCCACATTCTCCACCTCCTGCTCCTTCTCCACCTCCTGCTCCTTTTCCTCCAACTGCTCCTCCTCCACCTCCTGCTCCTCCTTCACCTCCTGCTCCTCATCCACCTGCAGCTCCTCCTCCGCCTCCTGCTCCTCCTCCGCCTCCTGCTCCTCCTCCGCCTCCTGCTCCTCCTCCACCTCCTGCTCCTCCTCCGCCTCCTGCTCCTCCTCCACCTCCTGCTCCTCCTCCGCCTCCTGCTCCTTCTCCGCCTCCTGCTCCTCCTCCGCCTCCTGCTCCTTCACCACCTCCTGCTCCTTCTCCACCTCCTCCTCCTACTCCACCTCCTCCTCATTCTCCACCTCCTGCTCCTTTTACACACCCTACTCCTTCTCCATCTCCTGCTCCTTCTCCATCTCCTGCTCCTTTTCCTCCAACTGCTCCTCCTCCACCTCCTGCTCATCATTAACCTCCTGCTCCTTCTCCACCTCCTGCTCCTCCTCCGCCTCCTGCTCCTCCTCCGCCTCCTGCTCCTCCTCCTCCTCCTGCTCCTCCTCCGCCTCCTGCTCCTCCTCCGCCTCCTGCTACTCCTCCGCCTCCTGCTCCTCCTCCGCCTCCTGCTTCTTCTCCGCCTCCAGCTCCTTCTCCCCCTCCTGCTCCATCTCCCCCTCCTGCTCCATCTCCCCCTCCTGCTCCATCTCCCCCTCCTGCTCCATTTCCCCCTCCTGCTCCATCTCCCCCTCCTGCTCCATCACCACCTCCTGCTCCATCTCCGCCTCCTGCTCCATCTCCCCCTCCTGCTCCATCTCCCCCTCCTGCTCCATCTCCCCCTCCTTCTCCATCTCCCACTCCTGCTCCATCTCCCCTCCTGCTCCTTCACCCCCTCCTGCTCCTTCACCACCTCCTGCTCCTTCACCCCCTCCGGCTCCTTCACCCCCTCCGGCTCCTTCACCCCCTCCTGCTCCTTCACCCCCTCCTGCTCCTTCACCCCCTCCTGCTCCTTCAGTCCCTCCTGCTCCTTCATCCTCTCCGGCTCCTTCACCCCCTCCTGCTGCTTCACCCCCTCCTGCTCCTTCACCCCCTCCTGCTCCTTCATCCTCTCCTGCTCCTTCACCCCCTCCTGCTCCTTCACCCCCTCCTGCTCCTTCATCCGCTCCTGCTCCTTCTCCACCTTCTGCTCCTTCACCCCCTCCTGCTCCTTCACCCCCTCCTGCTCCTTCATCCTCTCCTGCTCCTTCACCCCCTCCTGCTCCTTCACCCCCTCCTGCTCCTTCATCCGCTCCTGCTCCTTCTCCACCTTCTGCTCCTTCTCCCCCTCCTGTTCCTTCTCCTCGTCCAGCTCAATTTCCACCTCCTGCTCCTTCTGCACCTCCTGCTCCTTCTTCTCTTCCCGCTCCTTCTTCTCTTCATGCTCCTTCTTCTCTTCCTTCTCCTTCTGCACCTCCTGCTCCTTCTCCACCTCCTCCTCCTACTCCACCTCCTCCTCCTACTCCACCTCCTCCACATTCTTCACCTTCTGCTCCTTCTCCACCTTCTGCTCCTTCTCCACCTCCTGCTCCTTCTCCACCTCCTGATCCTTCTCCACCTCCTGCTCCTTCTCCACCTCCTCCTCCTACTCCACCTCCTCCTCCTACTCCACCTCCTCCACATTCTTCACCTCCTGCTCCTTTTCCACCTCCTGCTCCTTCTCCACCTCCTGCTCCTTTTCCTCCAACTGCTCCTCCTCCACCTGCAGCTCCTCCTCCGCCTCCTGCTCCTCCTCCGCCTCCTGCTCCTCCTCCGCCTCCTGCTCCTCCTCCGCCTCCTGCTCCTCCTCCGCCTCCTGCTCCTCTTCCGCCTCCTGCTCCTTCTCCGCCTCCTGCTCCTTCTCCGCCTCCTGCTCCTCCTCCGCCTCCTGCTGCTTCTCCGCCTCCTGCTCCTTCACCACCTCCTGCTCCTTCTCCACCTCCTCCTCCTACTCCACCTCCTCATCCTACTCCACCCCCTCCTCATTCTCCACCTCCTGCTCCTTTTCCACACCCTGCTCCTTCTCCACCTCCTGCTCCTTATCCTTCTCCATCTCCTGCTCCTTCTCTACCTTCTGCTCCTTCTCTACCTTCTGCTCCTTCTCTACCTTCTGTTCCTTCTCTACCTTCTGCTCCTTCTCCACCTCCTGCTCGTTCTCCACATTCTGCTCCTTCTCCCCCTCCAGCTCCTTCTCTACCTTCTGCTCCTTCTCCACCTCCTGCTCATTCTCCTCCTTCTGCTCCTCCTCCACCTCCTGCTCGTTCTCCACATTCTGCTCCTTCTCCCCCTCCAGCTCCTTCTCTACCTTCTGCTCCTTCTCCACCTCCTGCTCATTCTCCTCCTTCTGCTCCTTCTCCACCTCCTTCTCCATCTCCGGCTCCTTCTCCACATCCGGCTCCTTCTCCACCTCCGGCTCATTCTCCACCTCAGGCTCATTCTCCACCTCCTGCTCCTTCTCCACATTCTGCTCCTTCTCCACATTCTGCTCCTTCTCCACATTCTGCTCCTTCTCCACAATCTGCTCCTTCTCCACCTCCTTCTCCATCTCCGGCTCCTTCTCCACATCCGGCTCCTTCTCCACCTCAGGCTCATTCTCCACCTCAGGCTCATTCTCCACCTCCGGCTCATTCTCCACCTCCGGCTCATTCTCCACCTCCGGCTAACTCTCCACCTCCTGCTCCTCCTCCATCTTCTGCTCCTTCTCCATCTCCTGCTCCTTTTCCACCTCCTGTTCCTACCCCATCTCCTCATCCTTCTCCACCTCCTGCTCCTGATCCTGCTCCTTCTCCTCTTCCTCCTCCTCCTGCTCCTTCTCCACGTCCTGCTCCTTCTTCTCCTCCTGCTCCTTTTCCACGTCCTGCTCCTTCTTCTCCTCCTGCTCCTTTTCCACCTCCTGCTCCTGCTCATTCTCCTCCTCCTGATCAACCTCCTCCTTCTGCTCCTCCTCCTCCTGCTCCTCCACCACCTCCTGCTCCTTCTCCTCCTCCTACTCCATCTCCTCCGCCTGCTCCGTCTCCTCCTCCTGCTCCTTCTCCACCTCCTGCTTCTTCTCCACCTCCTGCTCCTTCTCCACCTCCTGCTCCTGCTCCTTCTCCTCCTCCTGATCAACCTCCACCTTCTGCTCCTCCTCCTCCTGCTCCTTCTCCACCTCCTGCTTCTTCTCCACCTCCTGCTCCTTCTCAACCTCCTGCTCCTTCTCCACCTCCTGCTCCTTCTCCACCTCCTGCTCCTTCTCCACCGCCTGCTCCTTCTCTACCGCCTGCTCCTTCTGTACCGCCTGCTCCTTCTCCACCTCCTGCTTCTTCTCCACTTCCTGCTCCTTCTCCACCTCCTGCTCCTTCTCCACCTCCTGCTCCTTCTCCACCTCCTGCTCATTCTCCACCTCCTGCTCCTTCTCCACGTGCTGCTCCTTCTCCACCTACTGCTGCTCATCCACCTCCTGATCCTTCTTCAACTCATGCTCCTTCTCCACCTGCAGCTCCTTCGCCACCTGCAGCTCCTCCTCCGCCTCCTGCTCCTCCTCCTCCTCCTACTCCTTCTCCCCCGCCTGCTCCTTGTCCCCATCCTGCTCCTTCTCCCCCTCCTGCTCCATCTCCCCCTCCTGCTCCTTCTACAATTTCTGCTCCTTCTCCACCTCCTGCTCCTTCTCCACCTCCTGCTCCTCCTACCCCTCCTCCTTCTCCTCCCCTCCTCATTCTCCTTCTCCCCCTCCTGCGCCTTCTCCACCTCCTGATCCTTCTCCACCTCCTGCTCCTTCTCCACCTCCTGCTCCTTCTCCACCTCCTGCTCCTTCTCCACTTCCTGCTCCTTCTCCACTTCCTGCTCCTTCTCCACCTCCTGCTCCTTCTCCACCTCCTGCTCCTTCTCCACCTCCTGCTCCTTCTCCACCGCCTGCTCCTTCTCCACCGCCTGCTCCTTCTCCACCGCCTGCTCCTTCTCCACCTCCTGCTCCTTCTCCACCTCCTGGCCTTCTCCACCTCCTGCTCCTTCTCCACCGCCTGCTCCTTCTCCACCGCCTGCTCCTTCTCCACCTCCTGCTCCTTCTCCACCTTCTGGCCTTCTCCACCTCCTGCTCCTTCTCCACCGCCTGCTCCTTCTCCACCGCCTGCTCCTTCTCCACCGCCTGCTCCTTCTCCACCTCCTGCTCCTTCTCCACCTCCTGGCCTTCTCCACCTCCTGCTCCTTCTCCACCGCCTGCTCCTTCTCCACCGCCTGCTCCTTCTCCACCTCCTGCTCCTTCTCCACCTCCTGGCCTTCTCCACCTCCTGCTCCTTCTCCACCGCCGGCTCCTTCTCCACCGCCTGCTCCTTCTCCACCGCCTGCTCCTTCTCCACCTCCTGCTCCTTCTCCACCTCCTGGCCTTCTCCACCTCCTGCTCCTTCTCCACTTCCTGCTCCTTCTCCACTTCCTGCTCCTTCTCCTCCTCCTGCTCCTTCTCCACCTCCTGCTCCTTCTCCACCTCCAGCTCCTTCTCCACCTCCTGCTCCTTCTCCACCTCCTGCTCCTTCTCCACCTCCTGCTCCTTCTCCACCGCCTGCTCCTTCTCCACCGCCTGCTCCTTCTCCACCTCCTGCTCCTTCTCCACCTCCTGCTCCTTCTCCACCTCCTGGCCTTCTCCACCTCCTGCTCCTTCTCCACCTCCTGCTCCTTCTCCACCTCCTGCTCCTTCTCCACCTCCTGGCCTTCTCCAACTCCTGCTCCTTCTCCACCGCCTGCTCCTTCTCCACCTCCTGCTCCTTCTCCACCTCCTGGCCTTCTCCACCTCCTGCTCCTTCTCCACCGCCGGCTCCTTCTCCACCGCCTGCTCCTTCTCCACCGCCTGCTCCTTCTCCACCTCCTGCTCCTTCTCCACCTCCTGGCCTTCTCCACCTCCTGCTCCTTCTCCACTTCCTGCTCCTTCTCCACTTCCTGCTCCTTCTCCTCCTCCTGCTCCTTCTCCACCTCCTGCTCCTTCTCCACCTCCTGCTCCTTCTCCACCTCCTGCTCCTTCTCCACCTCCTGCTCCTTCTCCACCGCCTGCTCCTTCTCCACCGCCTGCTCCTTCTCCACCTCCTGCTCCTTCTCCACCTCCTGCTCCTTCTCCACCTCCTGGCCTTCTCCACCTCCTGCTCCTTCTCCACCTCCTGCTCCTTCTCCACCTCCTGCTCCTTCTCCACCTCCTGGCCTTCTCCAACTCCTGCTCCTTCTCCACCTCCTGCTCCTTCTCCACCTCCTGCTCCTTCTCCTCCTCCTGCTCCTTCTCCTCCTTCTGCTCCTTCTCCACCTCCTGCTCCTTCTCCACCTCCTGCTCGTTCTCCACCTCCTGCTCCTTCTCCATCTCCTCCTCCGACTCCACCTCCTCCTCCTACTCCACCTCCTCCACATTCTCCACCTCCTGCTCCTTCTCCACCTCCTGCTCCTTTTCCTCCAACTGCTCCTCCTCCACCTCCTGCTCCTCCTTCACCTCCTGCTCCTCATCCACCTGCAGCTCCTCCTCCGCCTCCTGCTCCTCCTCCGCCTCCTGCTCCTCCTCCGCCTCCTGCTCCTCCTCCACCTCCTGCTCCTCCTCCGCCTCCTGCTCCTCCTCCACCTCCTGCTCCTCCTCCGCCTCCTGCTCCTTCTCCGCCTCCTGCTCCTCCTCCGCCTCCTGCTCCTTCACCACCTCCTGCTCCTTCTCCACCTCCTCCTCCTACTCCACCTCCTCCTCATTCTCCACCTCCTGCTCCTTTTACACACCCTACTCCTTCTCCATCTCCTGCTCCTTCTCCATCTCCTGCTCCTTTTCCTCCAACTGCTCCTCCTCCACCTCCTGCTCATCATTAACCTCCTGCTCCTTCTCCACCTCCTGCTCCTCCTCCGCCTCCTGCTCCTCCTCCGCCTCCTGCTCCTCCTCCTCCTCCTGCTCCTCCTCCGCCTCCTGCTCCTCCTCCGCCTCCTGCTACTCCTCCGCCTCCTGCTCCTCCTCCGCCTCCTGCTTCTTCTCCGCCTCCAGCTCCTTCTCCCCCTCCTGCTCCATCTCCCCCTCCTGCTCCATCTCCCCCTCCTGCTCCATCTCCCCCTCCTGCTCCATTTCCCCCTCCTGCTCCATCTCCCCCTCCTGCTCCATCACCACCTCCTGCTCCATCTCCGCCTCCTGCTCCATCTCCCCCTCCTGCTCCATCTCCCCCTCCTGCTCCATCTCCCCCTCCTTCTCCATCTCCCACTCCTGCTCCATCTCCCCTCCTGCTCCTTCACCCCCTCCTGCTCCTTCACCACCTCCTGCTCCTTCACCCCCTCCGGCTCCTTCACCCCCTCCGGCTCCTTCACCCCCTCCTGCTCCTTCACCCCCTCCTGCTCCTTCACCCCCTCCTGCTCCTTCAGTCCCTCCTGCTCCTTCATCCTCTCCGGCTCCTTCACCCCCTCCTGCTGCTTCACCCCCTCCTGCTCCTTCACCCCCTCCTGCTCCTTCATCCTCTCCTGCTCCTTCACCCCCTCCTGCTCCTTCACCCCCTCCTGCTCCTTCATCCGCTCCTGCTCCTTCTCCACCTTCTGCTCCTTCACCCCCTCCTGCTCCTTCACCCCCTCCTGCTCCTTCATCCTCTCCTGCTCCTTCACCCCCTCCTGCTCCTTCACCCCCTCCTGCTCCTTCATCCGCTCCTGCTCCTTCTCCACCTTCTGCTCCTTCTCCCCCTCCTGTTCCTTCTCCTCGTCCAGCTCAATTTCCACCTCCTGCTCCTTCTGCACCTCCTGCTCCTTCTTCTCTTCCCGCTCCTTCTTCTCTTCATGCTCCTTCTTCTCTTCCTTCTCCTTCTGCACCTCCTGCTCCTTCTCCACCTCCTCCTCCTACTCCACCTCCTCCTCCTACTCCACCTCCTCCACATTCTTCACCTTCTGCTCCTTCTCCACCTTCTGCTCCTTCTCCACCTCCTGCTCCTTCTCCACCTCCTGATCCTTCTCCACCTCCTGCTCCTTCTCCACCTCCTCCTCCTACTCCACCTCCTCCTCCTACTCCACCTCCTCCACATTCTTCACCTCCTGCTCCTTTTCCACCTCCTGCTCCTTCTCCACCTCCTGCTCCTTTTCCTCCAACTGCTCCTCCTCCACCTGCAGCTCCTCCTCCGCCTCCTGCTCCTCCTCCGCCTCCTGCTCCTCCTCCGCCTCCTGCTCCTCCTCCGCCTCCTGCTCCTCCTCCGCCTCCTGCTCCTCTTCCGCCTCCTGCTCCTTCTCCGCCTCCTGCTCCTTCTCCGCCTCCTGCTCCTCCTCCGCCTCCTGCTGCTTCTCCGCCTCCTGCTCCTTCACCACCTCCTGCTCCTTCTCCACCTCCTCCTCCTACTCCACCTCCTCATCCTACTCCACCCCCTCCTCATTCTCCACCTCCTGCTCCTTTTCCACACCCTGCTCCTTCTCCACCTCCTGCTCCTTATCCTTCTCCATCTCCTGCTCCTTCTCCATCTCCTGCTCCTTTTCCTCCAGCTGCTCGTCCTCCACCTCCTGCTCATCATTCACCTCCTGCTCCTCCTCCGCCTCCTGCTCCTCCTCCGCCTCCTGCTCCTTCTCCGCCTCCTGCTCCGTCTCCGCCTCCTGCTCGTTCACCCCCTTCTGCTCCTTCTCTACCTTCTGCTCCTTCTCTACCTTCTGCTCCTTCTCTACCTTCTGCTCCTTGTCGACCTCCTGCTCCTTCTCCACCTCCTTCTCCACCTCCTGCTCCTTCTCCACCTCCTGCTCCTTCTCCACATTCTGCTCCTTCTCCACCTCCTGCTCCTTCTCCACCTCCTTCTCCACCTCCGGCTCCTTCTCCTCCTCCTGCTCCTTCTCCACCTCCGGCTCCTTCTCCACCTCCGGCTCATTCTCCACCTCAGGCTCATTCTCCACCTCAGGCTCATTCTCCACCTCAGGCTCATTCTCCACCTCCGGCTCATTCTCCACCTCCGGCTCATTCTCCACCTCCGGCAAACTCTCCACCTCCTGCTCCTCCTCCATCTTCTGCTCCTTCTCCATCTCCTGCTCCTTCTCCACCTCCTGTTCCTACCCCATCTCCTCATCCTTATCCACCTCCTGCTCCTGCTCCTGCTCCTTCTCCTCTTCCTCCTCCTCCTGCTCCTTCTCCACGTCCTGCTCCTTCTTCTCCTCCTGCTCTTTTTCCACGTCCTGCTCCTTCTTCTCCTCCTGCTCCTTTTCCACCTCTTGCTCCCGCTCATTCTCCTCCTCCTGATCAACCTCCTCCTTCTGCTCCTCCTCCTCCTGCTCCTCCACCACCTCCTGCTTCTTCTCCTCCTCCTACTCCATCTCCTCCGCCTGCTCCGTCTCCTCCTCCTGCTCCTTCTCCACCTCCTGCTTCTTCTCCACCTCCTGCTCCTTCTCCACCTCCTGCTCCTGCTCCTTCTCCTCCTCCTGATCAACCTCCACCTTCTGCTCCTCCTCCTCCTGCTCCTTCTCCACCTCCTGCTTCTTCTCCACCTCCTGCTCCTTCTCAACCTCCTGCTCCTTCTCCACCTCCTGCTCCTTCTCCACCTCCTGCTCCTTCTCCACCGCCTGCTCCTTCTCTACCGCCTGCTCCTTCTGTACCGCCTGCTCCTTCTCTACCGCCTGCTCCTTCTGTACCGCCTGCTCCTTCTCCACCTCCTGCTTCTTCTCCACTTCCTGCTCCTTCTCCACCTCCTGCTCCTTCTCCACCTCCTGCTCATTCTCCACCTCCTGCTCCTCCTCCACCTGCTGCTCCTTCTCCACCTGCTGCTCCTTCTCCACGTGCTGCTCCTTCTCCACCTACTGCTCCTCATCCACCTCCTGATCCTCCTTCAACTCCTGCTCCTTCTCCACCTGCAGCACCTTCGCCACCTGCAGCTCCTCCTCCGCTTCCTGTTCCTCCTCCTCCTCCTGCTCCTTCTCCCCCTCCTGCTCCTTGTCCCCCTCCTGCTCCTTCTTCCCCTCCTGCTCCTTCTCTCCCTCCTGCTCCTTCTCCAACTTCTGCTCCTTCTCCACCTCCTGCTCCTCCTACTCCTCCTGCTCCTCCTCCTCCTCCTGCTCCTCCTACCCCTCCTCCTTCTCCTCCCCTCCTCATTCTCCTTCTCCCCCTCCTGCGCCTTCTCCACCTCCTGCTCCTTCTCCACCTCCTGCTCCTTCTCCACCTCCTGCTCCTTCTCCACCTCCTGCTCCTTCTCCATCTTCTGCTCCTTCTCCATCTCCTGCTCCTTCTCCACGTCCTGCTCCTTCTTCTCCTCCTGCTCCTTTTCCACCTCCTGCTCCTGCTCCATCTCCTCCTCCTGATCAACCTCCTCCTTCTGCTCCTCCACCTCCTGCTCCTCCTCCACCTCCTGGTCCTTCTCCCCCTCCTGCTCCTTCTCCCCCTCCTGCTCCTTCTCCCCCTCCTGCTCCTTTTCCCCCTCCTGCTCCTTCTCCACCTCCTGCTCCTTCTCCCCCTCCTGCTCCTTCTCCCCCTCCTGCTCCTTCTCCCCCTCCTGCTCCTTCTCCCACTCCTGCTCCTTCTCCCCCTACTGCTCCTTCTCCCCCTCCTGCTCCTTCTCCACCGCCTGCTCCTTCTCTACCGCCTGCTCCTTCTGTACCGCCTGCTCCTTCTCCACCTCCTGCTTCTTCTCCACTTCCTGCTCCTTCTCCACCTCCTGCTCCTTCTCCACTTCCTGCTCCTTCACCACCTCCTGCTCCTTCTCCACCTCCTGCTCCTTCTCCACCTCCTGCTCCTTCTCCCCCTCCTGCTCCTTCTCCCCCTCCTGCTCCTTCTCCCACTCCTGCTCCTTCTCCCCCTACTGCTCCTTCTCCCCCTCCTGCTCCTTCTCCACCGCCTGCTCCTTCTCTACCGCCTGCTCCTTCTGTACCGCCTGCTCCTTCTCCACCTCCTGCTTCTTCTCCACTTCCTGCTCCTTCTCCACCTCCTGCTCCTTCTCCACTTCCTGCTCCTTCTCCCCCTCCTGCTCCTTCTCCACCGCCTGCTCCTTCTCTACCGCCTGCTCCTTCTGTACCGCCTGCTCCTTCTCCACCTTCTGCTCCTTCTCCACCTCCTGCTCCTTCTCCCCCTCCTGCTCCTTCTCCCACTCCTGCTCCTTCTCCCCCTACTGCTCCTTCTCCCCCTCCTGCTCCTTCTCCACCGCCTGCTCCTTCTCTACCGCCTGCTTCTTCTGTACCGCCTGCTCCTTCTCCACCTCCTGCTTCTTCTCCACTTCCTGCTCCTTCTCCACCTCCAGCTCCTTCTCCACCTCCTGCTCCTTCTCCATCTCCTGCTCCTTCTCCACCTACTGCTCCTCATCGACCTCCTGCTCCTCCTTCACCTCCTGCTCCTTCTCCACCTGCAGCTCCTTCGCCACCTGCAGCTCCTCCTCCGCCTCCTGCTCCTCCTCCTCCTGCTCCTTCTCCCCCTCCTGCTCCTTGTCCCCCTCCTTCTCCTTCTCCCCCTCCTGCTCCTTCTCACCCTCCTGCTCCTTCTCCAACTTCTGCTCCTTCTCCACCTCCTGCTCCTCCTCCTCCTCCTGCTCCTCCTCCCCCTCCTCCTTCTCCTCCCCCTCCTCATTCTCCTTCTCCCCCTCCTGCGCCTTCTCCACCTCCTTCTCCTTCTGCTCCTTCTGCTCCTGCTCCTCCTCCTGCTCCTCCTACCCCTCCTCCTTCTCCTCCCCTCCTCATTCTCCTTCCCCCCCTCCTGCTCCTTCTCTTCCTCCTGCTCCTTCTCCACATCCTGCTCCTTCTCCACCTCCTGCTCCTTCTCCACCTCCTGCTCCTTCTCCACTTCCTGCTCCTTCTCCACTTCCTGCTCCTTCTCCTCCTCCTGCTCCTTCTCCACCTCCTGCCCCTTCTCCACCTCCTGCTCCTTCTCCACCTCCTGCTCCTTCTCCATCTCCTGCTCCTTCTCCACCGACTGCTCCTTCTCCTCCTCCTGCTCCTTCTCAACCTCCTGGCCTTCTCCACCTCCTGCTCCTTCTCCAAATCCTGCTCCTTCTCCACCGCCTGCTCCTTCTCTACCGCCTGCTCCTTCTCCACGTCCTGCTCCTTCTCCACCTCCTGCTCCTTCACCACCTCCTGCTCCTTCACCCCCTCCGGCTCCTTCACCCCCTCCTGCTCCTTCACCCCCTCCTGCTCCTTCACCCCCTCCTGCTCCTTCAGCCCCTCCTGCTCCTTCATCCTCTCCTGCTCCTTCACACCCTCCTTCTCCTTCACCCCTCCTGCTCCTTCACCCCCTCCTGCTGCTTCACCCCCTCCTGCTCCTTTACCCCCTCCTGTTCCTTCACCCCCTCCTGCTCCATCAACCCCTCCTGCTCCTTCACCCTCTCCTGCTCCTTCATCCGCTCCTGCTCCTTCTCCACCTTCTGTTCCTTCTCCCCCACCTGTTCCTTCTCCTCGTCCAGCTCAATTCCCACCTCCTGCTCCTTCTGCACCTCCTGCTCCTTCTTCTCTTCCTGCTCCTTCTTCTCTTCCTGCTCCTTCTTCTCTTCCTTCTCCTTCTGCACCTCCTGCTCCTTCTCCACCTCCTGCTCCTTCTCCACCTCCTGCTCCTTCTCCACCTTCTGCTCCTTCTCCACCTCCTGCTCCTTCTCCACCTCCTGATCCTTCTCCACCTCCTGCTCCTTCTCCACCTCCTCCTCCTACTCCACCTCCTCCTCCTACTCCACCTCCTCCACATTCTTCACCTCCTGCTCCTTTTCCACCTCCTGCTCCTTCTCCACCTCCTGCTCCTTTTCCTCCAACTGCTCCTCCTCCACCTCCTGCTCCTCCTTCACCTCCTGCTCCTCCTCCACCTCCTGCTCCTCCTCCGCCTCCTGCTCCTCCTCCGCCTCCTGCTCCTCCTCCGCCTCCTGCTCCTCCTCCGCCTCCTGCTCCTCCTCCGCCTCCAGCTCCTTCTCCACCTCCTCCTCCTACTCCACCTCCTCATCCTACTCCACCTCCTCCTCATTCTCCACCTCCTGCTCCTTTTCCACACCCTGCTCCTTCTCCACCTCCTGCTTCTTCTCCACTTCCTGCTCCTTCTCCACCTCCTGCTCGTTCTCCACCTCCTGCTCCTTCTCCACCTCCTGCTCCTCCTCCACTTGCTGCTCCTTCTCCACCTGCTGCTCCTTCTTCACGGCCTGCTCCTTCTCCACCTACTGCTCCTCATCCACCTCCTGCTCCTCCTTCACCTCCTGCTCCTTCTCCACCTGCAGCTCCTTCGCCACCTGCAGCTCCTCCTCCGCCTCCTGCTCCTCCTCCTCCTGCTCCTTCTCCCCCTCCTGCTCCTTGTCCCCCTCCTTCTCCTTCTCCCCCTCCTGCTCCTTCTCACCCTCCTGCTCCTTCTCCAACTTCTGCTCCTTCTCCACCTCCTGCTCCTCCTCCTCCTCCTGCTCCTCCTCCCCCTCCTCCTTCTCCTCCCCCTCCTCATTCTCCTTCTCCCCCTCCTGCGCCTTCTCCACCTCCTTCTCCTTCTGCTCCTTCTGCTCCTGCTCCTCCTCCTGCTCCTCCTACCCCTCCTCCTTCTCCTCCCCTCCTCATTCTCCTTCCCCCCGTCCTGCTCCTTCTCCACCTCCTGCTCCTTCTCCACATCCTGCTCCTTCTCCACCTCCTGCTCCTTCTCCACCTCCTGCTCCTTCTCCACCGACTGCTCCTTCTCCTCCTCCTGCTCCTTCTCAACCTCCTGGCCTTCTCCACCTCCTGCTCCTTCTCCAAATCCTGCTCCTTCTCCACCTCCTGCTCCTTCTCCACCGCCTGCTCCTTCTCTACCGCGTGCTCCTTCTCCACTTCCTGCTCCTTCTCCACCTCCTGCTTCTTCTCCACCTCCTGCTCCTTCTCCACCTCCTGCTCCTTCTCCACCTCCTGCTCCTTCTCCACCTCCTGCTCCTCCTCCACCTGCTGCTCCCTCTCCACCTGCTGCTTCTTCTCCACGTGCTGTTCCTTCTCCACCGCCTCCTCCTTCTCCACCGCCTGCTCCTTCTCCACGTCCTGCTCCTTCTCCACCTCCTGCTCCTTCACCACCTCCTGCTCCTTCACCCCCTCCGGCTCCTTCACCCCCTCCTGCTCCTTCACCCCCTCCTGCTCCTTCACCCCCTCCTGCTCCTTCAGCCCCTCCTGCTCCTTCATCCTCTCCTGCTCCTTCACACCCTCCTTCTCCTTCACCCCTCCTGCTCCTTCACCCCCTCCTGCTGCTTCACCCCCTCCTGCTCCTTTACCCCCTCCTGTTCCTTCACCCCCTCCTGCTCCATCAACCCCTCCTGCTCCTTCACCCTCTCCTGCTCCTTCATCCGCTCCTGCTCCTTCTCCACCTTCTGTTCCTTCTCCCCCACCTGTTCCTTCTCCTCGTCCAGCTCAATTCCCACCTCCTGCTCCTTCTGCACCTCCTGCTCCTTCTTCTCTTCCTGCTCCTTCTTCTCTTCCTGCTCCTTCTTCTCTTCCTTCTCCTTCTGCACCTCCTGCTCCTTCTCCACCTCCTGCTCCTTCTCCACCTACTGCTCCTTCTCCAACTCCTGCTCCTTCTCCACCTACTGCTCCTTCTCCACCTCCTGCTCCTTCTCCACCTTCTGCTCCTTCTCCACCTCCTGCTCCTTCTCCACCTCCTGCTCCTTCTCCACCTCCTCCTCCTACTCCACCTCCTCCTCCTACTCCACCTCCTCCACATTCTCCACCTCCTGCTCCTTTTCCACCTCCTGCTCCTTCTCCACCTCCTGCTCCTTTTCCTCCAACTGCTCCTCCTCCACCTCCTGCTCCTCCTTCACCTCCTGCTCCTCCTCCACCTGCAGCTCCTCCTCCGCCTCCTGCTCCTCCTCCGCCTCCTGCTCCTCCTCCGCCTCCTGCTCCTCCTCCGCCTCCTGCGCCTCCTCCGCCTCCTGCTCCTCCTCCGCCTCCAGCTCCTTCTCCACCTCCTCCTCCTACTCCACCTCCTCATCCTACTCCACCTCCTCCTCATTCTCCACCTCCTGCTCCTTTTCCACACCCTGCTCCTTCTCCACCTCCTGCTCCTTATCCTTATCCATCTCATGCTCCTTCTCCATCTCCTGCTCCTTTTCCTCCAACTGCTCCTCCTCCACCTCCTGCTCATCATTCACCTCCTGCTCCTTCTCCACCTGCAGCTCCTCCTCCAACTCCTGCTCCTCCTCCGCCTCCTGCTCCTCCTCCGCCTCCTGCTCCTCCTCCGCCTACTGCTCCTCCTCCGCCTCCTGCTCCTCCTCCGCCTCCTGCTCCTCCTCCGCCTCCTGCTCCTCCTCCGCCTCCTGCTTCTTCTCCGCCTCCAGCTCCGTCTCCGCCTCTTGCTCGTTCACCCCCTCCTGCTCCTTCTCCGCCTCCTGATCCTTCGCGTCATCGTGCTCATTATCGTCCTCTTGCTCAACCACCCCCTTCTGCTCCTTCTCTACCTTCTGCTCCTTCTCTACCTTCTGCTCCTTCTCTACCTTCTGCTCCTTCTCCACCTCCTGCTCATTCTCCTCCTCCTGCTCCTTCTCCCCTTCCTGCTCCTTCTCTACCTTCTGCTCCTTGTCGAACTTCTGCTCATTCTCCACCTCAGGCTCATTCTCCACCTCCGGCTCATTCTCCACCTCCGGCTCATTCTCCACCTCCTGCTCCTCCTCCATCTTCTGCTCCTTCTCCATCTCCTGCTCCTTCTCCTCCTCCTGTTCCTACCCCATCTCCTCATCCTTCTCCACCTCCTGCTCCTGATCCTGCTCCTTCTCCTCTTCCTCCTGCTCCTGCTCCTTCTCCACGTCCTGCTCCTTCATCTCCTCCTGCTCCTTTTCCACGTCCTGCTCCTTCTTCTCCTCCTGCTCCTTTTCCACCTCCTGCTCCTGCTCATTCTCCTCCTCCTGATCAACCTCCTCCTTCTGCTCCTCCACCTCCTGCTCCTCCACCACCGCCTGCTCCGTCTCCTCCTCCTGCTCCTTCTCCACCTCCTGCTTCTTCTCCACCTCCTGCTCCTTCTCCACCTCCTGCTCCTGCTCCTTCTCCTCCTCCTGATCAACCTCCACCTTCTGCTCCTCCTCCACCTGCTCCTTCTCCCCCTCCTGCTCCTTCTCCCCCTCCTGCTCCTTCTACTCCTCCTGCTCCTCCTCCCGCTCCTCCTTCTCCTCCCCCTCCTCATTCTCCTTCTCCGCCTCCTGCACCTTCTCCACCTCCTGCGCCTTCTCCACCTCCTGCGTCTTCTCCAGCTCCTGCTCCTTCTCCACCTCCTGCTCCTTCTCCACTTCCTGCTCCTTCTCCACCTCCTGCTCCTTCTCCACCTCCTGCTCCTTCTCCACCTCCTGCTCCTTCTCCACCTCCTGCTCCTTCTAAACCTCCTGCTCCTTCTCCAACGCCTGCTCCTTCTCCACCGCCTGCTCCTTCTCCACCTCCTGCTCCACATCCTGCTCCTTCTCCACCTCGTGCTCCTTCTCCACCTCGTGCTCCTTCTCCACCTCCTGCTCCTTTTCCTCCAACTGCTCCTCCTCCACCTCCTGCTCCTCCTTCACCTCCTGCTCCTCCTCCGCCTCCTGCTCCTCCTCCGCCTCCTGCTCCTCCTCCGCCTCCTGCTCCTCCTCCGCCTCCTGCTCCTCCTCCGCCTCCTGCTCCTTCTCCTCCTCCGACTCCATCTCCTCCGCCTGCTCCGTCTCCTCCTCCTGCTCCTTCTCCACCTCCTGCTTCTTCTCCACCTCCTGCTCCTTCTCCACCTCCTGCTCCTGCTCCTTCTCCTCCTCCTGATCAACCTCCACCTTCTGCTCCTCCTCCACCTGCTCCTTCTCCCCCTCCTGCTCCTTCTCCCCCTCCTGCTCCTTCTACTCCTCCTGCTCCTCCTCCCGCTCCTCCTTCTCCTCCCCCTCCTCATTCTCCTTCTCCGCCTCCTGCGCCTTCTCCACCTCCTGCGCCTTCTCCACCTCCTGCGTCTTCTCCAGCTCCTGCTCCTTCTGCACCTCCTGCTCCTTCTCCACCTCCTGCTCCTTCTCCACCTCCTGCTCCTTCTCCACCGCCTGCTCCTTCTCCACCGCCTGCTCCTTCTCCACCGCCTGCTCCTTCTCCACCTCCTGCTCCTTCTCCACCTCCTGCTCCTTCTAAACCTCCTGCTCCTTCTCCAACGCCTGCTCCTTCTCCACCGCCTGCTCCTTCTCCACCGCCTGCTCCTTCTCCACCTCCTGCTCTACATCCTGCTCCTTCTCCACCTCGTGCTCCTTCTCCACCTCGTGCTCCTTCTCCACTTCCTGCTCCTTCTCCACCGCCTGCTCCTTTTCCACCGCCTACTCCTTCTCCACCGCCTGCTCCTTCTCCACCTCCTGCTCCTCACCCACCTCCTGCTCCTCCTTCACCTTGTGCTCCTTCTCCACCGCCTGCTCCTTCTCCACCTCCTGCTCCTTCTCTACCTTCTGCTCCTTCTCCAACTCCTGCTCCTTCTCCGCCTCCTGTTCCTTCTCCTCGTCCAGCTCAACTTCTTCCTCCTGCTCCTTCTCCACTTACTGTTCATTCTGCACCTCCTGCTCCTTCACCCCCTCCTGCTCCTTCGCCCCCTCCTGCTCCTTCACCCCTTCCTGCTCATTCACCCCTTCCTGCTCCTTCACCCCATCCTGCTCCTTCAGCCCCTCCTGCTCCTTCACCCCCTCCTGCTCCTTCAACCCCTCCTGCTCCTTCACCCCCTCCTGCTCCTTCACCCCCTCCTGCTCCTTCACCCCCTCCTGCTCCTTCACCCCTTCCTGCTCCTTCACCCCTTCCTGCTCCTTCACCCCATCCTGCTCCTTCAGCCCCTCCTGCTCCTTCACCCCCTCCTGCTCCTTCAACCCCTCCTGCTCCTTCACCCCCTCCTGCTCCTTCACCCCCTCCTGCTCCTTCACCCCCTCCTGCTCCTTCACGCCCTCCTGCTCCTTCACCCCCTCCTGCTCCTTCACCCCCTCCTGCTCCTTCACCCCCTCCTGCTCCTGCACCCCCTCCTGCTACTTCACCCCCTCCTGCTCCTTCACCCTCTCCTGCTCCTTCACGCGCTCCTGCTCCTTGTCTACCATTCTGCTCCTTCTCCACCTCCTGTTCCTTCTCCTCGTCCAGCTCAACTTCCACCTCCTGCTTCATCTCCACTTCCTGCCCCTTCTGCACCTCCTCCTCCTACTCCACCTGCTCCTCATTCTCCACCTCCTGCTCCTTCTCCATCTCCTGCTCCTTCTCCATCTCCTGCTCCTTTTCCTTCAACTGCTCCTCCTCCACCTCCTGCTCCTCCTTCACCTCCTGCTCCTTCTCAACCTGCAGCTCCTCCTCCACCTCCTGCTCCTCTTCCGCCTCCTGCTCCTCTTCCGCCTCCTGCTCCTCCTCCGCCTCCTGCTCCTCCTCCGACTCCTGCTCCTTCTCCGCCTCCTGCTCCTCCTCCGCCTCCTGCTCCTCCTCCGACTCCTGCTCCTCCTCCACCTCCTGCTCCTCCTCCGCCTCCTGCTCCTCTTCCGCCTCCTGCTCCTCTTCCGCCTCCTGCTCCTCCTCCGCCTCCTGCTCCTTCTCCGCCTCCTGCTCCTCCTCCACCTCCTGCTCGTTCTCCACATTCTGATCCTTCTCCCCTTCCTGCTCCTTCTCTACCTTCTGCTCCTTGTCGACCTCCTGCTCCTTCTCCTCCTCCTGCTCCCCTTCCACCTCCTGCTCCTTCTCCTGCTCCTGCTCCTCCGCCACCTCCTGCTCCTTCCCCACCTCCTGCTCCTTCTCCACCTCCTGCTCAACTTCCCCCTCTTGCTCATTCACCCGCTTCTGCTCCATCTCCATCTCCTGCTCATTCTCCACCTCCGGCTCATTCTCCACCTCCGGCTAACTCTCCATCTTCTGCTCCTTCTCCATCTCCTGCTCCTTCTCCACCTCCTGCTCCTTCTCCACCTCCTGCTCCTTCTCCACCTCCTGCTCCTTCTCCACCTCCGGCTCCTTCTCCACCTCCTGCTCCTTCTCCACCGCCTGCTCCTTCTCCACCTCCTGCTCCTTCTCCACCTCCTGCTCCTTCTCCACCTCCTGCTCATTCTCCTCCTCCTGCTCCTCCTCCAACTCCTGCTCGTTCACCACATTCTGCTCCTTCTCCCCTTCCTGCTCCTTCTCTACCTTCTGCTCCTTGTCAACCTCCTGCTCCTTCTCCTCCTCCTGCTCCCCTTCCACCTCCTGCTCCTTCTCCTCCCCCTGCTCCTTCTCCACCTCCTGCTCCTTCTCCAACTCCTGCTCCTTCTCCACCTCCTGCTACTTCTCCACCTCCTGCTCCTTCTCCACCTCCTGCTCATTCTCCACCTCCTGCTCCTTCTCCACCTCCTGCTCCTTCTCCAGCTCCTGCTCATTCTCCACCTCCTGCTCCTTCTCCACCTCCTGCTCCTTCTCCACCTCCTGCTCCTTCTCCACCTCCTGCTCCTTCTCCACCTCCGGCTCCTTCTCCACCTCCTGCTCCTTCTCCAACGCCTGCTCCTTCTCCACCGCCTGCTCCTTATCCACCACCTGCTCCTTCTCCACCTCCTGCTCCTTCTCCACCTCTTGCTCCTTCTCCACCTCCTGCTGCTTCTCCACCGCCTGCTCCTTCTCCACCGCCTGCTCCTTCTCCACCTCCTGCTCCTCCTGCGCCTCCTGCTCCACCTCCGCCTCCTGCTCCTCCTCCGCCTCCTGCTCCTCCTCCACCTCCTGCTCATTCTCCTCCTCCTGCTCCTCCTCCACCTTCTGCTCCTTCTCCCCTTCCTGCTCCTTCTCCACCTCTTGCTCCTTGTCAACCTCCTGCTCCTTCTCCTCCTCCTGCTCCCCTTCCACCTCCTGCTCCTTCTCCACCTTCTGCTCCTTCTCCACCTCCTGCTCATTCTCCACCTCCTGCTCCTTCTCCACCTCCTGCTCCTTCTCCAACGCCTGCTCCTTCTCCACCGCCTGCTCCTTCTCCACCACCTGCTCCTTCTCCGCCTCCTGCTCCTCCTGCGCCTCCTGCTCCACCTCCGCCTCCTGCTCCTCCTCCGCCTCCTGCTCCGCCTCCGCCTCCTGCTCCTCCTGCGCCTCCGGCTCCTCCTCAGCCTCCTGCTCCTTCTCCGCCTCATGCTTCTTCCCCTGCCCCTGCTCCTTCTCGTCCTCCTGATCCTTCTCGTCATCTTGCTCATTATCGTCCTCTTGCTCAACCTCCCCCGTCTGCTCCTTCTCTACCTTCTGCTCCTTCTCTGCCTTCTGCTCGTTCTCTACCTTCTGCTCCTTCTCTACCTTCTGCTCCTTCTCTACCTTCTGCTCCTTCTCCAACTCCTGCTCCTTCTCCGCCTCCTGTTCCTTCTCCTCGTCCAGCTCAACATCTTCCTCCTGCTCCTTCTCCACTTACTGTTCATTCTCCACCTCCTGTTTCTTCTCCACCTCCTGCTCATTCTCCTCCTCCTGCTCCTCCTCCAACTCCTGCTCCTTCTCCACATTCTGCTAATTCTCGACATTCTGCTCCTTCTCCACAATCTGCTCCTTCTCCACCTCCTGCTCCTTCTCCACCTCCTGCTCAACTTCCCCTTCCTGCTCATTCTCCCGCTTCTGCTCCGTCTCCACCTCCGGCTCCTTCTCCGCCTCCGGTTCCTTCTCCACCTCCTGCTCCTTCTCCGCCTCCTGCTCCACCTCCGCCTCCTGCTCCTCCTCCGCCTCCTGCTCCTCCTCCGCCTCCTGCTCCTTCTCCACATTCTGCAAATTCTCCACATTCTGCTCCTTCTCCACAATCTGCTCCTTCTCCACCTCTTGCTCCTTCTCCTCCTTCTGCTCCTCCTCCTCCCGCTACTCCTCCACCTCCTGCTCCACCTCCACCTCCTCCTCCTTCTCCACCTCCTTCTCCTCCTCCTCCTGCTCCTTCTCCCCCTCTTGCTCCTTCTCCCCCTCTTGCTTCGTCTCCCCCTCCTGCTCCTTCTCCCCCTCCTGCTCCTTCTCCCCATCCTGCTCCTTCTCCCCATCCTGCTCCTTCTCCCCATCCTGCTCCTTCTCCTCATCCTGCTCCTTCTCCACCTCCTGCTCCTCCTCCACCTCCAGTTCCTCCTCCCCCTCCTCCTTCTCCTCTACCTCCTGCTCCTTCTCCACCTCCTGTTTCTTCTCCACCTCCTGCTCATTCTCCTCCTCCTGCTCCTTCTCCACCTCCTGCTCCTTCTCCTCCTCGTGCTCCTTCTCGTCATCCTGCTCCTTCTCCCCCTCCCGCTCCATCTCTACCTCCTGCTCCTTCTTCCTCTCTTCACCCTTCTTCATCTCCTGCACATTCTCGACCTCCATCTCCTCCTCCACCTGCTCCTTCTCCTCCTCCTCCTTCTTCACCTCCTGCTCCTTCTCCAACTCAAGCTCCTTCGACAACTCCTGTTCATTCTCCACCTCCTGCTCCTTCGCCGCCTCCTCCTCCTTCTCCTCCAACTGGTCATTCTCCACCTCCGGCTCCTTCTCCCTCTCCTTCTCCGCCTGCTGCTCCTTCTATGCCTCAAGCACCTTCTCTGCCTCACGCTCCTTCTCTGCTTCCTCAACCACTCCTGCTCCTTCTCCCCCTCCAGCTCCTTCTCCACTTCCTGCTCAATCTCCCTCTCCTGCTCCTCCACCACTTCCAGCTCCATCTCCACCTCCTGCTGCTTCCCCTCCTCCTGATCCTTTTCCACCTACTGCTCATTCTCCTCCTCCTGCTCAACCTCCCCCTCCTGCTCCTTCTACACTTCCTGCTCAAACCCATCCTCCTACTGCCTCTCACGCTCCTGAAGCTGGTTTGCCTCCTGCTCCTTCTCCTCTTCCTGCTCCTTCACCCCACCTGCTCCTTCTCCAACTCCATCTCCTTCTCCAACTCGTGCTCCATCTCGAACTCCTGCTCAACCTCCCCCATCTGCTCATTCTCCTCCTCCTGCTCATTCTCCTCCTCCTGCTCGTTCTCCACATTCTGCTCCTTCTCCCCTTCCTGCTCCTTCTCCCCTTCCTGCTCCTTCTCCCCTTCCTGCTCCTTCTCCCCTTCCTGCTCCTTCTCTACCTTCTGCTCCATCTCTACTTCCTGCCACGTCTCCCGCTCCTGCTCCTCCTCCACCCACTGCTCTTTCTCCACCTCGTGCTCAATCTCCTCCTCCTGCTCCTCCTCCACCTCCCTACTCATTCTCCTCCTCCTGCTCCTCCTCCACCTCCCTGCTCCTTCTCTACCTTCTGCTCCTTCTCTACCTTCTGCTCCTTCTCTACCTTCTGCTCCTTCTCCAACTCCTGTTCCTTCTCCTCGTCCAGCTCAACATCTTCCTCCTGCTCCTTCTCCACTTACTGTTCATTCTCCACCTCCTGTTTCTTCTCCACCTCCTGCTCATTCTCCACCTCCTGCTCATTCTCCTCCTCCTGCTCCTCCTCCACCTCCTGCTCGTTCTCCACATTCTGCTCCTTCTCCCCTTCCTGCTCCTTCTCTACCTTCTGCTCCTTGTCGAACTCTTGCTCCTTCTCCTCCTCCTGCTCCCCTTCCACCTCCTGCTCCTTCTCCTCCCCCTGCTCCTCCTCCACCTCCTGCTCCTTCTCCACCTCCTGCTCCTTCTCCACATTCTGCTCCTTCTCCACATTCTGCTCCTTCTCCACATTCTGCTCCTTCTCCACTTCCTGCTCAACCACCTCCCCCTGCTCCTTCTCCACCTCTTGCTCCTTCTCCTTCTCCTGGACATTGTCCTCCTTCAGCTCCTCCAACTCCTGCTCCTCCACCTCCGCCTGCTCCGTCTCCTCCTCCCGCTACTCCTCCACCTCCTGCTCCACCTCCACCTCCTCCTCCTTCTCCGCCTCCAGCTCCTCCTCCTCCTGTTCCTTCTCCCCCTCTTGCTCCTTCTCCCCCTCTTGCTCCGTCTCCCCCTTCTGGTCCTTCTCCCCCTCCTGCTCCTTCTCCCCCTCCTGCTCCTTCTCCCCATCCTGCTCCTTCTCCCCATCCTGCTCCTTCTCCCCATCCTGCTCCTTCTCCCCCTCCTGCTCCTCCTCCACCCCCTGCTCTTTCTCTACTTCGTGCTCAATCTCCTCCTCCTGCTCATTCTTCTCCTCCTGCTCCTCCTCCACCTCCCTGCTCCTTCTCTACCTTCTGCTCCTTCTCTACCTTCTGCTCCGTCTCCACCTCCGGCTCCTTCTCCGCCTGCTGCTCCTTCTATGCGTCAAGCACCTTCTCTGCCTTACGCTACTTCTCTGCTTCCTCAACCACTCCTGCTCCTTCTCCCCCTCCAGCTCCTTCTCCACTTCCTGCTCAATCTCCCTCTCCTGCTCCTCCATCACTTCCAGCTCCATCTCCACCTCGTGCTCCTTCCCCTCCTTCTGCTGCTTCCCCTCCTCCTGATCCTTTTCCACCTACTGCTCATTCTCCTCCTCCTGCTCAACCTCCCCCTCCTGCTCCTTCTACACTTCCTGCTCAAACCCATCCTCCTACTGCCTCTCACGCTCCTGAAGCTGGTTTGCCTCCTGCTCCTTCTCCTCTTCCTGCTCCTTCACCCCCACCTGCTCCTTCTCCAACTCCATCTCCTTCTCCCACTCGTGCTACATCTCTACCTCCTGCTCAACCTCTTCTTCCTGCTCATTCTCCTCCTCCTGCTCATTCTCCTCCTCCTGCTCGTTCTCCACATTCTGCTCCTTCTCCCCTTCCAGCTCCTTCTCCCCTTCCTGCTCCTTCTCCCCTTCCTGTTCCTTCTCCCCTTCCTGCTCCTTCTCCCCTTCCTGCTCCTTCTCCCCTTCCTGCTCCTTCTCTACCTTCTGCTCCATCTCTACTTCCTGCCACGTCTCCCCCTCCTGCTCCTCCTCCACCCCCTGCTCTTTCTCCACCTCCTGCTCAATCTCCTCCTCCTGCTCATTCTCCTCCTCCTGCTCCTCCTCCACCTCCCTGCTCCTTCTCCCCCTCCTGCTCCTTCTCCCCATCCTGCTCCTTCTCCCCATCCTGCTCCTTCTCCCCCTCCTGCTCCTCCTCCACCCCCTGCTCTTTCTCCACTTCGTGCTCAATCTCCTCCTCCTGCTCATTCTTCTCCTCCTGCTCCTCCTCCACCTCCCTGCTCCTTCTCTACCTTCTGCTCCTTCTCTACCTTCTGCTCCGTCTCCACCTCCGGCTCCTTCTCCGCCTGCTGCTCCTTCTATGCGTCAAGCACCTTCTCTGCCTTACGCTCCTTCTCTGCTTCCTCAACCACTCCTGCTCCTTCTCCCTTACCAGCTCCTTCTCCACTTCCTGCTCAATCTCCCTCTCCTGCTCCTCCATCACTTCCAGCTCCATCTCCACCTCGTGCTCCTTCCCCTCCTTCTGCTGCTTCCCCTCCTCCTGATCCTTTTCCACCTACTGCTCATTCTCCTCCTCCTGCTCAACCTCCCCCTCCTGCTCCTTCTACACTTCCTGCTCAAACCCATCCTCCTACTGCCTCTCACGCTCCTGAAGCTGGTTTGCCTCCTGCTCCTTCTCCTCTTCCTGCTCCTTCACCCCCACCTGCTCCTTCTCCAACTCCATCTCCTTCTCCCACTCGTGCTACATCTCTACCTCCTGCTCAACCTCTTCTTCCTGCTCATTCTCCTCCTCCTGCTCGTTCTCCACATTCTGCTCCTTCTCCCCTTCCAGCTCCTTCTCCCCTTCCTGCTCCTTCTCCCCTTCCTGCTCCTTCTCCCCTTCCTGCTCCTTCTCCCCTTCCTGCTCCTTCTCCCCTTCCTGCTCCTTCTCTACCTTCTGCTCCATCTCTACTTCCTGCCACGTCTCCCCCTCCTGCTCCTCCTCCACCCCCTGCTCTTTCTCCACCTCCTGCTCAATCTCCTCCTCCTGCTCATTCTCCTCCTCCTGCTCCTTCTCCACCTCCTGCTCCTTCTCCAACTCCTGATCAACTTCCCCCTCCAGCTCATTCACCCGCTTCTGCTCCTTCTCCACCTCCTGCTCATTCTCCACCTCCTGCTGCTTCTCCATCTCCTGCAACTTCTCCACCTCCTGCTCCTACTCCATCTCCTGCTCCTTCTCCACCTCCTGCTCCATATCCTCCTCCTGCTCCTTCTACTCCTCCTCCTCCTGCTCCTTCTCCACCGCCTGCTCTTTCTCCACCGCCTGTTCCTTCTCCACAGCCTGCTCTTTCTCCACCGCCTGTTCCTTCTCCACAGCCTGCTCCTTCTCCACCTCCTGCTCCTTCTCCACCTCCTGCTCCATCTCCATCTCCTGCTCCTTCTCCACCTCCTGCTCCTTCTCAACTTCCTGCTCCTTCTCCCCTTCTGCTCCTCCTCCATCTCCTGCTCCTTCTCCACTGACTGCTCCTTCTCCACCTCCTGCTCTTTCTCCACCTCCTGCACTTTCTCCACCTCCTGCTCCTTCTCCACCTGCTGCTCCTTATCCACCTCCTGCTCCTTCTCCACCTCCAGCTCATTCTCCACCTACTGCTCCTTCTCTGCCTCCTGCTCCTTCTCCACCTCATGCACTTTCTCCACCTCCTGCTCATTCTCCTCCTCCTCCTGCTCATTCACCCGCTTCTGCTCGTTCTCCACCTCCTGCTCCTTCTCTACCTCCTGCTCCTTCTCCACCTCCGGCTCATTCTCCACCTCCTGCTCCTTCTCTACCTCCTGCTCCTTCTCCACCTCCTGCTCCTTCTCCACCTCCGGCTCCTTCACCACCTCCTGCTGCTACTCCACCTCCTGCTCCTTCTCCCCCTCCTGCTCCTCCTCGAGCTCCTTCTCCACCTCCTGCTCCTTCTCCACCTCCTGCTCCTCCTCCACCTCCTGCTCCTCCTCCACCTCCTGCTCCTCCTCCACCTCCTGCTCCTCCTCCACGTCCTGCTCGTTCTCCACCTCTGGCTCGTTCTCCACCTCCTGCTCCTTCTCTACCTTCTGCTCCTTGTCTACTTTCTGCTCCTTCTCCACCTCCTGCTCATCCACCCGCTTCTGCTCCTTCTCCACTTCCTGCTCCATCTCCACCTCCGGCTCATTCTCCACCTCCGGCTCATTCTCCACCTCCGGCTCATTCTCCACCTCCGGCTCGTTCTCCACCTCCAGCTCGTTCTCCACCTCCGGCTCGTTCTCCACCTCCGGCTCGTTCCCCACCTCCGGCTCCTTCTCCACCTCCGGCTCCTTCTCCACCTCCTGCTCCTTCTCCACCTCCTGTTCCTATTCCATCTCCTCCTACTTCTCCACCTCCTGCTCCTTCTCCATCTCCTGCTCCTTATCCTCCTTCTCCTCCTCCACTTACTGCTCCTCCTCCACCTCCTGCTCCTTCTCCACTTACTGCTCCTTCTCCACCTCCTGCTCCTTCTCCACCTCCTGCTTCTTCTCCACCTCCTGCTCCTTCTCCACCTACTGCTCCTCACCCACCTCCTGCTCCTATTTCACCTTCTGCTCCTTCTCCACCTGCAACTCCTTCTCCACCTGCAGCTCCTCCTCCACCTACTGCTCCACCTCCACCTACTGCTCCTCCTCCGACTCCTGCTCCTCCTCCGCCTCCTGCTCCTCCTCCGCCTGCTGCTCCTCCTGCGCCTCCTGCTCCTCCTCCGCCTCCTGCTCCTCCTCCGCCTCCTGCTCCTTCTCCACCTCCTGCTCCTCCTCCGCCTCCTGCTCCTCATCCGCCTCCTGCTCCTTCTCCGCCTCATGCTCCTTCTCCGCCTCCTGCTCCTTCACCCCCTCCTGCTCCTTCTCTGCCTCATGCTTCTTCCCCTGCCCCTGCTCATTCTCGTCCTCCTGATCCTTCTCCTCATCTTGCTCATTATCGTCCTCTTGCTCAACCTCCCCCGTCTGCTCCTTCTCTACCTTCTGCTCCTTCTCTACCTTCTGTTCGTTCTCTACCGTCTGCTCCTTCTCTACCTTCTGCTCCTTCTCTACCTTCTGCTCCTTCTCCAACTCCTGCTCCTTCTCCGCCTCCTGTTCCTTCTCCTCGTCCAGCTCAACATCTTCCCCCTGCTCCTTCTCCACTTACTGTTCATTCTCCAACTCCTGCTCCTTCTCCACCTCCTGCTCATTCTCCTCCTCCTGCTCCTCCTCCACCTCCTGCTCGTTCTCCACATTCTTCTCCTTCTCCCCTTCTGCTCCTTCTCTACCTTCTGCTCCTTCTCTACCTTCTGCTCGTTCTCTACCGTCTGCTCCTTCTCTACCTTCTACTCCTTCTCTACCTTCTGCTCCTTCTCCAACTCCTGCTCCTTCTCCGCCTCCTGTTCCTTCTCCTCGTCCAGCTCAACATCTTCTCCCTGCTCCTTCTCCACTAACTGTTCATTCTCCACCTTCTGCTCCTTCTCCACCTCCTGCTCCTTCTCCACCTACTGCTCCTCACCCACCTCCTGCTCCACTTTCAACTTCTGCTCCTTTTCCACCTGCAACTCCTTCTCCACCTGCAGCTCCTCCTCCACCTACAGCTCCACCTCCACCTACTGCTCCTGCTCCTCCTCCGCCTCCTGCTCCTCCTCCGCCTCCTGCTCCTTCTCCGCCTCCTGCTCCTCCTCCGCCTCCTGCTCCTCCTCCGCCTCCTGCTCCTTCTCCGCCTCCTGCTCCTTCTCCGCCTCCTGCTCCTTCACCCCCTCCTGCTCCTTCTCTGCCTCATGCTTCTTCCCCTGCCCCTGCTCATTCTCGTCCTCCTGATCCTTCTCGTCATCTTGCTCATTATCGTCCTCTTGCTCAACCTCCCCCGTCTGCTCCTTCTCTACCTTCTGCTCCTTCTCTACCTTCTGCTCGTTCTCTACCGTCTGCTCCTTCTCTACCTTCTGCTCCTTCTGTACCTTCTGCTCCTTCTCCAACTCCTGCTCCTTCTCCGCCTCCTGTTCCTTCTCCTCGTCCAGCTCAACATCTTCCCCCTGCTCCTTCTCCACTTACTGTTCATTCTCCACCTCCTGCTCCTTCTCCACCTCCTGCTCCTTCTCCACATTCTGCTAATTCTCGACATTCTGCCCCTTCTCCACATTCTGCTCCTTCTCCACAATCTGCTCCTTCTCCGCCTCCTGCTCCTCCTCCGCCTCCTGCTCCTTCTCCGCCTCCGGCTCCTTCTCCGCCTCCGGCTCCTTCTCCGCCTACGGCTCCTTCTCCACCTCCTGTTCCGAATCCATCTCCTCATCCTTCTCCACCTCCTGCTCCTTCTCCTCTTCCTCCTCCTCCTGCTCCTTCTCCACTTCATGCTCCTTCTTCTCCTCCTGCTCCTTTTCCACCTCTTGCTCCTTCTCCTTCTCCTGGACATTGTCCTCCTTCTGCTCCTCCTCCTGCTCCTCCACCACCTCCTGCTCCTTCTCCTCCTCTTACTGCATCTCCTCCGCCTGCTCCGTCTCCTCCTCCCGCTACTCCTCCACCTCCTGCTCCACCTCCACCTCCTCCTCCTTCTCCACCTCCTGCTCCTCCTCCTCCTGCTCCTTCTCCCCCTCTTGCTCCTTCTCCCCCTCTTGCTTCGTCTCCCCCTCCTGCTCCTTCTCCCTCTCCTGCTCCTTCTCCCCAGCCTGGTCCTTCTCCCCATCCTGCTCCTCCTCCACCTCCAGTTCCTCCTCCCCCTCCTCTTACTGCATCTCCTCCGCCTCCTCCGTCTCCTCCTCCCGCTACTCCTCCACCTCCTGCTCCACCTCCACCTCCTCCTCCGTCTCCACCGACTGCTCCTCCTCCTCCTGCTCCTTCTCCCCCTCTTGCTCCTTCTCCCCCTCTTGCTTCGTCTCCCCCTCCTGCTCCTTCTCCTCCACCTCCTGCTCCTTCTCCAACTCCTGCTTCTTCTCCACCTCCTGCTCCTTCTCCTCCTCATGCTCCTTCTCGTCATCCTGCTCCTTCTCCCCCTCCGGCTCCATCTCTACCTCCAGCTCCTTCTTCCTCTCTTCCCCCTTCTTCATCTCCTGCACATTCTCGACCTCCATCTCCTCCTCCACCTGTGCTTTCTCCTCCTCCTGCTGCTTCACCTCCACCAGCTCCATCTCCCCGTCCTGCTCCTTCTTCACCTCCAGCTCCTTCTCCAACTCAAGCTCCTTCGACAACTCCTGTTCATTCTACACCTCCTCCTCCTTCTCCTCCAACTGGTCATTCTCCACCTCCGGCTCCTTCTCCCTCTCCTTCTCCGCCTGCTGCTCCTTCTATGCCTCAAGCACCTTCTCTGCCTCACGCTCCTTCTCTGCTTCCTGAACCACTCATGCTCCTTCTCCCCCTCCAGCTCCTTCTCCACTTCCTGCTCAATCTCCCTCTCCTGCCCCTCCACCACTTCCAGCTCCATCTCCACCTCCTGCTCCTTCCCCTCCTTCTGCTGCTTCCCCTCCTCCTGATCCTTTTCCACCTACTGCTCATTCTCCTCCTCCTGCTCAACCTCCCCCTCCTGCTCCTTCTACACGTCCTGCTCCTTTTTTTTTTATTCGTTCACGGGATGTGGGCGTCGCTGGCGAGGCCAGCATTTATTGCCCATCCCTAATTGCCCTCGAGAAGGTGGTGGTGAGACGCCTTCTTGAACCGCTGCAGTCCGTGTGGTGACGGTTCTCCCACAGTGCTGTTAGGAAGGGATTTCCAGGATTTTGACCCAGCGACAATGAAGGAACGGCGATATATTTCCAATTCGGGATGGTGTGTGACTTGGAGGGGAACGTGCAGGTGGTGTTGTTCCCATGCGCCTGCTGCCCTTGTCCTTCTAGGTGGTAGAGGTCGCGGGTTTGGGAGGTGCTGTCGAAGAAGCCTTGGCGAGTTGCTGCAGTGCATCCTGTGGATGGTACACACTGCAGCCACAGTGCGCCGGTGGTGAAGGGAGTGAAGGTTTAGTGTGGTGGATGGGGTGCCAATCAAGCGGGCTGCTTTATCTTGGATGGTGTCGAGCTTCTTGAGTGTTGTTGGAGCTGCACTCATCCAGGCAAGTGGAGAGTATTCCATCACACTCCTGACTTGTGCCTTGTAGATGGTGGAAAGGCTTTGGGGAGTCAGGAGGTGAGTCACTCGCCGCAGAATACCCAGCCTCTGACCTGCTCTCGTAGCCACAGTATTTATATGGCTGGTCCAGTTAAGTTTCTGTTCAATTGTGACCCCCAGGATGTTGATGGTGGGGGATTCGGCGATGGTAATGCCGTTGAATGTCAAGGGGAGGTTGTTAGACTCTCTCTTGTTGGAGATGGTCATTGCCTGGCACTTATCTGGCGCGAATGTTACTTGCCACTTATCAGCCCAAGCCTGGATGTTGTCCAGGTCTTGCTGCATGCGGGCTCGGACTGCTTCATTATCTGAGGGGTTGCGAATGGAACTGAACACTGTGCAGTCATCAACTCCTTCTACCACAATTGCTTATTCTCCACCTCCAGTTCCTTCTCCTCCTCCTGCTCCTTCTCCAGCTCCTTCACCTCCTCCTGCTGCTTGTCCACCTCCTGCTCCTTGTCCACCTCTTGTGCATTTCCGCCCTCCTGCTGCATCTCGCCCACCTGCTGCTTCTCGACCTCCTGCTCCTTCTCGCCCTCCTGCTCCTTCTCCACCTCCTGCTCCTTCTCCACACCTGCTCATTCACCACCTCCTGCTCCTTCTTCTCCTCCTTCTCTTCCTCCTGCTCCTTCTCCACCTCCTGCTGCTTGTCTCCCTCCTCCTCGTTCTCTCCCTCCTTCTCCTTCTCCACCTCCTGCTCCTTCTCCTTCTCTTGCTCCTTCTCCACCTCCTGCTCCTTCTCCTCATCTTGCGCCTTCTCCTTCTACTTCTTCGCCTCCTTTTGCTTCTACTCCTCCTGCTCCTTTTTCTTCCCCTGCTCCTCCTCCACTCCTGCTCCATCTCCACCTCCTGATACTTCTCCTCCTCCTGCTCCTTCTCCTCCTCCTGATCCTTCTCCTCCTCCTGACCCTTCTCCTCCTCCTGATCCTTCTCCACCTCCTGCTCCTTCTTCTACTCCTGCTTCTGCTCATCCTCCTGCTTCTTCTCCAACTCCTTCTCTACTCCCCCTCCTGGTCCTTCTTCGCCTCCTGCTCCTTCTCGACCTATTGCTTCTTCTCCACATCCTGTTCCTTCTCCTCCTCCTCATTCTCCACCTCCTTCTCCTCCTCCTGCTCCTTGTCCATCTCCTGCTCCTTCTCCACCTCCTGCTCCTTCTCCTCATCTTGCGCCTTCTCCACCTCCTGCTTCTTCTCCACCTCCTGCTCCCTCACCCGCTTCTGCTCCGTCTCCTCCTCCTGTTACTTCTCCTCCTGCTGCTTCTTCTGCTCCTGCTGCTGCTTCTCCATCTCCTTCTCCTGCTCCTTCTCCACTCCTGCTCATTCACAATCTCCTGTTCCTTCTTCTCCTCCTTCTCCTCCTCCTGCTCCTTCTCCACCTCCTGCTCATTGTCTCCCTCCTGCTCCTTCTCCACCTCCTGCTCCTTCTCCACCTCCTGCTCCTTCTCCTCTTCTTGCTCCATCTCCACCTCCTGCTCCTTCTCCTCCTCCTGCTCCTTCTCCTCCTCCTGCTCCTTCTCCTCCCCCTGCTCCATCTCCAACACCTGCTCCATCTCGTCTTCCTGCTCCTCATCCTCCTCCTGCTCCTTTTTCTTCTCCTGCTGCATCTCCACCTCCTGCTCCTTCTCCACCTCCTGCTCAACCTCTTCCTCCTGCTTCTTCTCCAATTCCTGCTCAACCTCCTCCTCCTGCTTCTTCTCCAACTCCTTCTCCTACGCCCCCTCCTGGTCCTTCTCCGCCTCTTGCTCCTTCTACCACAATTGCTTATTCTCCACCTCCAGTTCCTTCTCCTCCTCCTGCTCCTTCTCCACCTCCTTCACCTCCTCCTGCTGCTTGTCCACCTCCTGCTCCTTGTCCACCTCCTGTGCATTTCCGCCCTCCTGCTGCATCTCGCCCACCTGCTGCTTCTCGACCTCCTGCTCCTTCTCGCCCTCCTGCTCCTTCTCCACCTCCTGCTCCTTCTCCATACCTGCTCATTCACCACCTCCTGCTCCTTCTTCTCCTCCTTCTCTTCCTCCTGCTCCTTCTCCACCTCCTGCTGCTTGTCTCCCTCCTCTTCCTTCTCTCCCTCCTTCTCCTTCTCCACCTCCTGCTCCTTCTCCTTCTCTTGCTCCTTCTCCACCTCCTGCTCCTTCTCCTCTTCTTGCTCCATCTCCACCTCCTGCTCCTTCTCCTCCTCCTGCTCCTTCTCCTCCCCCTGCTCCATCTCCACCACCTGCTCCTTCTCTTCCTCCTGCTCCTAATCCTCCTCCTGCTCCTCCTTCTTCTCCTGCTCCATCTCCACCTCCTGCTCTTTCTCCACCTCCTGCTCAACCTCCTCCTCCTGATTCTTCTCCAACTCCTGCTCAACCTCCTCCTCCTGCTTCTTCTCCAACTCCTTCTCCTACTCCCCCTCCTGGTCCTTCTCCGCCTCTTGCTCCTTCTACCACTATTGCTTATTCTCCACATCCAGTTCCTTCTCCTCCTCCTGCTCCTTCTCCAGCTCCTTCTCCTCCTCCTGCTGCTTGTCCACCTCCTGCTCCTGTCCACCTCCTGTGCATTTCCGCCCTCCTGCTGCATCTCGCCCACCTGCTGCTTCTCGACCTCCTGCTCCATCTCGCCCTCCTGCTCCTTCTCATCCTCCTGCTCCTTCTCCACCTCCTGCTGCTTGTCTCCCTCCTTCTCCTTCTCCACCGCCTGCTCCTTCTCCATCTCTTGCTCCTTCTACACCTCCTGCTCCTTCTCCTCATCTTGCGCCTTCTCCTTCTACTTCTTCGCCTCCTTTTGCTTCTACTCCTCCTCCTGCTCCTTTTTCTTCTCCTGCTCCTCCTCCACTCCTGCTCCATCTCCACTTCCGGATACTTCTCCTCCTCCTGATCCTTCTCCTCCTCCTGATCCTTCTCCTCCTTCTGATCCTTCTCCTCCTCCTGATCCTTCTCCTCCTCCTGCTCCTTCTCCTCATCTTGCGCCTTCTCCTTCTACTTCTTCGCCTCCTTTTGCTTCTACTCCTCCTCCTGCTCCTTTTTCTTCTCCTGCTCCTCCTCCACTCCTGCTCCATCTCCACTTCCGGATACTTCTCCTCCTCCTGATCCTTCTCCTCCTCCTGATCCTTCTCCTCCTTCTGATCCTTCTCCTCCTCCTGATCCTTCTCCTCCTCCTGATCCTTCTCCACCTCCTGCTCCATCTTCTACTCCTGCTTCTGCTCCTCATCCTCCTCCTGCTCCTTTTTCTTCTCCTGCTGCATCTCCACCTCCTGCTCCTTCTCCACCTCCTGCTCAACCTCTTCCTCCTGCTTCTTCTCCAATTCCTGCTCAACCTCCTCCTCCTGCTTCTTCTCCAACTCCTTCTCCTACGCCCCCTCCTGGTCCTTCTCCGCCTCTTGCTCCTTCTACCACAATTGCTTATTCTCCACCTCCAGTTCCTTCTCCTCCTCCTGCTCCTTCTCCACCTCCTTCACCTCCTCCTGCTGCTTGTCCACCTCCTGCTCCTTGTCCACCTCCTGTGCATTTCCGCCCTCCTGCTGCATCTCGCCCACCTGCTGCTTCTCGACCTCCTGCTCCTTCTCGCCCTCCTGCTCCTTCTCCACCTCCTGCTCCTTCTCCACACCTGCTCATTCACCACCTCCTGCTCCTTCTTCTCCTCCTTCTCTTCCTCCTGCTCCTTCTCCACCTCCTGCTGCTTGTCTCCCTCCTCTTCCTTCTCTCCCTCCTTCTCCTTCTCCACCTCCTGCTCCTTCTCCTTCTCTTGCTCCTTCTCCACCTCCTGCTCCTTCTCCTCTTCTTGCTCCATCTCCACCTCCTGTTCCTTCTCCTCCTCCTGCTCCTTCTCCTCCCCCTGCTCCATCTCCACCACCTGCTCCTTCTCTTCCTCCTGCTCCTAATCCTCCTCCTGCTCCTTCTTCTTCTCCTGCTCCATCTCCACCTCCTGCTCTTTCTCCACCTCCTGCTCAACCTCCTCCTCCTGATTCTTCTCCAACTCCTGCTCAACCTCCTCCTCCTGCTTCTTCTCCAACTCCTTCTCCTACTCCCCCTCCTGGTCCTTCTCCGCCTCTTGCTCCTTCTACCACTATTGCTTATTCTCCACATCCAGTTCCTTCTCCTCCTCCTGCTCCTTCTCCAGCTCCTTCTCCTCCTCCTGCTGCTTGTCCACCTCCTGCTCCTGTCCACCTCCTGTGCATTTCCGCCCTCCTGCTGCATCTCGCCCACCTGCTGCTTCTCGACCTCCTGCTCCATCTCGCCCTCCTGCTCCTTCTCATCCTCCTGCTCCTTCTCCACCTCCTGCTGCTTGTCTCCCTCCTTCTCCTTCTCCACCGCCTGCTCCTTCTCCATCTCTTGCTCCTTCTACACCTCCTGCTCCTTCTCCTCATCTTGCGCCTTCTCCTTCTACTTCTTCGCCTCCTTTTGCTTCTACTCCTCCTCCTGCTCCTTTTTCTTCTCCTGCTCCTCCTCCACTCCTGCTCCATCTCCACTTCCGGATACTTCTCCTCCTCCTGATCCTTCTCCTCCTCCTGATCCTTCTCCTCCTTCTGATCCTTCTCCTCCTCCTGATCCTTCTCCTCCTCCTGATCCTTCTCCACCTCCTGCTCCTTCTTCTACTCCTGCTTCTGCTCATCCTCCTGCTTCTTCTCCAACTCCTTCTCTACTCCCCCTCCTGGTCCTTCTTCGCCTTCTGCTCCTTCTCGACCTATTGCTTCTTCTCCACATCCTGTTCCTTCTCCTCCTCCTCCTTCTCCACCTCCTTCTCCTCCTCCTGCTCCTTGTCCATCTCCTGCTCCTTCTCCACCTCCTGCTCCTTCTCCTCATCTTGCGCCTTCTACACCTCCTGCTCCTTCTCCACCTCCAGTTCCTTACCCTCATCTTGCGCCTTCTCCACCTCCTGCTCCTTCTCCTCCTCCTGCTCCTTCTCCTCCCCCTGCTCCATCTTCACCACCTGCTACTTCTCCTCCTCCTGCTCCTAATCCTCCTCCTGTTCCTTCTTCTTCTCCTGCTCCATCTCCACCTCCTGCTCTTTCTCCACCTCCTGCTCATCCTCCTCCTCCTGCTTCTTCTCCAATTCCTGCTCAACCTCCTCCTCCTGCTTCTTCTCCAACTCCTTCAACTACTCCCCCTCCTGGTCCTTCTCCGCCTCTTGCTCCTTCTACCACAATTGCTTATTCTCCACCTCCAGTTCCTTCCCCTCCTCCTGCTCCTTCTCCAGCTCCTTCACCTCCTCCTGCTGCTTCTCCATCTCCTTCTCCTGCTCCTTCTCCACTCCTGCTCATTCACAATCTCCTGTTCCTTCTTCTCCTCCTTCTCCTCCTCCTGCTCCTTCTCCACCTCCTGCTCCTTGTCTCCCTCCTGCTCCTTCTCCACCTACTGCTCCTTCTCCACCTCCTGCTCATTCTCCTCCCCCTGCTCCATGTCCAACACCTGCTCCTTCTCCTCTTCTTGCTCCATCTCCACCTCCTGCTCCTTCTCCTCCTCCTGCTCCTTCTCCTCCTCCTGCTCCTTCTCCTCCCCCTGCTCCATGTCCAACACCTGCTCCATCTCCTCTTCCTGCTCCACATCCTCCTCCTGCTCCTTCTTCTCCTGCTGCATCTCCACCTCCTGCTCCTTCTCCACCTCCTGCTCAACCTCCTCCTCCTGCTTCTTCTCCAACTCCTGCTCAACCTCCTCCTCCTGCTTCTTCTCCTCCCCCTGCTCCAACTCCACCTCCTGCTACGTCTCTTCCTCCTGCTCCTTCTCCTCCTCCTGATCCTTCTCCTCCTCCTGATTCTTCTCCACCTCATGCTCCTTCTCCACTCCTGCTCATTCACAATCTCCTGTTCCTTCATCTCCTCCTTCTCCTCCTCCTGCTCCTCCTCCACCTCCTGCTGCTTGTCTCCCTCCTCCTCCGTCTTTCCTCCTTCTCCTTCTCCACCTCCTGGTCGTTCTCCTTCTCCTGCTCCTTCTCCTCATCTTGCGCCTTCTCCTTCTCCTAACTCTTCTCCTCCTCCTGCTTATGCTCCTCCTCCTGCTCCTTTTTCTTCTCCTGCTCCTCCTCCACTCCTGCTCCATCTCCACCTGCTGCTACTTCTCCTCCTCCTGCTCCTTCTCCTCCTCCTGATCCTTCTCCTCCTCCTGCTCCTTCTTCTACTCCTGCTCCTGCTCATCCTCCTGCTTCTTCTCCAACTCCTTCTACTACTCACCCTCCTGGTCCTTCGTCGCCTCCTGCTCCTTCTCGACCTATTGCTTCTTCTCCACCTCCTGTTCCTTCTCCTCCTCCTCCTTCTCCACCTCCTTCTCCTCCTCCACCTCCTTCTCCTCCTCCTGATCATTGTCCATCTCCTACTCCTTCTCCACATCCTGCTCCTTCTCCTCATCTTGCGCCTTCTCCACCTCTTGCTCCTTCTCCTCCTCCTGCTCCTACTCCTCCTCCTGCTCCTTCTTCTTCTCCTGCTCCTTCTCCACTCCTGCTCCATCTCCACCTCCTGCTCCTTCCCCTCCTCCTGCTCCTTCTCATCGTCCTGCTCCTTCTCCCCCTCCTGCTCCTTCTTCACCTCCTGCTCCTTCTCCACCTCATGCTCCTTCTCCACCTCCTGCTCCTTCTCCACCTCCTGCTCCTTCTCCTCTTCTTGCGCCTTCTCCTCCTTCTGCTCATTCTCCTACTCCTGCTCCTATTCCTCCTCCCGTTCCTTCTTCTTCTCCTGCTCCTTCTCCACTCCTGCTCCATCGCCACCTCCTGCTCCTTCTCCTCCTCCTGCTCTTTCTCCTCCTCCTGCTCCATATCCACCTCCTGCTCCTTCTCCTCCTCCTGCTCCTTTTCCTCTTCCTGCTCCATCTCCACATCCTGCTCCTTCTCCTTCTCCTGCTCCTCCTCCTCCCCCTGCTCCTTCCACTCCGCCTGCTCCTTCTTCTCCTCCTGCTCCTCCTCAATTCCTGCTCCATCTCCAGATCCTGCTCCTTCTCCTCCTCCTTCCCCTCCTGCTCCTTCAACTCCTCCTGCTCCTGCTCCCCCTGCTGCTCATTCTCCCCCTCCTGCTCCTCCTCCCCTTCTGCTCCTTCTCCCCCTCCTGCTCCTCCTCCCCTTCTGCTCCTTCCCCTCCTCCTGCTCAATCTCCTGCTCCATCTTGTTCTCAACCCCTGCGCCTTCTCTACCTCCTCATCATTCTCCACCTCCTGCTCCTTCTCCACTTTTGCTCAATCTCCACTTCATGCTCCTTCTCCCGCTTCAGATCCTTCTCCCGCTTCTGCTCCTTCTCCTCCTGCTGCTACTTCTCCATCTCCTTCTCCTGCTCCTTCTCCACTCCTGCTCCATCTCCACCTCCTGCTCCTTCTCCTCCTCCTGCTCCTTCTCCTCCTCCTGCTCCTTCTCCTCCCCCTGCCCCTTCTGCAGCTCCTGCCGCTTCTCATCCTCCTGCTCCTTCTCCTCCTCCTGCTCCTTCACCTGCTCCCCCTCCTTCTCCTCCTCCTGCTCCTTCTCCACGTCCTGCTCCTCCTCCACCTCCTGCTCCTTCTCCACCTGCTGCTCATCCTCCACCTTCTCCTTTTCCTCCTCCTTCTGCTCCTTCAGCTCCTCCAGCTCACCCTCCTCCTCTTGCTCACCTTCCTGCTGCTGCTCCTTATCCACATACTGCTCCTTCCCCACCTCTTGCTCCATCTCCTCCTCCTTCTTGTTCACCACCCCTGCTCCTTCTCTACCTCTTTATCATTCTCCACCTCCTGCTCCTTCTCCTCTTCGTGCTCCTTCTCCCGCTCCTGCTCCTACTACTGCTTCTGCTCCTTCTCCCGCTGCTGCTCCTTCTCCCGCTTCAGCTTCTTCTCCCGCTTCTGCTCCTTCTCCACCTCCTGCTCCTTCTCCACCTCCTGCTCCTTCTCAACCTCCTGCTCCTTCTCCTCCTTCCGCTCCTTCTTCTTCTCCTGCTACTTCTCCACTCCTGCCCCATCTCCAGCTCCTGCTCCTTCTCCTCCTCCTGCTCCTTCTCCTCCTCCTGCTCCTTCTCCACTTCCTGCTCCTTCTCACACCCCTCCTCCTGCTCCTTCTCCACCTCCTGCTCAACCTCCACCAACTGCTCCTTCTACACCTGCTCCTCCTTCATCTCCTCCTGCTCAACCTCCTCCTCTTGCTTCTTCTCCAATTCCTTCTACTACTCCCCCACTGGTCCTTCTCTGCCTCCTGCTCCTTCTCCCCTTCCTGCTCCTTCTCATCCCCCTCCTCCTGCTCCTTCTTCACCTCCTGCTCAACCTCCATCTCCTGCTCCTTCTCCTCCTCCTGCTCCTTCTCCTCCTACTGCTCCGTCTCCTCCTCCTGCTCCTTCTCCACCTCTTGCTCATTCTCCTCTTCTTGCTCCATCTCCACCTCCTGCTCCTTCTCCTCCTCCCGCTCCTTCTCCACCTCCTGCTCAACCTCCACCAACTGATCCTTCTACACCTGCTCCTCCTGCTCCTCCTGCTCAACCTCCTCCTCCTGCTTCTTCTCCAACTCCTTCTCCTACTCCCCCTCCTGGTCCTTCTCCTCCTCCTGCTCCTTCTCCTCCTCCTGCTCCTTCTCCACCTCCTGCTGCTTCTCACCCCTCCTCCTGCTCCTTCTCCACCTCCTGCTCAACCTCCACCAACATTTTTTTTTTTTTTTTTATTCGTTCACGGGATGTGGGCGTCGCTGGCGAGGCCGGCATTTATTGACCATCCCTAATTGCCCACGAGAAGGTGGCGGTGAGCCGCCTTCTTGAACCGCTGCAGTCCGTGTGGTGACGGTTCTCCCACAGTGCTGTTAGGAAGGGACTTCCAGGATTTTGACCCAGCGACAATGAAGGAACGGCGATATATTTCCAAGTCGGGATGGTATGTGACTTGGAGGGGAACGTGCAGGTGGTGTTGTTCCCATGCGCCTGCTGCCCTTGTCCTTCTAGGTGGTAGAGGTCGCGGGTTTGGGAGGTGCTGTCGAAGAAGCCTTGGCGAGTTGCTGCAGTGCATCCTGTGGATGGTGCACACTGCAGCCACAGTGCGCCGGTGGTGAAGGGAGTGAATGTTTAGTGTGGTGGATGGGGTGCCAATCAAGCGGGCTGCTTTATCTTGGATGGTGTCGAGCTTCTTGAGTGTTGTTGGAGCTGCACTCATCCAGGTAAGTGGAGAGTATTCCATCACACTCCTGACTTGTGCCTTGTAGATGGTGGAAAGGCTTTGGGGAGTCAGGAGGTGAGTCACTCGCCGCAGAATACCCAGCCTCTGACCTGCTCTCGTAGCCACAGTATTTATATGGCTGGTCCAGTTAAGTTTCTGTTCAATGGTGACCCCCAGGATGTTGATGGTGGGGGATTCGGCGATGGTAATGCCGTTGAATTTCAAGGGGAGGTGGTTAGATTCTCTCTTGTTGGAGATGGTCATTGCCTGGCACTTATCTGGCGCGAATGTTACTTGCCACTTATCAGCCCAAGCCTGGATGTTGTCCAGGTCTTGCTGCATGCAGGCTCGGACTGCTTCATTATCTGAGGGGTTGCGAATGGAACTGAACACTGTGCAGTCTTCAGCGAACATCCCCATTTCTGACCTTATGATGGAGGGAAGGTCATTGGGCCTCGGACACTGCCCTGAGCAATTCCTGATCCTTCTACACCTGCTCCGCCTGCTCCTTCTTCTCCTACTGCTCAACCTCCTCTTCCTGCTCTTCTCCAAATCCATATCCTACTCCTCATCCTGCTCCTTCTCCACCTCCTTCTCCTCCACCTGTTCCTTGTCCACCTCCTGCTCATTATCCACCTCCTGCTCCTTCTGGCCCTCATGCTCCTTCTCGACCTCCTGTTCCTTCTCGCCCTCCTTTTCCATCTCCACCTCCTGCTCCTTCTCCATTCCTGCTCAATCACCACCTCCTGCTCCTTCTTCTCCTTCTTCGCCTCCTTCTCCTCCCCGTGCTCCTTCTACACCTCCTGTTCCTTGTCTCCCTCCTGCTCCTTGTCTCCCTCCTGCTCCTTCTCCACCTCCTGCTGCTCCATCACCTCCTGCTCCTTCTCCACCTCCTGATCCTTCTCCACCTCCTGCTGAACCTACACCAACTGCTCCTTCTAGACCTGCTCCTCTTGCTCCTTCTTCTCCTCCTGCTCAACCTCCTCCTCCTGCTTCTTCTCCAAATCCTTCTCCTGCTGCCCCTCCTGGTCCTTCTCCGCCTCCTGCTCCTTCTCCACCGATTGCTTATTCTCCAACTACAGTTCCTTCTCCTCCTCCTGCTCCTTCTCCACCTCCTTCTCCTCCTCCTGCTCCTTGTCCACCTCCTGCTCCATGTCTCCCTCCTGCTCCTTCTCCACCTACTGCTCCTTTTCCACCTCCTGCACCTTCTCCGCCTCCTGCTCCTCCTCCTTCTCCTCCACCTGCTCCTTCTCCGCCTCCTGCTCCTTCTACACCTATTGCTTCTTTTCCACCTCCTGTTCCTCCTCCACCTTCTTCTCCTCCTCCTGCTACTTCTTCTTCACCTGCTCCTTCTCCTCCACCTGCTCCTTCTCCTCCTCCTGCTCCTTCTCCTCCTCCTGCTCCTTCTCCTCCTCCTGCTTCTTCTCCACCTCCTGTTCCTTCTCCTCCTCCTGATCCTTCTCCACGTCATAGAGTCATAGAGTCATAGAGTTATACAGCACGGATAGAGGCCCTTCGGCCCATCGTGTCCGCGCCGGCCATCAGCCCTGTCTACTCTAATCCCATATTCCAGCATTTGGTCCGTAGCCTTGTATGCTATGGCATTTCAAGTGCTCATCCAAATGCTTCTTGAATGTTGTGAGGGTTCCTGCCTCCACAACCCTTTCAGACAGTGAGTTCCGGACTCCAACCACCCTCTGGGTGAAAAAGTTCTTTCTCAAATCCCCTCTAAACCTCCCGCCTTTTACCTTGAATCTATGTCCCCTTGTTATAGAACCCTGAACGAAGGGAAAAAGCTCCTTAGTATCCATCTGCCGGAAGTGGGTCCAGCTGCAGCTATTGTTTGACCGCTTGACGGCTCTGGAGCTGCGGATGAACTCACTTTGGAGCATCCGCGATGCTGAGAAAGTCGTGGATAGCACGTTCAGTGAGTTGGTCACACCGCAGATAAAAATTACTGAGGGAGATAGTGAATGGGTGATCAACAGACAGAGGAAGAGTAGGAAGGCAGTGCAGGGGTCCCCTGCGGTCATCTCCCTCCAAAACAGATATACCGTTTTGGATACTGCTGGGGGAGATGGCTCACCAGGGGAAGGTGGCAGTGGCCAGGTTCATGGCACCGTGGCTGGCTCTGCTGCACAGGAGGGCAGGAAAAAGAGTGGCAGAGCTATAGTGATAGGGGACTCGATTGTAAGGGGAATAGACAGGCGTTTCTGCGGACGCAACCGAGACTCCAGGATGGTATGTTGCCTCCCTGGTGCAAGGGTCAAGGATGTCTCGGAGCGGCTGCAGGACATTCTGGAGGGGGAGGGTGAACAGCCAGTTGTCGTGGTGCATATAGGCACCAACGATATAGGTAAAAAAACAGGATGAGGTCCTACAAGCTGAATTTAGGGAGTTAGGATTTAAACTAAAGAGTAGGACCTCAAAGGTAGTAATCTCAGGATTGCTACCAGTGCCACGGGCAAGTCAGAGTAGGAATGACAGGATAGCTAAGATGAATACGTGGCTTGAGAGATGGTGCAAGAGGGAGGGATTCAAATTCCTGGGCCATTGGAACCGGTTCTGGGGGAGGTGGGACCAGTACAAATTGGACGGTCTACATCTGGGCAGGACTGGAACCAATGTCCTAGGGGGAGTGTTTGCCAGTGCTGTTGGGGAGGGTTTAAACTAATGTGGCAGGGGGATGGGAACCGATGCAGGAAGTCAGTGGGAAATAAAATGGTGACAGAAACAAAAGGCAGTAAGGGAGAGTGTACAGAACATGACCGGACAGATGGACTAAGAAAGCAGGGCAAAGACCAAGGGAAGTCGAGATTAAACTGCATTTATTTCAATGCAAGAAGTCTGATGGGCAAGGCAGATGAACTCAGGGCATGGATGGGTACATGGGACTGGGATGTTATAGCTATTACTGAAACATTGATAAGGGAGGGGCAGGACTGGCAGCTCAATGTTCCAGCGTACAGATGCTATAGGAAAGATAGAGCAGGAGGTAAGAGAGGAGGGGGAGTTGCGTTCTTGATTAGGGAGAACATCACGACAGTAGTGAGAGGGGATATATCCGAGGGTTCGCCCACTGAGTCTATATGGGTAGAACTGAAAAATAAGAAGGGAGAGATCACTTTGATAGGATTGTACTACAGACCCCCAAATAGTCAACGGGAAATTGAGGAGCAAATATGTAAGGAGATTACAGACAGCTGCAAGAAAAATAGGGTGGTAATAGTAGGGGACTTTAACTTTCCCAACATTGACTGGGACAGCCATAGCATTAGGGGCTTGGATGGAGAGAAATTTGTTGAGTGTATTCAGGAGGAATTTCTCATTCAGTATGTGGATGGCCCGACTAGAGAGGGGGCAAAACTTGACCTCCTCTTGTGAAATAAGGAAGGGCAGGTGACAGAAGTGTTGGTGAGGGATCACTTTGGGACAAGTGATCATAATTCCATTAGTTTTAAGATAGCTATGGAGAAGGATAGGTCTGGCCCAAAAGTTAAAATTCTAAATTGGGGAAAGGCCAATTTTGATGGTATTAGACAGGAACTTTCAGAAGTTGATTGGGAGAGTCTGTTGGCAGGCAAAGGGACGTCTGGTAAGTGGGAGGCTTTCAAAAGTGTGTTAACCAGGGTTCAGGGTAAGCACATTCCTTATAAAGTGAAGGGCAAGGCTGGTAGAAGTAGGGAACCTTGGATTACTCGGGAGATTGAGGCACTAGTCAAAAAGAAGAAGGAGGCATATGACATGCATAGGCAGCTGGGATCAAGTGGATCCCTTGAAGAGTATAGAGATTGCCGGAGTAGAGTTAAGAGAGAAATCAGGAGGGCAAAAAGGGGATATGAGATTGCTTTGGCAGATCAGGCAAAGGTGAATCCAAAGAGCTTCTACAAATACATAAAGGGCAAAAGGGTAAATAGGGAGAGAGTCGGGCCTCTTAAGGATCAACAAGGTCATCTATGTGCGGAACCACAAGAAATGGGTGAGATCCTGAATGAATATTTCACATCGGTATTTACGGTTGAGAAAGGCATGGATGTTAGGGAACTTGGGGAAATAAATAGTGATGTCTTGAGGAGTGTACATATTACAGAGAGGGAGGTGCTGGAAGTCTTAACGCGCATCAAGGTAGAAAAAGCTCCGGGACCTGATGAAATGTATCCCAGGACGTTATGGGAGGTTAGGGAGGAAATTGCGGGTCCCCTAGCAGAGATATTTGAATCATCCACCGCTACAGGTGAGGTGCCTGAAGATTGGAGGGTAGCAAATGTTGTGCCTTTGTTTAAGAAGGGCGGCAGGGAAAAGCCTGGGAACTACAGACCAGTGAGCCTGACATCTGTAGTGGGTAAGTTGTTCGAGGGTATTCTGAGGGACAGGATCTACAGGCATTTGGAGAGGCAGGGACTAATTAGGAACAGTCAGCATGGTTTTGTGAGAGGAAAATCATGTCTCACGAATTTGATTGAGTTTTTTGAAGGGGTAACCAAGAAGATAGATGAGGGCTGTGCAGTAGACGTGGTCTACATGGACTTCAGCAAAGCATTTGACAAGGTACCGCATGGTAGGTTGTTACATAAGGTTAAATATCACGGGATCCAAGGTGAGGTAGCCAATTGGATACAAAATTGGCTTGACGACAGAAGACAGAGGGTGGTTGTCGAGGGTTGTTTTTCAAACTGGATGCCTGTGTCTAGCGGTGTGCCTCAGGGATCGGTGCTGGGTCCGCTGTTATTTGTTATTTATATTAATGATTTGGATGAGAATTTAGGAGGCATGGTTAGTAAGTTTGCAGATGACACCAAGATTGGTGGTATTGTGGACAGTGAAGAAGGTTATCTGGGATTGCAACGGGATCTTGATAAATTGGGCCAGTGGGCCGATGAATGGCAGATGGAGTTTAATTTAGATAAATGTGAGGTGATGCATTTTGGTAGATCGAATCGGGCCAGGACCTACTCCGTTAATGGTAGGGCGTTGGGGAGAGTTATAGAACAAAGAGATCTAGGAGTACAGATTCATAGCTCCTTGAAAGTGGAGTCACAGGTGGATAGGGTGGTGAAGAAGGCATTCGGCATGCTTGGTTTCATTGGTCAGAACATTGAATGCAGGAGTTGGGATGTCTTGTTGAAGTTGTACAGGGCATTGGTGAGGCCACACTTGGAGTACTGTGTACAGTTCTGGTCACCCTATTATAGAAAGGATATTATTAAACTAGAAAGAGTGCAGAGAAGATTTACTAGGATGCTACCGGGATTTGATGGTTTGACTTACAGGGAGAGGTTAGACAGACTGGGACTTTTTTCCCTGGAGAGTAGGAGGTTAAGGGGTGATCTTATAGAAGTCTATGAAATATTGAGGGGCATAGATAAGGTCGATAGTCAAAATCTTTTCCCAAAGGTAGGGGAGTCTATAACGAGGGGGCATAGATTTAAGGTGAGAGGGGAGAGATACAAAAGGGTCCAGAGGGGCAATTTTTTCACTCAAAGGGTGGTGAGTGTCTGGAACGAGCTGCCAGAGGCAGTAGTAGAGGCGGGTACAATTTTGTCTTTTAAAAAGCATTTGGACAGTTACATGGGTAAGATGGGTATAGAGGGATATGGGCCAAGTGCAGGCAATTGGGACTAGCTTAGTGGTATAAACTGGGCGACATGGACATGTTGGGCCGAAGGGCCTGTTTCCATGTTGTAACTTCTATGATTCTATGATTCTATGATTCTATCCTATCTGTGCCCCTCATAATTTTGTACACCTCAATCATGTCCCCCCTCAGCCTCCTCTGCTCCAAGGAAAACAAACCCGATCTTCCCAGTCTCTCTTCATAGCTGAAGCGCTCCAGCCCTGGTAACATCCTGGTGAATCTCCTCTGCACCCTCTCCAAAGCGATCACATCCTTCCTGTAGTGCGGCGACCAGAACTGCACACAGTACTCCAGCTGTGGCCTAACCAGTGTTTTATACAGCTCCATCATAACCTCCTTGCTCTGAAATTCTATGCCTCGGCTAATAAAGGCAAGTATCCCATATGCCTTCTTTACCACCTTATCTACCTGTTCCGCCGCCTTCAGGGATCTGTGAACTTGCACACCAAGATCCCTCTGACCCTCTGTCTTGCCTCGGGTCCTCCCATTCATTGTGTATTCCCTTGCCTTGTTAGTCCCTCCAAAGTGCATCACCTCGCACTTTTCCGGGTTAAATTCCATATGCCACTGTTCCGCCCATCTGACCAACCCATCTGTATCGTCCTGCAGACTGAGGCTATCCTCCTCGCTATTTACCACCCTACCAATCTTTGTATCATCAGCGAACTTACTGATCATACCTTTTACATTCATATCCAAGTCATTAATGTAGACCACAAACAGCAAGGGACCCAGCACCGATCCCTGTGGTACCCCACTGGCCACAGGCTTCCAGTCACAAAAACAACCTTCGACCATCACCCTCTGCCTTCTGCCACTAAGCCAGTTTTGTATCCAAAGTGCCAAGGCACCCTGGATTCCATGGGCTCGTACCTTCTTGACAAGTCTCCTGTGGGGGACTTTATCGAAGGCCTTCTCCCTCTCCTGCTCCTTCTCCCTCTCCTGCTCCTTCTCCCCCTCCTGCTCTTTCTCCCCCTCATTCTCCTCATCCACCTCATTCTCCTCCTCCATCTCCTTCTCCTCCTCCTGCTACTCTTCCTGCTCCTTCTTCTTCTCCTGCTCCTTCTCCACTCCTGCTAAATCTCCACCTCCTGCTCCTTCTCCTCCTCCTGCTCCATCTCCTCCTCCTGCTACTTGCGCTCCTACTGCTCCTTCTCCACCGCCTGCTCCTTCTTCTGCTCCTTCTCCTTCTCCTGCTCCTTCTTCTCCGCCTGCTCCTTCTTCTCCTCCTACTCCTTCTCAATTTCTTCTCCATCTCCAGCTCCTGCTCCTACTCCTGCTCGTCCTCCTCCCCCCACTCCTGCTCCTTGTCCACCTCCTGCTGCTTCTCCCCCTACCTGCTCCTTCTCCCTCTCCTGCTCCTTCTCCCTCTCCTGCTCATTCTCCCCCTCCTGCTCTTTCTCCCCCTCATTCTCCTCATCCACCTCATTCTCCTCCTCCGGCTCCTTCTCCTCCTCCTGCTCCTTCTCATCCTCCTGCTCCTTCTCCACCTCCTGCTCCTTCTCCTCCTCCTACTCCTTCTTCACCTCCTGCTCCTTCTCCACCTCCTGCTCCTTACCCACCTCCTGCTCCTTCTTCTCCTCCTGCTCCTGCTCCTCCACCTGCTTCTTCTCGAACTCGTTCTCCTACTCCCCCTCTTGGTCCTTATCCGCCTCCTGCTCCTTCTCCACCCATTGCTTATTCTCCACCACCTGTTCCTTCTCCACCTCCTGCTCCTTCTCCTCATCTTGCGCCTTCTCCACCTCCGGCTCCTTCTCCTCCTCCTGCTCCTTGTCCACTTCATGCTCCTTGTCCACCTCCTCCTCCTTGTCCACATCCTGCTCCTTATCGCCCTCCGGCTGCTTCCTGCCCTCCTGCTCCTTCTCCACCTCCTGCTCCTTCTCCACTCCTGCTCATTCACCACCTTATGCTCCTTCTTCTCCTCCTTCTCCTCCTCCTGCTCCTTCTTCACCTCCTGCTCCTTGTCTTCCTCCTGCTCCTTGTTTCCCTCCTGCTTCTTCTCCTCCTCCTGCTCCTTGTCCACTTCCTGCTCCTTGTCCACCTCCTGCTCCTTGTCCACCTCCTGCTCCTTATCGCCCTCCGGCTGCTTCCTGCCCTCCTGCTCCTTCTCCACCTCCTGCTCCTTCTCCACTCCTGCTCATTCACCACATTCTGCTCCTTCTTCTCCACCTTCTCCTCCTCCTGCTCCTTCTCCACCTCCTTCTCCTTGTCTTCCTCCTGCTCCTTGTTTCGCTCCTGCTCCTTGTCCACCTCCTGCCCCTTTCCACCTTCTGATCCTTCTCCTCCTACTGATCCTTCTCCTCCTCCTGATCCTTCTCCTCCTCCTGCCCCTTCTCCTCCTCCTGCTCCTTCTCCTCCTCGTGCTCCATGTCCACCTCTGCTCCTTGACCACTTCCTGCTCCTTGTCCACCTCCTGCTCCTTTTCCACCTCCTGCTCCTTGTCTTCCTCCTGCTCCTTGTCTCCGTCCTGCTCCTTCTCCACATCCTGCTCCTTCTCCATCTCCACCTCCTGCTCCTTCTCCTTCTCCTGCTCCTTCTCCACCTCCTGCTCCTACTCCACCTCCTGCTCCTTCTCCTCATCTTGCGCCTTCTCCACCTCCTGCTCCTTCTCCTCCTGCTCCTACTCCTCCTCCTGCTCCTTCTTCTTCTCCTGCTCCTTCTCCACTCCTGCTCCTTCTCCACTCCTGTTCCTTCTCCTCGTCCTGCTCCTTCTCCTCCTCCTCCTCCTTCTCCTCCTCCTGATCCTTCTCCTCCTCTTGCTCCTTGTCCACCTCTGCTCCTTGTCCACTTCCTGCTCCTTGTCCACCTCCTGACCCTTGTCCACATCCTGCTCCTTGTCCACCTCCTGCTCCGTGGCCACCTCCTGATCCTCGTCCACCTCCTGCTCCTTGTCCACCGAGTGCTCCTACTCCACCTCCTGCTCCTTCTCCTTCTCCTGCCCCTTCTCCACCTCCTGCTCCTACTCCACCTCCTGCTCCTTCTCCTCATCTTGCGCCTTCTCCACCTCCTGCTCATTCTCCTCCTCCTGCTCCTACTCCTCCTCCTGCTCCTTCTTCTTCTCCTGCTCGTTCTCCACTCCTGCTCCTTCTCCTCCTCCTGCTCCGTCTCCTCCTCCTGCCCCTTCTCCTCCTCCTGCTCCTTCTCCTCCTCCTGCTCCTTGTCCACCTCTGCTCCTTGTCCACTTCCTGCTCCTTTTCCACTTCCTGCTCCTTGTCCACTTCCTGCTCCTTGTCCACCTCCTGCTCCATTCCACCTCCTGCTCCTTGTCCTCCCCCTGCTCCGTGTCCACCTCCTGATCCTTGTCCACCTGCTGCTCCTTGTCCACCTCCTGCTCCTTGTCCACCTAGTGCTCTTTCTCGCCCTCCTGCTCCTTCTCGAACTCCTGCTCCTTATTTCCTCCTGCTCCTTCACGCCCTCCTGCTCCTTCTCGCCCTCATGCTTCTTCTGCCCCTCTTGCTCCTCCTCGCCCTTCTGCTCATTCTCCACCTACTGCTCGTTCTCCACCTGCTGCTCCTTCTCCACCTCCTGCTCCTGCTCCACTTTTGCTCAACCTCCTCCTCCTGCTCCTTGTCCACTTCATGCTCCTTCTCCCGCTCCTGCTCCGTCTCCCGCTTCTGCTCCTTCCCCCGCTTCTGCTCCTTCTCCCGCTTCAGCTCCTACTCCCGCTTCTGCTCCTTCTCCACCTCCTGCTCCTTCTCCTCCTCCTGCTCCTTCATCTTCTCCTGCTCCTTCATCTTCTCCTGCTCCTTCACCACTCCTGCTCCATCTCCACCTCATGCTCCTTCTCCACCTCCTGCTCCTTCTCCTCCTCCTGCGCCTTCTCCTCCCCCTCCTCCATCTCCAACTCCTGCTCCTTCTCATCCTGCTCCTCCTTCTCATCCTCGTCCTCCTGCTCCTTCTGCACCTCCTGCTCAACCTCCACCAACTGCTCCTTCTTCACCTGCTCCTCCTCCACCTTCTCCTCCTGCTCAACCTCCTCCTCCTATTTCTTCTCCAACTCCTTCTCCTCCTCCCAATCCTTGTCCTTCTCCGCCTCCTGCTCCTTCTCCACCTATTGCTCCTTCTCCTCCTCCTGCTCCTTCTCCACCTCCTACTCCTTCTCCTCCTCCTGCTCCGTCTCCACCTCCTGCTCCATCTCATTCCACTCCTCCTGCTCATTCTCCACCTCCTGCTCAACCTCCACCAACTGTTCCTTCCACACCTGCTCCTCCTGCTCCTTCAGCTCCTCCTGGTCAACCTCCTCCTCCTGCTTCTTCTCCAACTCCTGATCCTACTCCTCCTCCTGTTCCTTGTCTCCCTCCTGCTCCTTGTCTCCCTCTTGCTCCGCCTCCACCTCCTGCTGCTCCTCCACCTCCTGCTCCTACTCCGTCCCCTGCTCCATCTCCACCTCCTGCCTCTTCTCCTCATCTTGCGCCTTCTCCACCGTTTTCTCCTCCTGCTGCTCCTTCTCCTCCTCCTGCTTCTTCTCCACCTCCAGCTCCTTCCCCACCTCCTGCTCCTTCTTCTCCTCCTGCTCTTGCTCCTCCTCCTGCTTCTTCTCCAACTCCTTCTCCTAATCCCCCTCCTGGTCCTTCTCCGTCTCCTGCTCCTTCTCCACCTATTGACTCTTCTCCACCTCCTGTTCCTTCTCCTCCTCCTGCTCCTTCTCCACCTTCTTCTTCTCCTCCACCTCCTTCTCCTCCTCCTGCTCCTTGTCCTCCTCCTGCCCCGAGTCCACCTCCTGCTCCTTGTCCACCTCCTACTCCTTGTCCACCTCCTGCTCCTTGTCCACCTCCTGCTCCTTCTCGCCCTACTGCTCATTCCTGCCCTCCTGCTCCTTCTTCACCTCCCGCTCCTTCTCCACTCCTGCTCATTCACCACCTCCTGCTCCTTCTTCTCCTCCTTCTCCTCCTCCTACTCCTTCTCCACTTCCTGCTCCTTCTCCTCATTTTGCGCCTTCTCCAGCTCCTGCTCCTTCTCCACCTCCTGCTCCTTCTTCTCCTCCTGCTCCTGCTCCGCCTCCTGCTTCTTCTCCAACTCCTTCTCCTACTCCCACTCCTGGTCCTAATCCGCCTCCTGCTCCTTCTCCACCCATTGCTTCTTCTCTGCATCCTGTTCCTTCTCCACCTCTTGCTCCATCTCCTCATCTTTCGCCTTCTACACCTCCTGCTCCTTCTCCTCCTCCTGTTCCTTCTGCTCCTCCTGCTGCTTCTCCACTCCTGCTCCTTCTCCTCCTCCTGCTCCTTCTCCACCTCCTCCTCCTTCTCCTCCTCCTGCTCCTTCTCCACCTCCTGCTCCTTTTCCACTTCCTGCTCCATGTCCACCACCTGCTCCTTGTCCACCTCCTACTACTTCTCGCCCTACTGCTCATTCATCACCTCCAGCTCTTTCTTCTCCTTCTTGTCCTCCTCCTGCTCCTTCTCCACCTCCTGCTCCTTGTCTTCCTCCTGCTCCTTGTCTCCACCTCCTGTTCCTTCTCCTCGTCCTGCTCCTTCTCCTCCTCCTGCTCCTTCTCCTCCTCCTGATCCTTCTCTTCCTCTTGCTCCTTGTCCACTCTGCTCCTTGTCCACTTCCTGCTCCTTGTCCACCTCCTGACCCTTGTCCACATCCTGCTCCTTGTCCACCTCCTGCTCCGTGGCCACCTCCTGATCCTCGTCCACCTCCTGCTCCTTGTCCACCGAGTGCTCCTTCTCGCACTCCTGCTCCTTCTCGCCCTCCTGCTCCTTCTCGCCCTTCTGCTCCTTCTCGCCCTCCTGTTCCTTCTCCCCCTCCTGCTCCTTCTCCATCAGCTGCTCCTCCTCCTCCTCCTGCTCCTTCTCGTCCTCCTGCTCCTTCTCGCCCTCCTGCTCCTGCTCGCCCTCCTGCTTCTTATCCCCTCCTGCTCCTTCTCGCCTTCCTGCTTCTTACCCCCTCCTGCTCCTTCTCCTCCCCCTGATTCTTCTCCAACTCCTGCTCCTTGTCGCCCTCCTGCTCCTTCTGCACCTCCTGCCTCTTCTCCTCCTGCTCCTTCTTCTCCACCTGCTCCCCGTCCATCTCCTGCTCCTTCTCCTCCTCCTGCTCCTTCACCCCCTCCTGCTCCTTCTCCTCCTCCTCCACCTCCTGCTCCTTTTCCACCTACTGTTCAACCTCCCCCTCCACATCCTGCTCCTTCTCCACCTTCGGCTCCTTCTCCACCTCCTGCTCCTTCTCCACGTCCTGCTCCTTCTCACCCTCCTGTTCCATCTCCATCTCCTGATCAACCTCCTCCTACTCCTTCTCCACATCCTGCTCCTTCTAAACCTCCTGCTCTTTCTCCACCTTCTGCTCCTTCTCCACCTCCTTCTCCTCCTCCTGCTCCTTCTCCACCTCCTGCTCCTTCTCCTCCTCCTTCTCCTACTCCTCCTCCTGCTCCTTCTTCTTCCGCTGCTCCTTCTCCATTCCGGCTGACTCTTCTCCTCCTGCCCCTTCTGCACCTCCTGCTCCTTCTGCACCTCCTGCTCCATATGCACCTCCTGTTCCTTCTCCAACTCCTTCTCCTTCTCTACCTCGTGCTCAACCTCCTCCTGCTCCTTCTCCTCCTCCCGCTCAACTTCCTCCTGATACTTCCCCACATCCTGTTCAACATCCTCCTCCTGCTCCACCTCCGACTCCTGCGCCTTCTCCTCCTCCTGATCAACATCCTTCTCCTGCTCCACCTCCTTCTCCTGCTCCTTCTCCACCTCCTTCTCCACCTCCTCCCACTGCTCCTTCTCCAACTCCTGTTTCTTCGCCTCCTCCAGCTCCTTCCCCATCTCACGCTGCTTCTCCTTCCTCCACTCCTTCTCCTCCTCCTGCTCCTTCTCTCACTCCTGCTCCTTCGCCTCCCCCTCCATCTGCTGCTCCTTCTCCACCTCCTGCTCCTTCTTCTCCTCCTGCCCCTTCTCCTCCTCCTGCTCCTTCTCCTCCTCCTGCTCCTTGTCCACCTCTGCTCCTTGTCCACTTCCTGCTCCTTTTCCACTTCCTGCTCCTTGTCCACTTCCTGCTCCTTGTCCACCTCCTGCCCCATTCCACCTCCTGCTCCTTGTCCTCCTCCTGCTCCGTGTCCACCTCCTGATCCTTGTCCACCTGCTGCTCCTTGTCCACCTCCTGCTCCTTGTCCACCTAGTCCTCTTTCTCGCCCTCCTGCTCCTTCTCGAACTCCTGCTCCTTATTTCCCCCTGCTCCTTCACGCCCTCCTGCTCCTTCTCGCCCTCATGCTTCTTCTGCCCCTCCTGCTCCTCCTCGCCCTTCTGCTCATTCTCCACCTACTGCTCGTTCTCCACCTGCTGCTTCTTCTCCACCTCCTGCTCCTGCTCCACTTTTGCGCAACCTCCTCCTCCTGCTCCTTGTCCACTTCATGCTCCTTCTCCCGCTCCTGCTCCGACTCCCGCTTCTGCTCCTTCTCCACCTCCTGCTCCTTCTTCTCCTCCTGCTCCTTCTCCACCTCCTCCTCCATCTCCTCCTCCTGCTCCTTCTCGAAGTCCTGTTCCGCCTCCTCCTCCTGCTCCTTCTCCTCCTGCAGCTCCTTCTTCTCCTCCTGCTCCTTCTCCATTCCTGCTCCGTCTCCTCCTCCTGCCCCTGCTGCCCATTCTCCATTACCTGCCCCTTCTCCACCTCCGGCTCCTTCTCAACCTCCCGCTCCTTTTCCACCTCCTGCTCGTTCTCCACCTCCTGCTCCATCTCCAACTCCTGCTCCGTCTCCACCTCCTGCTCCTTCTCCCCCTCCTGCTCCTTCTCCATCTCCTGCTCAACCTCCTCCTGCTCCTTCTCCACCTCCTGCTCCTTCTCCACCTCCTGCTTCTTCTCCACCTCCTGCAACTTCTTCACCTCCTGCTCCTACTCCCCCTCCTGGTCCTTCTCCTCCTCCTGCTTCTTCTCCACCTCCTTCTCCTCCTCCTGCTCCTTGTCAACCTCCTGCTCCTTGTCCACCTGCTGCTCCTTGTCCACCTGCTGCTCCTTGTCCACCTCCTGCTCCTTCTCCACCTTCTGCTCCTTCTCCTCCTTCTCCAACTCCTCCTGCTGCTCCTTCTTCTTCCGCTGCTCCTTCTAACCTCCTGCTCATTCTTCTCCTTCTGCTCCTCCTCCACCTCCTGCTCCTTCTCCACCTCCTGCTCCTTCTGCACCTCCTGTACCTTCTGCACATCCAGCTCCTTCTGCACCTCCTGCTCATTCTCCAACTCCTGCTCCACCTCCTCCTGCTCCTTCTACTCCTCCTGATCAACCTCCTCCTCCTGCTCCTTCTGCAGCTCCCGCTCAACCTCTTCCTGCTCCTTCTCCTCCTCCTGCTCCTTCTCCTCCTCCTGCTGCTTCTCCTCCTCAAACTCAACCTCCACCTCCTGCTCCTTCTCCACCTCCTGCTCGTTCTCCACCTCCAGCTCCTTCTGCACCTCCTGATGATTCTCCAACTCCTGCTCCACCTCCTCCTGCTCCTTCTACTCCTCCTGATCAACCTCCTCCTCCTGCTCGACCTCCGGCTCCTTCTCAACCTCCTGCTCCTTTTCCACCTCCTGCTCGTTCTCCACCTCCTGCTCATTCTCCAACTCCTGCTCCTTCTCCACCTCCTGCTCCTTCTCCCCCTCCTGCTCCTTCTCCATCTCCTGCTCAACCTCCTCCTGCTCCTTCAACACCTCCTGCACCTTCTCCTCCTCCTGCTCCTTCTCCTTCTCAAACTGCAGGATGAGGAGAAGGAGGTGGAGAAGATGCAGGAGGTGGAGGTTCCACCTCCTGCATCTTCTCCACCTCCTTTTTCTCCTCATCCTGCTCCTTGTCAAGCTACTGCTCCTTGTCCATCTGCTGCTCCTTGTCCAACTCCTCCTCCTTCTCGCCCTCCTGCTCCTTCTCCACCACCCGCTCCTTCTTCTCCTCCTGCACCTTCTCCACCTCATTCTCCTCCTCCTGCTCCTTGTCAACCTCCTGCTCCTTGCCCACCTGCTGCTCGTTGTCCACATCCTCCTCCTTCTCGCCCTCCGTCTCCTTCTCCTCCTCCTGCTCCTTCTCCACCTTCTGCCCCTTCTAGTAATCTTGCACCTTTTTCACCTCCTCATCCTTCTCCTACTCCTTCTCCTACGGCTCCTCCTGCGCCTTATTCTTCCGCTGCTCCTTCTCCACTGCTGTTCCTTCTTCTCCTCCTGCTCCATCTCCTCCTCCTGCTCCATCTCCTCCTCCTGCTCCTTCTTCTGGCCTCATGCTCCTTCTGCACCTCGTGCTCAACCTCCTCCTGTTCCTTCTACTCCTCCTGATCAACCTCATCCCCCTGCTCCTTCTCCTCCTGCTGCTCCTTCTCCACCTCCTGCTCATTCTCCAACTCCTGCTCCACCTTCTCCTAATGCTCCACCTGCTCCTCCTGCTCCTTCTCCACCTCCTGCTCCTTCTCCTGCTCCTTCTCCTCCTCATTTTCCTTCTCCTCGTCATGCTCCTTCTGCTCCTTCCCCAACCCCTGCTCCTTCCCCAACACCTGCTGAAGCTCCTCTTGCTCCTTTTACTTATCAGGCTCCACCTCCTCCTCCTGCTCCGCCTCCCCCTCCTGCACCTTCTCCACATCCTGGACCTTCTCCCCCTCCTGCACCTTCTCCACCTCCTGCTCCTTCTCCTCTTCCTGCTCCTTCTCCAACTCCTGCTCCTTCTCCCCATCCTGCTCCTTCTCCGTCTTATGCTAAACCTCCTCCTGCTCCTTTTCCAACTCCTGCTCTTTCACCACCTCGTGCTCCTACTCCCGCTCCTGGTCCATCTCCGCCTCCTGCTCCTTCTCCACCAATTGCTTATTCTCCACCTCCCGCTGCTTCTCCTCCTCCTGCTCCTTCTTCTCCTCCTGTTCCTTCTTCTCCTCCTGCTCCTTTTCCAATTCTGCTCCATCTCCAATCCTGCTCCATTTCCACCTCCTGCTACTTCTCCTCCTCCTGCCCCTTCGCCACCTCCTGCTCCACCTTCTCCTCCTGCTCCTTCTCCAATTCCTGCTCCGCCACCTCCTCCTCCGACTTCACCACTTCCTGCTCCTTCTCCTCCTCCTGTTCCTTCTCCTCCTTCTGCTCCTTCTCCTCCTCCAGCTCCTTCTTCTCCTCCTTCTCCTTCTTCTCCTCCTGATCCTTCTCCATTCCTGCTCCATCTCCACCTTCTGCTGCGTCTCCTCCTCCACCTCCTGCCAATTCACCACCTCCTTCTCCTTCTGCACCTCCTGCTCCTTCTGCACCTCGTGCTCAACCTCTTCCTGCTCCTTCTACTGCTCCTGATCAACCTCCTCCTCCTGCTCCTTCTCCACCTCCTGCTCATTCCCGAACTCCTGCACCACCTCTTCCTACTGCTTCACCTACTCCTCCTGCTCCTTCTGCGCCGCCTGCTCCTTCTGCACCTCCTGCTCCTTCTCCAACTCCTGCTAATTCTCCACCTCGTGCTCATCATCCTCCTGCCACTTCTGCACCTGCTGCTCAACCTCATCCTCCTCCTTCTCCTCCTCCTGCTCAACTTCCTCCTGATCCTTCCCCTCCTCAGGCTCAACCTGCTCTGCTGCTCCGCCTCCCCCTCCTGTTCCTTCGTTCCCTTCTGCACCATCTCCCCCTCCTGCACCTTCTCCCCCTCCTGCACCTTCTCCCGCTCCTGCTCCTTCTTCCCCTCCTGCACCTTCTTCCCCTCCTACTCCTTCTCCCCCTCCTGCACCTTTTCCACCTCAGCTCTTTCTCCATCTCCTGCTCCTTCTGCACCTCCTGCTCCTTGTCCACCTAGTGCTCCTTCTCGCCCTCCTGCTCCTTCTCGTCCTCCTGCTCCTTCTCGCCCTCCTGCTCATTCTCCTCCTCCTGCTCCTTCTCCACCTCCTGCTCTTTCTCCTCCTCCTGCTCCTGCTCCTCCTCCTGCTCCTCCTCCTGTTTCTTCTCCAACTCGTTCTCCTACTCTCCCTCCTGGTCCATCTCCGCCTCCTGCTCCTTCTCCACCTCCTGCTCCTTCTCCTCCTCCTGCTCCTTCTCCACCTCCTGCTCCTTCTTCTCCGCCTGGTCCATCTTCTCCTCCTGCTCCTTCTCAATTCCTGCTCCATCTCCAGCTCCAGCTCCTTCTCCCCCTCCTGCTCCTTCTCCACCTCCTGCTCCTTCTCCCCCTCCTGCTGTTTCTCCCCCTCCTTCTCCTCATCAACCTCCTTCTCCACCTCCTGCTCCTTCTCCTTCTCCTGCTCCTTCTCCTTCTCCTGCTCCTTCTTCTCCGCCTGCTCCTTCTCAATTCCTGCTCCATCTCCAGCTCCTGCTCCTTCTCCCCCACCTGCTCCTTGTCCACCTCCTGCTCCTTCTCGCCCTCCTGTTCCTTCCTGCCCTCCTGCTCCTCCACCACTTCCTGATACTTCTCCAATCCTGCTCATTCACCACCTCCTGCTCCTTCTTCTCCTCCTTCTCCACCTCCTGCTCCTTCTCCTCCTCCTGCTCCTACTCCTCCTCCTGCTCCTTCTTCTTCTCCTGCTCCTTCTCCACTCCTGCTCATTCTCCTCCTCCTGCTCCTTCTCCTCCTCCTGGTTCTTCTCCTTCTCCTGCTCCTTCTCCAACTCCCGCTCCTTGTCACCCTCCTGCTCCTTCTGCACATCCTGTTCTTTCTCCACCTGCTGCTTCTTCTCCACCTCCTGTTCCTTGTCCACCTCCTGCTCCTTGTCCACCTCCTGCCCCTTCTCGCCCTGCTGCTACGTCCTGCCCTCCTGCTCCCTTTCCACCTCCTGCTCCTTGTCTTCCTCCTGCTCCTTGTCTTCCTCCTTCTCCTTGTCTCCCTCCTGCTCCTTATCCACCTCCTGCTCCTTCTCCACCTCCTGCTCCTTCTCCCACTCCTGCTGTTCCTCCACCTCCTTCTCCTCATCAACATCCATGTCCTCTTCCTGCTCCTTGTACACCTCCTGCTCCTTGTCCACCTCCTGCTCCTTGTCCACCTCCTGCTCCTTGTCCACCTCCTGCTCCTTCTCCACTTCCTGCTACTTCTCCACTCCTGCTCATTCTCCTCCTCCTGCTCCTTCTTCTTCTCCTGCTCCTTCTCCACTCCTGCTCCTTCTCCTCCTCCTGCTCCTTCTCCTCCTCCTGGTTCTTCTCCTTCTCCTGCTCCTTCTCCAACTCCCGCTCCTTGTCACCCTCCTGCTCCTTCTGCACATCCTGTTCTTTCTCCACCTGCTGCTTCTTCTCCACCTCCTGTTCCTTGTCCACCTCCTGCTCCTTGTCCACCTCCTGCCCCTTCTCGCCCCGCTGCTACGTCCTGCCCTCCTGCTCCCTTTCCACCTCCTGCTCCTTGTCTTCCTCCTGCTCCTTGTCTTCCTCCTTCTCCTTGTCTCCCTCCTGCTCCTTATCCACCTCCTGCTCCTTCTCCACCTCCTGCTCCTTCTCCCACTCCTGCTGTTCCTCCACCTCCTTCTCCTCATCAACATCCATGTCCTCTTCCTGCTCCTTGTACACCTCCTGCTCCTTGTCCACCTCCTGCTCCTTGTCCACCTCCTGCTCCTTGTCCACCTCCTGCTCCTTCTCCACTTCCTGCTACTTCTCCACTCCTGCTCATTCTCCACCTCCTGCTCCTTCTTCTCCTCCTTCTCCTCCACCTCCTGCTCCTTGTCCACCTCCTGCTCCTTCTCCACTTCCTGCTACTTCTCCACTCCTGCTCATTCTCCACCTCCTGCTCCTTTACTCCCTCCTGCTCCTTCTCCAGCTCCTGCTCCTTCTCCACCTCCTGCTCCATCTCCATCTCCTGCTCCTTCTCTTTCTCCTGCAGCTTCTCCACCTTCGGCTCCTTCTCCACCTCCTGATACTTCTCCTCATCTTGCGCTTTCTCCACCTCCTGCTCCTTCTCCTCCTCCTGCTCCTACTCCTCCTCCTGCTCCTTCTTCTTCTCCTGCTTCTTCTCCACTCCTGCTCCTTCTCTTCCTCCTGCTCCTTCTCCTCCTCATGCTTCTTCACCAACTCCTTCTCCTACTTCCCCTCCTGGTTCTTCTCCACCTGCTGCTCCTTCTCCACTCCTGCTCATTCACCACCTCCTGCTCCTTCTTCTCCTCCTCCTCCTCCTTCTCCACCTACCTCTCCTTGTCACCCTCCTGCTCCTTCTGCACCTCCTATTCATTCTCCATTCTGCTTCTTCTCCACCTCCTGCTCCTTCTCCTCCTGCTACTTCTCCTTCTCCTGCTCCGCCTACACCTTCTGCTCTTTCTCCATCTCCTGATCCTTCTCCTTCTCCTGTTCCTTCTAATCCGCCTGCTCCTTCTCTACCTCCTGTTCCTTGTCTCCCTCCTGCTCCTTGTCTCCCTCCCGCTCCTTCTGCACCTCCTGCTGCTCCACCACCTCCTGCTCCTTCTCCTTCTCCTGCTCCTTCTAAACCTCATGCTCCTTCTTCTCCTCCTGCTCCTGCTCCTCCACCTGCTTCTTCTCCAACTCCTTCTCCTACTCGCCCTCCTGGTCCTTCTCCGCCTCCTGCTCCTTCTCCACCTATTGCTTCTAGTCTTCCTCTTGTTCCTTCTCCTGCTCCTGCTCCTTCTCGTCCTCCATCTCCTTCTCCACCTCCTGTTCCTTGTCCACCTCCTGCTCCTTGTCCACCTCCTGCTCCTTGTCCACCTCCTGCTCCTTGTCCACCTCCTGCTCCTTGTCCACCTCGTGCTCCTTGTGCATCTCCTGCTCCTTGTCCACCTCCTGCCCCTTCTCGCCCTCCTTCTACTTCCTGCCCCACTGCTCCTTCTCCACCTCCTGCTCCTTCTCCTCCTCCTGCTCCTTCTCCTCCTCCTGATCCTTCTCCACTCGTGATCCATCTCCACCTCCTGCTCCTTATCCTCCTCTTGCGCCTTCTCCACCTCCTGCTCCTTCTCCTCCTCCTGCTCCTCCTCCTCCTCCTACTTCATCTTCTTCACCTGCTCCTTCTCCACTCCTGCTCCTTCTCCTGCTCCTGCTCCTTCTCCTCCTACTGCTCCTTCTCTGCCTCCTGCTCCTTCTCCACCTCCTGCTCCTTCTCCTCCTACTGCTCCTTCTCTTCCTCCTGCTCCTTCTCCACTCGTGATCCATCTCCATCTCCTGCTCCTTCTCCAACTCCTGCTCATTCTCCTCCTCCTGCTCCTTCTCCACCTCCTGCTCTTTCTCCTCCTCCTGCTCCTGCTCCTCCTCCTGCTCCTCCTCCTGCTTCTTCTCCAACTCGTTCTCCTACTCTCCCTCCTGGTCCATCTCCGCCTCCTGCTCCTTCTCCACCTCCTGCTCCTTCTCCTCCTCCTGCTCCTTCTCCACCTCCTGCTCCTTCTTCTCCGCCTGGTCCATCTTCTCCTCCTGCTCCTTCTCAATTCCTGCTCCATCTCCAGCTCCAGCTCCTTCTCCACCTCCTGCTCCTTCTCCCCCTCCTGCTCCTTCTCCACCTCCTGCTCCTTCTCCCCCTCCTGCTGTTTCTCCCCCTCCTTCTCCTCATCAACCTCCTTCTCCACCTCCTGCTCCTTCTCCTTCTCCTGCTCCTTCTCCTTCTCCTGCTCCTTCGTCACCGTCTGCTCCTTCTCAATTCCTGCTCCATCTCCAGCTCCTGCTCCTTCTCCCCCATCTGCTCCTTGTCCACCTCCTGCTCCTTCTCGCCCTCCTGTTCCTTCCTGCCCTCCTGCTCCTCCACCACTTCCTGATACTTCTCCACTCCTGCTCATTCACCACCTCCTGCTCCTTCTTCTCCTCCTTCTCCACCTCCTGCTCCTTCTCCTCCTCCTGCTCCTCCTCCTCCTCCTGCTCCTTCTTCTTCTCCTGCTCCTTCTCCACTCCTGCTCCTTCTCCTCCTCCTGCTCCTTCTCCTCCTCCTGGTTCTTCTCCTTCTCCTGCTCCTTCTCCAACTCCCGCTCCTTGTCACCCTCCTGCTCCTTCTGCACATCCTGTTCTTTCTCCACCTGCTGCTTCTTCTCCACCTCCTGTTCCTTGTCCACCTCCTGCTCTTTGTCCACCTCCTGCTCCTTGTCCACCTCCTGCTCCTTGTCCACCTCCTGCCCCTTCTCGCCCTGCTGCTACGTCCTGCCCTCCTGCTCCCTTTCCACCTCCTGCTCCTTGTCTTCCTCCTGCTCCTTGTCTTCCTCCTTCTCCTTGTCTCCCTCCTGCTCCTTATCCACCTCCTGCTCCTTCTCCACCTCCTGCTCCTTCTCCCACTCCTGCTGTTCCTCCACCTCCTTCTCCTCATCAACATCCATGTCCTCCTCCTGCTCCTTGTACACCTCCTGCTCCTTGTCCACCTCCTGCTCCTTGTCCACCTCCTGCTCCTTGTCCACCTCCTGCTCCTTCTCCACTTCCTGCTACTTCTCCACTCCTGCTCATTCTCCACCTCCTGCTCCTTCTTCTCCTCCTTCTCCTCCACCTCCTGCTCCTTGTCCACCTCCTGCTCCTTCTCCACTTCCTGCTACTTCTCCACTCCTGCTCATTCTCGACCTCCTGCTCCTTTTCTCCCTCCTGCTCCTTCTCCAGCTCCTGCTCCTTCTCCACCTCCTGCTCCATCTCCATCTCCTGCTCCTTCTCTTTCTCCTGCAGCTTCTCCACCTTCGGCTCCTTCTCCACCTCCTGATACTTCTCCTCATCTTGCGCTTTCTCCACCTCCTGCTCCTTCTCCTCCTCCTGCTCCTACTCCTCCTCCTGCTCCTTCTTCTTCTCCTGCTTCTTCTCCACTCCTGCTCCTTCTCCTCCTCCTGCTCCTTCTCCTCCTCATGCTTCTTCACCAACTCATTCTCCTACTTCCCCTCCTGGTTCTTCTCCACCTGCTGCTCCTTCTCCACTCCTGCTCATTCACCACCTCCTGCTCCTTCTTCTCCTCCTCCTGCTCCTTCTCCACCTACCTCTCCTTGTCACCCTCCTGCTCCTTCTGCACCTCCTATTCATTCTCCATTCTGCTTCTTCTCCACCTCCTGCTCCTTCTCCTCCTGCTCCTTCTCCTTCTCCTGCTCCGCCTACACCTTCTGCTCTTTCTCCATCTCCTGATCCTTCTCCTTCTCCTGTTCCTTCTAATCCGCCTGCTCCTTCTCCACCTCCTGTTCCTTGTCTCCCTCCTGCTCCTTGTCTCCCTCCCGCTCCTTCTGCACCTCCTGCTGCTCCACCACCTCCTGCTCCTTCTCCTTCTCCTGCTCCTTCTAAACCTCATGCTCCTTCTTCTCCTCCTGCTCCTGCTCCTCCACCTGCTTCTTCTCCAACTCCTTCTCCTACTCGCCCTCCTGGTCCTTCTCCGCCTCCTGCTCCTTCTCCACCTATTGCTTCTACTCTTCCTCTTGTTCCTTCTCCTGCTCCTACTCCTTCTCCACCTCCTTCTCGTCCTCCATCTCCTTCTCCACCTCCTGTTCCTTGTCCACCTCCTGCTCCTTGTCCACCTCCTGCTCCTTGTCCACCTCCTGCTCCTTGTGCATCTCCTGCTCCTTGTCAACCTCCTGCCCCTTCTCGCCCTCCTTCTACTTCCTGCCCCACTGCTCCTTCTCCACCTCCTGCTCCTTCTCCTCCTCCTGCTCCTTCTCCTCCTCCTGCTCCTTCTCCACTCGTGATCCATCTCCACCTCCTGCTCCTTATCCTCCTCTTGCGCCTTCTCCACCTCCTGCTCCTTCTCCTCCTCCTGCTCCTCCTCCTCCTCCTACTTCATCTTCTTCACCTGCTCCTTCGCCACTCCTGCTCCTTCTCCTGCTCCTGCTCCTTCTCCTCCTCCTGCTCCTTCTCTGCCTCCTGCTCCTTCTCCACCTCCTGCTCCTTCTCCTCATCCTGCTCCTTCTCCAACTCCTGCTCTTTCTCCTCATCCTGCTCCTTCTCCAACTCCTGCTCTTTCTCCTTCTCCTGCTCCTTCTCCTTCTCCTGCTCCTTCTTCTCCGCCTGCTCCTTCTTCTCCTCCTGCTCTTCTCAATTCCTGCTCCATCTCCAGCTCCTGCTCCTTCATCCCCTCCTCCTCCTGTTCCTTCTCCTCGTCATGCTCCTTCTGCTCCTTCCCCAACCCCTGCTCCTTCCCCAACTCCTGCTCAAGCTCCTCCTGCTCCTTCTCCTCCTCCTACTCAACCTCCACCTCATGCTCGTTCTGCACCTCCTGCTCAACCTCCTCCTGCCACTTATGCACCTGCTGCTCAACCTCCACCTGATCCTTCTACTTCTCAGGCTCATCCTCCTCCTCCTGCTCGGCCTCCCCATCCTGTTCCTTCTCCCCCTCCTGCACCTTCTCCCCCTCCTGCACCTTCACCCCCTCCTGCACCTTCTCCACCTCCTGCTCCGTTTCCTCTTCCTGTTCCTTCTCCAACTCCTGCTCCTTTTCCCCATCCTGCTCCTTCTCCGTCTTATGGTCAACCTCCTTCTGCTCCTTCTCCATCTCCTGCTATTTCACCACCTCGTGCTCTAACTCCCGCTCCTGGTCCTTCTCCGCCTCCTGCTCCTTCTCCACCGATTGCTTATTCTCCACCTCCCGCTGCTTCTCCTCCTCCTGCTCCTTCTTCTCCTCCTCCTCCTTCTTCTCCTCCTGCTCCTTGTCCAATTCTGCTGATCTCCAATCCTGCTCCATTTCCACCTCCTGCTCCTTCACCTCCTCCTGCCCCTTCGCCACCTCCTGCTCCACCTTCTCCTCCTCCTCCTTCTCCACCTCCTGCTCCACCTCCTCCTGCTCCGTCTCCAATTCCTGCTCCGCCACCTCCTCATTCGACTTCACCACTTCCTGCACCTTCTCCTCCACCTGTTCCATCTCCTCATTCTGCTCCGTCTCCTCCTCCACCTCCTGCCACTTCTCCACCTCCTGCTCGTTTTCCACCTCCTGCTCCTTCTCCACCTCCAGCTCCTTCTCCCCCCTCCTGCTCCTTCTCCATCTCCTGATCAACCTCCTCCAGCTCCTTCTCCACCTCCAGCTCTTTCTCCACCTCGTGCTCCTACTGCCCCTCCTGGTCCTTCTCCACCTCCTGCTCCTTCTCCACCAATTGCTTATTCTCCACCTCCCGCTCCTTCTCCTCCTCCTGCACCTTCTCCACCTCCTTCTTCTGCTCCTGCTCCTTGTCAACCTGCTGCTTCTTGTCCACCTCCTCCTCCTGCTCGCCCTCCTGCTCCTGCAGCACCTCCTGCTTCTTCACCTCCTCCTGCTCCTTTTCCACCTTCTGTTCATTCCAGTGAACTTGCACCTTCTCCACCTCCTCCTCCTTCTCCTCCTCCTTCTCCTACTCCTCCTCCTGCTCCTTTTTCTTCCGCTGCTCCTTCTCCACTGCTGCTCCTTCTTCTCCTCCTGCTCCTTCTCCTCCTGCTCCATCTTCTCCTTCTGCTCCTGCTCCTCCTCCACCTCCTGCTCCTTCTCCACCTCCTGCTCCTTCTTCTCCTCCTGCTCCTTCTCCACTTCCTGCTCCTTCTCCACCTCATGCTCCTTCTACACCTCGTGCTCAATCTCTTCCTGCTCCTTCTGAACCTCGTGTTCAACCTCCTTCTGCCACTTCTGCACCTGCTGCTCAACCTCATCCTCCTCCTTCTCCTCCTCCTGCTCAACTTCCACCTGATCCTTCTCCTCCTCAGGCCGAACCTGCTCTGCTGCTCCGCCTCCCCCTCCTGTTTCCTCGCTCCCTCCTGCACCTTCTTCCCCTCCTACACCATCTCCCCCTCTTGCACCTTTTCCACCTCAGCTCCTTCCCAATCTCCTGCTCCTTCTCCACCTCCTGCTCCTTGTCCACCTAGTGCTCCTTCTCGCCCTCCTGCTCCTTCTCGCCATCCTGCTCCTTCTCCTCCTCCTGCTCCTTCTCCACCTTCTGCTCTTCCTCCTCCTCCTGCTCCTGCTCCTCCTCCTGCTCCTTCTCCTCGTCCTGCTCCTGCTCCTCCTCCTGCTTCTTCTCCAACTCGTTCTCCTACTCCCCCTCCTGGTCCTTCTCCGCCTCCTGCTCCTTCTCCACCTATTGCTTCTACTCTTCCTCCTGTTCCTTCTCCTGCTCCTGCTCCTTCTCCACCTCCTTCTCCTCCTCCACCTTCTTCTCCTCCTCCTGCTCCTTGTCCACCTCCTGCTCCTTGTCTTCCTCCTGCTCCTTGTCTTCCTCCCTCTCCTCGTCTCCTTCCTGCTCCTTCTCTTCCTCCTGCTCCTTCTCCTCCTCCTGCTCCTTCTCTTCCTCCTGCTCCTTCTCCACCCCCTGCTCCATCTCCTTCTCCTGCTCCTTCTCCTTCTCATGCTCCTTCTTCTCCGCCTGCTCCATCTTCTCCTCCTGCTCCTTCTCAATTCCTGCTCCATCTCCAGCTCCAGCTCCTTCTCCACCTCCTGCTACTTCTCCCCCTCCTGCTCCTTCTCCACCTCCTGCTACTTCTCCACCTCCTGCTCCTTCTCGCCCTCCTGCTACTTGCTGCCCTGCTGCTCCTCCTCCACTTCCTGATACTGCTCCACTCCTGCTCATTCACCACCTCCTGCTCCTTCTTCTACTCCTTCTCCTCCTCCTGCTCCTCCTCCTCCTCCTGCTCCTTCTTCTTCTCCTGCTCCTTCTCCACTCCTGCTCCTTCTCCTCCTCCTGCACCTTCTCCAACTCCCGCTCCTTGTCACCCTCCTGCTCCTTCTGCACCTCCTGTTCATTCTCCACCTGCTGCTTCTTCTCCACCTCCTGTTCCTTGTCCACCTCCTGCTCTTTGTCCACCATCTGCTCCTTGTCCACCTCCTGCTCCTTGTCCACCTCCTGCCACTTCTCGCCCTGCTGCTACTTCCTGCCCTCCTGCTCCCTTTCCACCTCCTGCTCCTTGTCTTCCTCCTGCTCCTTGTCTTCCTCCTTCTCCTTGTCTCCCTCCTGCTCCTTCTCCACCTCCTGCTCCTTCTCCACCTCCTGCTCCTTCTCCCACTCCTGCTGTTCCTCCACCTCCTTCTCCTCATCAACCTCCTTGTCCTCCTCCTGCTCCTTGTACAACTCCTGCTCCTTGTCCACCTCCTGCTCCTTGTCCACCTCCTGCTCTTTGTCCACCTCCTGCTTCTTCTCCACTTCCTGCTACTTCTCCACTCCTGCTCATTCTCCACCTCCTGCTCCTTCTTCTCCTCCTTCTCCTCCTCCTGCTCCTGCTCCACCTCCTGCTCCTTGTCTTCCTCCTGCTCCTTTTCTCCCTCCTGCTCCTTCTCCAGCTCCTGCTCCTTCTCCACCTCCTGCTCCATCTCCATCTCCTGCTCCTTCTCTTTCTCCTGCTCCTTCTCCACCTTCGGCTCCTTCTCCATCTCCTGATACTTCTCCTCATCTTGCGCTTTCTCCACCTCCTGTTCCTTCTCCTCCTGCTGCTCCTACTCCTCCTCCTGCTCCTTCTTCTTCTCCTGCTCCTTCTCCACTCCTGCTCCTTCTCCTCCTCCTGCTCCTTCTCCTCCTCCTGCTCCTTCTCCTCCTCCTGCTCCTTCTCCACCTCCTGCTCCTTCTTCTCGTCCTGCTCCTGCTCCTCCTCCTGCTTCTTCTCCAACTTGTTCTCCTACTCCCCCTCCTGGTTCTGCTCCGCCTCCTGCTCCTTCTACACCTATTGCTTCTACTCTTCCTCCTGTTCCTTCTCCTGCTCCTGATCCTTCTCCACCTCCTTTTCCTCCTCCACCTCCTTCTCCTCCTCCTGCTTCTTGTCCACCTCCTGCTCCTTGTCCACCTCCTGCTCCTTGTCCACCTCCTGATCCTTGTCCACCTCCTGCCTCTTCTCGCCCTCCTGCTACCTCCTGCCCCCCTGCTCCTTCTCCACGTCCTGCTCCATCTCCACTCCTGCTCATTCACCACCTCGTGCTCCTACTACTCCTCCTTCTCCTCCTGCTCCCATTCCACCTCCTGCTCCTTGTCTCCCTCCTGCTCCTTGTCTTCCTCCCTCTCCTTGTCTCCTTCCTGTTCCTTCTCGACTCCTGCTCCTTCTCCTCCTCCTGCTCCGTCTCTTCCTCCTGCTCCTTCTCCACCTCCTGCTCCTTCTCCTCCTCCTGCTCCTTCTCCACCGCCTGCTCCTCCTCCTCCTCCTGCTCCTTCTTCTTCTCCTGCTCCTTCTCCAGTCCTGCTCCAATTCCACCTCCTGCCCCTTCTCTACCTCCTTGTACTTCCTGCCCCACTGCTCCTTCTTCACCTCCTGCTCCTTCTCCTCCACCTGCTCCTTCTCCTCCTCCTGCTCGTTCTCAACTCGTGATCAATCTCCACCGCCTGCTCCTTCTCCTCCTCCTGCTCCTCCTCCTCCTACTACTTCTTCTTCTTCTCCTGCTCCTTCTCCACTACTGCTCCTTCTCCTGCTCCTGCTCCTTCTCCTGCTCCTGCTCCTTCTCCTGCTCCTGCTCCTTCTCCTCCTCCTGCTCCTTCTCTTCCTCCTGCTCCTTCTCCACCTCCTGCTCCTTCTCCTCCTACTGCTCCTTCTCTTCCTCCTGCTCATTCTCCACTCGTGATCCATCTCCATCTCCTGCTCCTTCTCCAACTCCTGCTCCTTCTCCTTTTCCAGCTCATTCCTCTCCGCCTGCTCCTTCTTCTCCTTCTTCTCCTTCTCAATTCCTGCTCCATCTCCAGCTCCTGCTCCTTCTCCCCCTCCTGCTCCTTCTCCCCCTCCTGCTCCTTCTCCACCTCCAGCTCCTTCTCCCCCTCCTGCTGTTTCTCCCCCTCCTTCTCCTCATCAACCTCCTTCTCCTCCTACTGCTCCTTCTCCACCTCCTGCTCCTTGTCCTCCTCCTGCTCCTTTTCCACCTCGTGCTCCTTCTCGCCCTCCTGCTCCTTCCTGCCCTCCTGCTCCTTCTCCACTTCCTGCTACTTCTCCACTCCTGGTCATTCACCACCTCCTGCTCCTTCTTCTCCTCCTTCTCCTCCTCCTGCTCCTTCTCCACCTCCTGCTCATTATCTTCCTCCTGCTCCTTTTCTCCCTCCTGCTCCTTCTCCAGCTCCTGCTCCTTGAGGATATAACGAACAGAGTGGATAAAGGGGAACCAGTCGACGTAGTGTATTTAGACTTCCAGAAGGCATTCGACAAGGTACCACAAAAAAGATTATTGCTCAAGATAAAGAATCACTGGATTGTGGGTAATATTCTGGCATGGGTGGAGGATTGGTTATCGAACAGGAAGCAGAGAGTTGGGATAAATGGTACAATCTCTGACTGTCAACCAGGAGCCAGTCGTGTTCCGCAGGGGTCGGTGCTTGGTCCCCAACTCTTTACAATCTATATTAACGATTTGGAGGACTGGACCGTGTGTAACATATCAAATTTGCAGATGATACAAAGATGGGAGGGAAAGTAGAGAGTGAGGAGGACATAAAAAACCTACAAGGGGATGTAGACAGGCTGGGTGAGTGGGCGGAGATTTGGCAGATGCAATACAATATTGGAAAATGTGAGGTTATGCACTTTGGCAGGAAAAATCGGAGAGCACGTTATTATCTCAATGGCGAGAAACTGGAAAGTACTGCAGTACAAAGGCATCTGGGTGTCCTAGTGCAAGAAAATCAAAAGGTTAGTATGCAGGTGCAGCAGGTGTTCAAGAAGGCCAACGGAATGTTGGATTTTATTGCGAGGGGGTTAGAATATAAAAACAGGGAGGTATTGCTGCAGTTATTAGTGAGACCGCACCTGGAATACTGCATACAGTTTTGGTGTGCATACTTAAGAAAAGACATACTTGCTCTCGAGGCAGTACAAAGAAGCTTCACTCGGTGAATCCCGGGGATGAGGGGGCGGACATATGAGGAGAGGTTGAGTTGATTGGGACTCTACTCATTGGAGTTCAGAAGAATGAGAGGCGATGTATTGAAACATATAAGATTGTGAAGGGGCTTGATTGGGTGGATGCGGTAAGGATGTTCCCAAGGATGGGTGAAACGAGAACGAGGGGGCATAATCCTAGAATAAGGGGCTGCTCTTTCAAAACTGAGATGAGGAGAAACTTCTTCACTCAGAGGGTGGTCGGTCTGTGGAATTTGCTGCCCCAGGAAGCTGTGGAAGCTACATCATCAAATAAATTTAAAACAGAAATAGACAGTTTCCTCGAAGTAAAGGGAATTAGGGGTTACGGGGAGCGGGCAGGAAATTGGACATGATTTTAGATTTGAGGTTAGGACCAGATCAGCCATGATCTTATTGAATGGCGGAGCAGGCTCGAGGGGCCGATTGGCCCACTCCTGCTCCTATTTCTTATGTTCTTATGTTCTCCACCTCCTGCTCCTTCCCCACCTCCTGCTCCTTCTCTTTCTCCTGCTCCTTCTCTACCCCCGGCTCCTTCTCCACCTCCTGCTCCGTCTCATCCTCCTGCTCCTACTCCTCCTCCTGCACCTTCTTCTTCTCCTGCTCCTTCTCCAATCCTGCTCCTTCTCCTCCTCCTGCTCATTCTCATCCTCCTGCTCCTTCTCCACCTCCTTCTCCTCCTCCACCTCCTTGTCCACGTCCTGCTCCTTCTCCACCTCCTGCTCCTTCTCCTTCTCCTGCTCCTTCTCCACCCAGGCTCCTTCTCCACCTCCTGCTACTTCTCCTCATCTTGCGCTTTCTCCACCTCTTGCTCCATCTCCTCCTCCTGCTCCTACTCCTCCTCCTGCCCCTTCTCCTCCTCCTTTTCCTTCTCATGCTCCTGCTCCTTCTCCACCTCCTTCTCCTCCTCCACCTCCTTCTCCTCCTCCTGCTCCCTTTCCACCTTCTGCTCCTTGTCTTCCTCCTGCTCCTTGTCTTCCTCCTTCTCATTGTCTCCCTCCTGCTCCTTCTCCACCTCCTGCTCCTTCTCCACCTCCTGCTCCTTCTCCCCTCCTGCTGTTTCTCCCCCTCCTTCTCCTCATCAACCTCCTTCTCCTCCTCCTGCTCCTTGTCCACCTCCTGCTCCTTGTCCACCTCCTGCTCCTTGTCCACCTCCTGCTCCTTTTCTCCCTCCTGCTCCTTCTCCACCTCCTGCTCCTTCTCCTTCTCCTGCTCCTTCTCCACCTTCGGCTCCTTCTCCACCTCCTGCTACTTCTCCTCATCTTGCGCTTTCTCCAACTCCTGCTCCTTCTCCTCCTCCTGCTCCTACTCCTCCTCCTGCTCCTTCTTCTTCTCCTGCTCCTTCTCCACTCCTGCTCCTTCTCCTCCTCCTGATCCTTCTCCTGCTCCTGCTCCTTCTCCTCCTACTGCTCCTTCTCTTCCTCCTGCTCATTCTCCACTCGTGATCCATCTCCATCTCCTGCTCCTTCTCCTCCTCCTGCTCCTTCTCCTCATCCTGCTCCTTCTCCAACTCCTGCTCCTTCTCCTTCTCCTGCTCATTCTTCTCCGCGTGCTCCTTCTTCTCCTTCTGCTCCGTCTCAATTCCTGCTCCGTCTCCAGCTCCTGCTCCTTCTCCCCCTCCTGCTCCTTCTCCCCCTCCTGCTCCTTCTCCACCTCCAGCTCCTTCTCCCCCTCCTTCTCCTTCTCCCCCTACTGCTCCTTCTCCACCTCCAGCTCCTTCTCCCCCGCCTGCTGTTTCTCCCCCTCCTGCTCCTCCTCCTGCTCCTTGTCCTCCTCCTGCTCCTTTTCCACCTCCTGCTCCTTCTCGCCCTCCTGCTCCTTCCTGCCCTCCTGCTCCTTCTCCACTTCCTGCTACTTCTCCACTCCTGGTCATTCACCGCCTCCTGCTCCTTCTTCTCCTCCTTCTCCTCCTCCTGCTCCTGCTCCACCTCCTGCTCATTATCTTCCTCCTGCTCCTTTTCTCCCTCCTGCTCCTTCTCCAGCTCCTGCTCCTTGAGGATATAACGTACAGAGTGGATAAAGGGGAACCAGTGAATGCAGTGTATTTAGACTTCCAGAAGGCATTCGACAAGGTGCCACAAAAAATATTATTGCTCAAGATAAAGAATCACTGGATTGGGGCTAATATTCTGGCATGGGTGGAGGATTGGTTATCAAACAGGAAGCAGAGAGTTGGGATAAATGGTACAATCTTAGACTGTCAACCAGGAGCCAGTGTTGTTCCACAGGGGTCGGTACTGGGTCCCCAACTCTTTACAATCTATATTAACGATTTGGAGGACAGGACCGAGTGTAACATATCAAATTTGCAGATGATGCAAAGATGGGAGGGAAAGTAGAGAGTGAGGAGGACATAAAAAAACCTACAAGGGGATGTAGACAGGCTGGGTGAGTGGGCGGAGATTTGGCAGATGCAATACAATATTGGAAAATGTGAGGTTATGCACTTTGGCAGGAAAAATCGGAGAGCACGTTATTATCTCAATGGCGAGAAACTGGAAAGTACTGCAGTGCAAAGGGATCTGGGGGTCCTCGTGCAAGGAAATCAAAAGGTTAGGATGCAGGTGCAGCAGGTGTTCAAGAAGGCCAACGGAATGTTGGCTTTTATTGCGAGGGGGTTAGAATATAAAAACAGGGAGGTATTGCTGCAGTTATTAGTGAGAACGCACCTGGAATACTGCATACAGTTTTGGTGTCCATACTTAAGAAAAGAAATACTTACTCTCGAGGCGTAAGATTTTATCGTAAAATACAAGAACTTTTCGTGGTTCTTATCAATTTTTCTTGGTATTCATCTAATGAACTTATTTCAGTCAGCTAGATCCTTCTTCTTCAAAGCAAAAAGATTTTATCTTCAAATACAAGAACTTTTCGTGGTTTTGTTGGTTTTCAGCAAATGAACATATTTCAGCGAGCTGGAAGTTTTTTCTTTAGTGGCGTCAGATTTCATCTTAAAATACAAGAACTTTTCGTGGTTCTTGTCAATTTTTGTTGGTTTTCATCTAATCAACTTATTTCAGTCAGCTAGATCTTTCTTCTTCAAAGCAAAAAGATTTTATCTTCAAATACAAGAACTTTTCGTGGTTTTGTTGGTTTTCAGCAAATGAACATACTTCAGCGAGCAAGAAGTTTTTTCTTTAATAGCATCAGATTTTATCTTAAAATACAAGAACTTTTCGTGGTTCTTGTCAATTTTTGTTGGTTTTCATCTAATGAACTTATTTCAGTCAGCGAGATCTTTCTTCTTCAAAGCAAATAGATTTTATCTTCAAATACAAGAACTTTTCGTGGTTTTCTTGGTTTTCAGCAAATTAACATATTTCAGCGAGCAAGAAGTGTTTTCTTCAATAGCGTAAGATTTTATCTTAAAATACAAGAACTTTTCGTGGTTCTTGTCAATTTTTGTTGGTTTTCATCCAATGAACTTATTTCAGTCAGCTCGATCTTTCTTCTTCAAAGCAAAAAGAGTTTATCTTCAAATACAAGAACTTTTCGTGGTTTTGTTGGTTTTCAGCAAATAAACATATTTCAGCGAGCTAGAAGTTTTTCCTTTCATAGCGTCAGATTTTATCTGAAAATACTAGAACTTTTCGTGGTTCTTGTCAATTTTTGTTGGTTTTCATCCAATGAACTTATTTCAGTCAGCGAGATCTTTCTTCTACAAAGCAAAAAGTATTTACCTTCAAATACAAGAACTTTTCGTGGTTTTCAGCAAATGAACATATATCAGCGAGCTCGAAGTTTTTTCTTTAATGGCGTAAGATTTTATCGTAAAATACAAGAACTTTTCATGGTTCTTATCAATTTTTCTTCGTTTTCATCTAATGAACTTATTTCAGTCAGCTGGATCCTCTTCTTCAAAGCAAAAAGATTTTATCTTCAAATGCAAGAACCTTTCGTGATTTTCTTGGGTTTCAGCAAATGAACATATCACAGCGAGCGAGAAGTTTTTACTTCAATAGCGAAGAGATTTTATCTCAAAATACAAGAACTTTTCGTGGTTCTTGTCAATTTTTGTTGGTTTTCATCTCATGAACTTATTTCAGTCAGCTAGATCGTTCTTCTTCAAAGCAAAAAGATTTTATCTTCGAATACAAGAACTTTTCGTGGTTTTGTTGGTTTTCAGCAAATGAACATATATCAGCGAGATCGAAGTTTTTTCTTTAATGGCGTAAGATTTTATCGTAAAATACAAGAACTTTTCGTGGTTCTTATCAATTTTTCTTCGTTCTCATCTAATGAACTTATTTCAGTCAGCTCGATCTTTCTTCTTCAAAGCAAAAAGATTTTATCTTCAAATACAAGAACTTTTCGTGGTTTTCTTGGTTTTCAGCAAATTAACATATTTCAGCGAGCAAGAAGTGTTTTCTTCAATAGCGTAAGATTTTATCTTAAAATACAAGAACTTTTCGTGGTTCTTGTCAATTTTTGTTGGTTTTCATCCAATGAACTTATTTCAGTCAGCGAGATCTTTCTTCTTCAAAGCAAAAAGAGTTTATCTTCAAATACAAGAACTTTTCGTGGTTTTGTTGGTTTTCAGCAAATGAACATATTTCAGCGAGCTAGAAGTTTTTCCTTTCATAGCGTCAGATTTTATCTGAAAATACTAGAACTTTTCGTGGTTCTTGTCAATTTTTGTTGGTTTTCATCCAATGAACTTATTTCAGTCAGCTAGATCTTTCTTCTTCAAAGCAAAAAGTATTTACCTTCAAATACAAGAACTTTTCGTGGTTTTCAGCAAATGATCATATATCAGCGAGCTCGAAGTTTTTTCTTTAATGGCGTAAGATTTTATCGTAAAATACAAGAACTTTTCATGGTTCTTATCAATTTTTCTTCGTTTTCATCGAATGAACTTATTTCAGTCAGCTAGATCCTTCTTCTTCAAAGCAAAACGATTTTATCTTCAAATGCAAGAACCTTTCGTGATTTTCTTGGGTTTCAGCAAATGAACATATCACAGCGAGCGAGAAGTTTTTACTTCAATAGCGAAGAGATTTTATCTGAAAATACAAGAACTTTTCGTGGTTCTTGTCAATTTTTGTTGGTTTTCATCTCATGAACTTATTTCAGTCAGCTAGATCGTTCTTCTTCAAAGCAAAACGATTTTATCTTCAAATACAAGAACTTTTCGTGGTTTTGTTGGTTTTCAGCAAATGAACATATTTCAGCGAGCGAGAAGTTTTTTCTTTAATAGCGTCAGATTTTATCTTAAAATACTAGAACTTTTCGTGGTTCTTGTCAATTTTTGTTGGTTTTCATTTAATCAACTTATTTCAGTCAGCTAGACTTTTCTTCTTCAAAGCAAAAAGATTTTATCTTCAAATACAAGAACTTTTCGTGGTTTTGTTGGTTTTCAGCAAATCAACATATTTCAGCGAGCGAGAAGTTTTTTCTTTAGTAGCGTCAGATTTTATCTGAAAATACAAGAACTTTTCGTGGTTCTTGTCAATTTATGTTGCTTTTCATCCAATGAACTTCTTTCAGTCAGCGAGATCTTTCTTCTTCAAATACAAGAACTTTTCGTGGTTTTGTTGGTTTTCAGCAAATCAACATATTTCAGCGAGCGAGAAGTTTTTTCTTTAATAGCGTCAGATTTTATCTTAAAATACAAGAACTTTTCGTGGTTCTTGTCAATTTTTGTTGGTTTTCATCGAATCAACTTATTTCAGTCAGCTAGATCTTTCTTCTTCAAAGCGAAAAGATTTTATCTTCAAATACAAGAACTTTTCGTGGTTTTCTTGGTTTTCAGCAAATGAACATATTACAGCGAGCGAGAAGTTTTATCTTTAATAGCGTCAGATTTTATCTGAAAATACAAGAACTTTTCGTGGTTCTTGTCAATTTTTGTTGGTTTTCATCTAATGAACTTATTTCAGTCACCTAGATCTTTCTTCTTCAAAGCAAAAAGATTTTATCTTCAAATACAAGAACTTTTTGTGGTTTTGTTGGTTTTCAGCAAATGAACATATTTCAGCGAGCTGGAAGTTTTTCTTTAATAGCGTCAGATTTCATCTTAAAATACAAGAACTTTTCGTGGTTCTTGTGAATTTTGGTTGCTTTTCATCGAATGAACTTATTTCAGTCAGCTCGATCTTTCTCCTTCAAAGCAAAAAGATTTTATCTTGAAATACAAGAACTTTTCGTGGTTTTCTTGTTTTTCAGCATATCAACATATTTCAGCGAGCTCGAATTTTGTCTTTGATAGCGTCAGATTTTATCTTCAAATACAAGAACTTTTCGTGGATTTGTTCGTTTTCAGCAAATGAACATATTTCAGCGAGCTTGAAGTTTTTTCTTTAATAGCGTCAGATTTCATCTTAAAATACAAGAACTTTTCGTGGTTCTTGTCAATTTTTGTTGGTTTTCATCGAATGAACTTATTTCAGTCAGCTGGATCTTTCTTATTCAAAGCAAAAAGATTTTATCTTCAAATACAAGAACTTTTCGTGGTTTTGTTGGTTTTCAGCAAATGAACATATTTCAGCGAGCTCGAATTTTTTCTTTAATAGCGTCAGATTTCATCTTAAAATACAAGAACTTTTCGTGGTTGTTGTCAATTTTTGTTGGTTTTCATCTAATCAACTTATTTCAGTCAGCGAGATCTTTCTTCTTCAAATACAAGAACTTTTCGTGGTTTTGTTGGTTTTCAGCAAATGAACATATTTCAGCGAGCTCGTAGTCTTTTCTTTAATAGCGTAAGATTTTATCTTAAAATACAAGAACTTTTCGTGGTTCTTGTCAATTTTTGTTGGTTTTCATCCACTGAACTTATTTCAGTCAGCGAGATCTTTCTTCTTCAAAGCAAAAAGATTTTATCTTCAAATACAAGAACTTTTCGTGGTTTTGTTGGTTTTCAGCAAATGAGCATGTTTCAGCGAGCTCGAAGTTTTTTCTTTAATAGCGTAAGATTTATCTTAAAATACAAGAACTTTTCGTGGTTTTGTTGTTTTTCAGCAAATGAACATATTTCAGCGAGCTGGAAGTTTGTTCTTCAATAGCGTAAGATTTTATCTTAAAATACAAGAACTTTTCGTGGTTCTTGTCAATTTTTGTTGGTTTTCATCGAATCAACTTATTTCAGTCAGCGAGATCTTTCTTCTTCAAAGCAAAACGATTTTATCTTCAAATACAAGAACTTTTCGTGGTTTTGTTGGTTTTCAGCAAATGAACATATTTCAGCGAGCTCGAAGTTTTTTCTTTAATCGTGTCAGATTTTATCTTAAAATACTAGAACTTTTCGTGGTTCTTGTCAATTTTTGTTGGTTTTCATCTAATCAACTTATTTCAGTCAGCTAGATTTTTCTTCTTCAAAGCAAAATGATTTTATCTTCAAATACAAGATCTTATCGTGGTTTTGTTGGTTTTCAGCAAATCAACATATTTCAGCGAGCGAGAAGTTTTTTCTTTAATAGCGTCAGATTTTATCTGAAAATACAAGAACTTTTCGTGGTTCTTGTCAATTTTTGTTGTTGTTCATCTAATGAACTTATTTCAGTCAGCGAGATCTTTCTTCTTCAAATCCAAGAACTTTTCGTGGTTTTGTTGGTTTTCAGCAAATGAACATATTTCAGCGAGCTCGTAGTCTTTTCTTTAATAGCGTAAGATTTTATCTTAAAATACAAGAACTTTTCGTGGTTCTTGTCAATTTTTGTTGGTTTTCATCCAATGAACTTATTTCAGTCAGCGAGATCTTTCTTCTTCAAAGCAAAAAGATTTTATCTTCAAATACAAGAACTTTTCGTGGTTTTGTTGGTTTTCAGCAAATGAGCATGTTTCAGCGAGCTCGAAGTTTTTTCTTTAATAGCGTAAGATTTATCTTAAAATACAAGAACTTTTCGTGGTTTTGTTGGTTTTCAGCAAATGAACATATTTCAGCGAGCTGGAAGTTTGTTCTTCAATAGCGTAAGATTTTATCTTAAAATACAAGAACTTTTCGTGGTTCTTGTCAATTTTTGTTGGTTTTCATCTAATCAACTTATTTCAGTCAGCTAGATCTTTCTTCTTCAAAGCAAAACGATTTTATCTTCAAATACAAGAACTTTTCGTGGTTTTGTTGGTTTTCAGCAAATGAACATATTTCAGCGAGCTGGAAGTTTTTTCTTTAATAGCGTCAGATTTTATCTTAAAATGCGAGAACTTTTCGTGGTTCTTGTCAATTTTTGTTGTTTTTCATCAAATGAACTTATTTCAGTCAGCTAGATCTTTCTTCTTCAAATACAAGAACTTTTCGTGGTTTTCTTGGTTTTCAGCAAATGAACATATTTCAGCGAGCGAGAAGTTTTATCTTTAATAGCGTCAGATTTTATCTTAAAATACAAGAACTTTTCGTGGTTCTTGTCAATTTTTGTTGGTTTTCATCTGATGAACATATTTCAGTCAGCTGGATCTTTCTTCTTCAAAGCAAATAGATTTTATCTTCAAATACAAGAACTTTTTGTGGTTTTGTTGGTTTTCAGCAAATGAACATTTTTCAGCGAGCGAGAAGTCTTTTCTTTAATAGCATCAGATTTTATCTTAAAATACAAGAACTTTTCGTGGTTCTTGTCAATTTTTGTTGGTTTTCATCTAATGAACTTATTTCAGTCAGCTAGATCTTTCTTCTTCAAAGCAAAAAGATTTTATCTTCAAATACAAGAACTTTTCGTGGTTTTGTTGGTTTTCAACAAATGAACATATTTCAGCGAGCTGGAAGTTTTTTCTTTAATAGCGTAAGATTTTATCTTAAAATACAAGAACTTTTCGTGGTTCTTGTCAATTTTTGTTGGATTTCATCCAATGAACTTATTTCAGTCAGCGAGATCTTTCTTCTTCAAAGCAAAAAGATTTCATCTTCAAATACAAGAACTTTTCGTGGTTTTGTTGGTTTTCAGCAAATGAGCATATTTCAGCGAGCTCGAAGTTTTTTCTTTAATAGCGTAAGATTTATCTTAAAATACAAGAACTTTTCGTGGTTCTTGTCAATTTTTGTTGGTTTTCATCTAATGAACTTATTTCAGTCAGCGAGATCTTTCTTCTTCGAAGCAAATAGATTTTATCTTCAAATACAAGAACTTTTCGTGGTTTTCTTAGTTTTCAGCAAATTAACATATTTCAGCGAGCTAGAAGTTTTTTCTTTAACAGCGTAAGATTTTATCTTAAAATACAAGAACTTTTCGTGGTTCTTATCAATTTTTCTTCGTTTTCATCTAATGAACTTATTTCAGTCAGCTAGATCTTTCTTCTTCAAAGCAAAAAGAGTTTATCTTCAAATACAAGAACTTTTCGTGGTTTTGGTGGTTTTCAGCAAATGAACATATTTCAGCGATCTGGAAGTTTTTTCTTTAATAGCGTCAGATTTCATCTTAAAACACAAGAACTTTTCGTGGTTCTTGTCAATTTTTGTTGGTTTTCATCCAATGAACTTATTTCAGTCAGCTCGATCTTTCTTCTTCAAAGCAAAAAGATTTTATCTTCAAATACAAGAACTTTTCGTGGTTTTGTTGGTTTTCAGCAAATGAACATATTTCAGCGAGCGAGAAGTTTGTTCTTTAATAGCGTCAGATTTGATCTGAAAATACAAGAACTTTTCGTGGTTCTTGTCAATTTTTGTTGTTTTTCATCGAATGAACTTATTTCATTCAGCGAGATCTTTCTTCTTCAAATACAAGAACTTTTCGTGGTTTTGTTGGTTTTCAGCAATCAACATATTTCAGCGAGCGAGAAGTTTTTTCTTTAATAGCGTCAGATTTTATCTTAAAATACAAGAACTTTTCGTGGTTCTTGTCAATTTTTGTTGGTTTTCATCTAATGAACTTATTTCAGTCAGCAAGATCTTTCTTCTTCAAAGCAAAAAGATTTTATCTTCAAATACAAGAAGTTTTCGTGGTTTTGTTGGTTTTCAGCAAATGAACATATTTCAGGTAGCTCGAAGTTTTTTCGTTCATGGCTCAAGATTTTATCGTAAAATACAAGAACTTTTCGTAGTTCTTATCAATTTTTCTTCGTTTTCATCCAATGAACTTATTTCAGCGAGCTGGAAGTTTGTTCTTCAATAGCGTAAGATTTTATCTTAAAATACAAGAACTTTTCGTGGTTCTTGTCAATTTTTTTTGGTTTTCATCTAATCAACTTATTTCAGTCAGCTGGATCTTTCTTCTTCAAAGCAAAACGATTTTATCTTCAAATACAAGAACATTTCGTGGTTTTGTTGGTTTTCAGCAAATGAACATATTTCAGCGAGCTAGAAGTTTTTTCTTTAATAGCGTCAGATTTTATCTTAAAATACTAGAACTTTTCGTGGTTCTTGTCAATTTTTGTTGGTTTTCATCTAATCAACTTATTTCAGTCAGCTAGATTTTTCTTCTTCAAAGCAAAAAGATTTTATCTTCAAATACAAGAACTTTTCGTGGTTTTGTTGGTTTTCAGCAAATCAACATATTTCAGCGAGCATGAAGTTTTTTCTTTAATAGCGTCAGATTTTACCTGAAAATACAAGAACTTTTCGTGGTTCTTGTCAATTTTTGTTGTTTTTCATCGAATGAACTTATTTCATTCAGCGAGATCTTTCTTCTTCAAATACAAGAACTTTTCGTGGTTTTGTTGGTTTTCAGCAAATGAACATATTTCAGCGATCTGGACGTTTTTTCTTCAATAGCGTAAGATTTTATCTTAAAATACAAGAACTTTTCGTGGTTCTTATCAATTTTTCTTCGTTTTCATCTAATGAACTTATTTCAGTCAGCTAGATCTTTCTTCTTCAAAGCAAAAATATTTTATCTTCAAATACAAGAAGTTTTCGTGGTTCTTGTCAATTTTTGTTGGTTTTCATCCAATGAACTTATTTCAGTCAGCGAGATCTTTCTTCTTCAAAGCAAAAAGAGTTTATCTTCAAATACAAGAACTTTTCGTGGTTTTGTTCGTTTTCAGCGAATGAACATATTTCAGCGAGCTTGAAGTTTTTTCTTTAATAGCGTCAGATTTCATCTTAAAATACAAGAACTTTTCGTGGTTCTTGTCAATTTTTGTTGGTTTTCATCGAATGAACTTATTTCAGTCAGCTAGATTTCGTTCTTCTTCAAAGCAAAAAGATTTTATCTTCGAATACAAGAACTTTTCGTGGTTTTGTTGGTTTTCAGCAAATGAACATATATCAGCGAGCGAGAAGTTTTTTCTTTAATAGCGTAAGATTTTATCTCAAAATACAAGAACTTTTCGTGGTTCTTCTCAATTTTTGTTGGTTTTCATCTGATGAACTTATTTCAGTCAGCGAGATCTTTCTTCTTCAAAGCAAAAAGATTTTATCTTCAAATACAAGAACTTTTCGTGGTTTTGTTGGTTTTCAGCAAATGAGCATATTTCAGCGAGCTCGAAGTTTTTTCTTTAATAGCGTAAGATTTATCTTAAAATACAAGAACTTTTCGTGGTTCTTGTCAATTTTTGTTGGTTTTCATCCAATGAACTTATTTCAGTCAGCGAGATCTTTCTTCTTCGAAGCAAATAGATTTTATCTTCAAATACAAGAACTTTTCGTGGTTTTCTTGGTTTTCAGCAAATTAACATATTTCAGCGAGCTAGAAGTTTTTTCTTTAATAGCGTAAGATTTTATCTTAAAATACAAGAACTTTTCGTGGTTCTTGTCAATTTTTCTTGGTTTTCATCCAATGAACTTATTTCAGTCAGCTAGATCTTTCTTCTTCAAAGCAAAAAGATTTTACCTTCAAATACAAGAACTTTTCGTGGTTTTGTTGGTTTTCAGCAAATCAACATATTTCAGCGAGCGAGAAGTTTTTTCTTTAATAGCGTCAGATTTTTTCTGAAAATACAAGAACCTTTCGTGGTTCTTGTCAATTTTTGTTGTTTTTCATCTGATGAACTTATTTCAGTCAGCTAGATCTTTCTTCTTCAAAGCGAAAAGATTTTATCTTCAATTACAAGAACTTTTCGTGGTTTTCTTGGTTTTCAGCAAATGAACATATTACAGCGAGCGAGAAGTTTTATCTTTAATAGCGTCAGATTTATCTTCAAATACAAGAACTTTTCGTGGTTTTGTTGGTTTTCAGCAAATGAGCATATTTCAGCGAGCTCGAAGTTTTTTCTTTAACAGCGTAAGATTTATCTTAAAATACAAGAACTTTTCGTGGTTCTTGTCAATTTTTGTTGGTTTTCATCTAATGAACTTATTTCAGTCAGCGAGATCTTTCTTCTTCGAAGCAAATAGATTTTATCTTCAAATACAAGAACTTTTCGTGGTTTTCTTGGTTTTCAGCAAATTAACATATTTCAGCGAGCTAGAAGTTTTTTCTTTAATAGCGTAAGATTTTATCTTAAAATACAAGAACTTTTCGTGGTTCTTATCAATTTTTCTTCGTTTTCATCTAATGAACTTATTTCAGTCAGCGAGATCTTTCTTCTTCGAAGCAAATAGATTTTATCTTCAAATACAAGAACTTTTCGTGGTTTTCTTGGTTTTCAGCAAATTCACATATTTCAGCGAGCTAGAAGTTTTTTCTTTAATAGCGTAAGATTTTATCTTAAAATACAAGAACTTTTCGTGGTTCTTATCAATTTTTCTTCGTTTTCATCTAATGAACTTATTTCAGTCAGCTTGATCTTTCTTCTTCAAAGCAAAAAGATTTTATCTTCAAATACAAGAAGTTTTCGTGGTTCTTGTCAATTTTTGTTGGTTTTCATCTGATGAACTTATTTCAGTCAGCGAGATGTTTCTTCTTCAAAGCAAAAAGAGTTTATCTTCAAATACAAGAACTTTTCGTGGTTTTGGTGGTTTTCAGCAAATGAACATATTTCAGCGATCTGGACGTTTTTTCTTTAATAGCGTCAGATTTCATCTTAAAACACAAGAACTTTTCGTGGTTCTTGTCAATTTTTTTTGGTTTTCATCCAATGAACTTATTTCAGTCAGCTAGATCTTTCTTCTTCAAAGCAAAAAGATTTTATCTTCAAATACAAGAAGTTTTCGTGGTTCTTGTCAATTTTTGTTGGTTTTCATCGAATGAACTTATTTCAGTCAGCGAGATCTTTCTTCTTCAAAGCGAAAAGATTTTATCTTAAAATACAAGAACTTTTCGTGGTTTTCTTGGTTTTCAGCAAATGAACATATTACAGCGAGCGAGAAGTTTTATCTTTAATAGCGTCAGATTTTATCTTCAAATACAAGAACTTTTCGTGGTTTTGTTGGTTTTCTGCAAATGAGCATATTTCAGCGAGCTCGAAGTTTTTTCTTTAATAGCGTAAGATTTATCTTAAAATACAAGAACTTTTCGTGGTTCTTGTCAATTTTTGTTGGTTTTCATCTGATGAACTTATTTCAGTCAGCTAGATCTTTCTTCTTCAAAGCAAAAAGATTTTATCTTCAAATACAAGAACTTTTCGTGGTTTTGTTGGTTTTCAGCAAATGAACATATTTCAGCGAGCCAGAAGTTTGTTCTTCAATAGCGTAAGATTTTATCTTAAAATACTAGAACTTTTCGTGGTTCTTGTCAATTTTTGTTGGTTTTCATCTGATCAACTTATTTCAGTCAGCTGGATCTTTCTTCTTCAAAGCAAAACGATTTTATCTTCAAATACAAGAACTTTTCGTGGTTTTGTTGGTTTTCAGCAAATGAACATATTTCAGTGAGCTGGAAGTTTTTTCTTTAATAGCGTCAGATTTTATCTTAAAATACTAGAACTTTTCGTGGTTCTTGTCAATTTTTGTTGGTTTTCATTTCATCAACTTATTGCAGTCAGCTAGATTTTTCTTCTTCAAAGCAAAAAGATTTTATCTTCAAATACAAGAACTTTTCGTGTTTTTGTTGGTTTTCAGCAAATCAACATATTTCAGCGAGCGAGAAGTTTTTTCTTTAATAGCGTCAGATTTTATCTGAAAATACAAGAACTTTTCGTGGTTCTTGTCAATTTTTGTTGTTTTTCATCTAATTAACTTATTTAATTCAGCGAGATCTTTCTTCTTCAAATACAAGAACTTTTCGTGGTTTTGTTGGTTTTCAGCAAATCAACATATTTCAGCGAGCGAGAAGTTTTTTCTTTAATAGCGTCAGATTTTATCTTAAAATACAAGAACTTTTCGTGGTTCTTGTCAATTTTTGTTGGTTTTCATCCAATGAACTTATTTCAGTCAGCTAGATCTTTCTTCTTCAAAGCAAAAAGATTTTATCTTCAAATGCAAGAACTTTTTGTGGTTTTGTTGGTTTTCAGCAAATGAACATATTTCAGCGAGCTGGAAGTTTTTTCTTTAATAGCGTCAGATTTTATCTTCAAATACAAGAACTTTTCGTGGTTTTGTTCGTTTTCAGCAAATGAGCATATTTCAGCGAGCTCGAAGTTTTTTCTTTAATAGCGTAAGATTTATCTTAAAATACAAGAACTTTTCGTGGTTCTTGTCAATTTTTGTTGGTTTTCATCTGATGAACTTATTTCAGTCAGCTGGATCTTTCTTCTTCAAAGCAAAAAGATTTTATCTTCAAATACAAGAAGTTTTCGTGGTTCTTGTCAATTTTTGTTGGTTTTCATCTAATGAACTTATTTCAGTCAGCTAGATCTTTCTTCTTCAAAGCAAAAAGAGTTTATCTTGAAATACAAGAACTTTTCGTGGTTTTTGTGGTTTTCAGCAAATGAACATATTTCAGCGATCTGGACGTTTTTTCTTTAACAGCGTCAGATTTCATCTTAAAACACAAGAACTTTTAGTGGTTCTTGTCAATTTTTGTTGGTTTTCATCCAATGAACTTATTTCAGTCAGCTAGATCTTTCTTCTTCAAAGCAAAAAGATTTTATCTTCAAATACAAGAACTTTTCGTGGTTTTGTTGGTTTTCAGCAAATGAACATATTTCAGCGAGCTAGAAGTTTGTTCTTTAATAGCGTCAGATTTTATCTTAAAATACTAGAACTTTTCGTGGTTCTTGTCAATTTTTGTTGGTTTTCATCTAATCAACTTATTTCAGTCAGCTAGATTTTTCTTCTTCAAAGCAAAAAGATTTTATCTTCAAATACAAGAACTTTTCGTGGTTTCGTTGGTTTTCAGCAAATCAACATATTTCAGCGAGCGAGAAGTTTTTTCTTCAATAGCGTCAGATTTTATCTGAAAATACAAGAACTTTTCGTGGTTCTTGTCAATTTTTGTTGTTTTTCATCGAATGAACTTATTTCATTCAGCGAGATCTTTCTTCTTCAAATACAAGAACTTTTCGTGGTTTTGTTGGTTTTCAGCAAATCAACATATTTCAGCGAGCGAGAAGTTTTTTCTTCAATAGCGTCAGATTTTATCTTAAAATACAAGAACTTTTCGTGGTTCTTGTCAATTTTTGTTGGTTTTCATCCAATGAACTTATTTCAGTCAGCTAGATCTTTCTTCTTCAAAGCAAAAAGATTTTATCTTCAAATACAAGAACTTTTTGTGGTTTTGTTGGTTTTCAGCAAATGAACATATTTCAGCGAGCTGGAAGTTTTTTCTTTAATCGCGTCAGATTTCATCTTCAAATACAAGAACTTTTCGTGGTTCTTGTCAATTTTTGTTGGTTTTCATCTAATGAACTTATTTCTGTCAGCGAGATCTTTCTTCTTCGAAGGAAATGGATTTTATCTTCAAATACAAGAACTTTTCGTGGTTTTCTTGGTTTTCAGCAAATTAACATATTTCAGCGAGCTAGAAGTTTATTCTTTAATAGCGTAAGATTTTATCTTAAAATACAAGAACTTTTCGTGGTTCTTATCAATTTTTCTTCGTTTTCATCTCATGAACTTATTTCAGTCAGCTAGATCTTTCTTCTTCAAAGCAAAAAGAGTTTATCTTCAAATACAAGAACTTTTCGTGGTTTTGGTGGTTTTCAGCAAATGAACATATTTCAGCGATCTGGACGTTTTTTCTTTAATAGCGTCAGATTTCATCTTAAAACACAAGAACTTTTCGTGGTTCTTGTCAATTTTTGTTGGTTTTCATCCAATGAACTTATTTCAGTCAGCTCGATCTTTCTTCTTCAAAGCAAAAAGATTTTTTCTTCAAATACAAGAACTTTTCGTGGTTTTATTGGTTTTCAGCAAATGAACATATTTCAGTGAGCGAGAAGTTTGTTCTGCAATAGCGTAAGATTTTATCTTAAAATACTAGAACTTTTCGTGGTTCTTGTCAATTTTTGTTGGTTTTCATCTAATCAACTTATTTCAGTCAGCTAGATTTTTCTTCTTCAAAGCAAAAAGATTTTATTTTCAAATACAAGAAGTTGTCGTGGTTCTTGTCAATTTTTGTTGGTTTTCATCGAATGAACTTATTTCAGTCAGCTAGATCTTTCTTCTTCAAAGCAAAAAGATTTTATCTTCAAATACAAGAACTTTTCGTGGTTTTCTTGGTTTTCAGCAAATGAACATATTACAGCGAGTGAGAAGTTTTATCTTTAATAGCGTCAGATTTTATCTTCAAATACAAGAACTTTTCGTGGTTTTGTTGGTTTTCAGCAAATGAACATATTTCAGCGATCTGGACGTTTTTTCTTTAATAGCGTCAGATTTCATCTTAAAACACAAGAACTTTTCGTGGTTCTTGTCAATTTTTGTTGGTTTTCTTCCAATGAACTTATTTCAGTCAGCTAGATCTTTCTTCTTCAAAGCAAAAAGATTTTATCTTCAAATACAAGAACTTTTCGTGGTTTTGTTGGTTTTCAGCAAATGAACATATTTCAGCGAGCTAGAAGTTTGTTCTTCAATTGCGTCAGATTTTATCTTAAAATACAAGAACTTTTCGTGGTTCTTGTCAATTTTTGTTGGTTTTCATCTAATCAACTTAATTCAGTCAGCTGGATCTTTCTTCTTCAAAGCAAAACGATTTTATCTTCAAATACAAGAACTTTTCGTGGTTTTGTTGGTTTTCAGCAAATGAACATATTTCAGCGAGCTCGAAGTTTTTTCTTTGATAGCGTCAGATTTTATCTTAAAATACTAGAACTTTTCGTGGTTCTTGTCAATTTTTGTTGGTTTTCATCTAATCAACTTATTTCAGTCAGCTGGATTTTTCTTCTTCAAAGCAAAAAGATTTTATCTTCAAATACAAGAACTTTTCGTGGTTTTGTTGGTTTTCAGCAAATCAACATATTTCAGCGAGCGAGAAGTTTTTTCTTTAATAGCGTCAGATTTTATCTGAAAATACAAGAACTTTTCGTGGTTCTTGTCAATTTTTGTTGTTTTTCATCTCATGAACTTATTTCATTCAGCGAGATCTTTCTTCTTCAAATACAAGAACTTTTCGTGGTTTTGTTGGTTTTCAGCAAATCAACATATTTCAGCGAGCGAGAAGTTTTTTCTTTAATAGCGTCAGATTTTATCTTAAAATACAAGAACTTTTCGTGGTTCTTGTCAATTTTTGTTGGTTTTCATCCAATGAACTTATTTCAGTCAGCTAGATCTTTCTTCTTCAAAGCAAAAAGATTTTATCTTCAAATACAAGAACTTTTTGTGGTTTTGTTGGTTTTCAGCAAATGAACATATTTCAGCGAGCTGGAAGTTTTTTCTTTAATAGCGTCAGATTTCATCTTAAAATACAAGAACTTTTCGTGGTTCTTGTCAATTTTTGTTGGTTTTCATCTCATGAACTTATTTCAGTCAGCTAGATCTTTCTTCTTCAAAGCAAAAAGATTTTATCTTCAAATACAAGAACTTTTCGTGGTTTTGTTGGTTTTCAGCAAATGAACATATTTCAGCGAGCTAGAAGTTTTTTCTTTAATCGCGTCAGATTTTATCTTAAAATACTAGAACTTTTCGTGGTTCTTGTCAATTTTTGTTGGTTTTCATCTCATAAACTTATTTCAGTCAGCTGGACCTTTCTTCTTCAAAGCGAAAAGATTTCATTTTCAAATACAAGAACTTTTCGTGGTTTTCTTGGTTTTCAGCAAATGAACATATTTCAGCGAGCGAGAACTTTTATCTTTAATAGCGTCAGATTTTATCTTAAAATACAAGAACTTTTCGTGGTTCTTGTCAATTTTTGTTGGTTTTCATCCAATGAACATATTTCAGTCAGCTAGATCTTTCTTCTTCAAAGCAAACAGATTTTATCTTCAAATACAAGAACTTTTTGTGGTTTTGTTGGTTTTCAGCAAATCAACATATTTCAGCGAGCTCGAATTTTGTTTTTATTAGCGTCAGATTTGATCTTAAAATACAAGAACTTTTCGTGGTTCTTGTCAATTTTTGTAAGTTTTCATCCAATGAACTTATTTCAGTCAGCTGGATCTTTCTTCTTCAAAGCAAAAAGATTTTATCTTCAAATACAAGAACTTTTCGTGGTTTTGTTGGTTTTCAGCAAATGAACACATTTCAGCGAGCGAGAAGTTTTTTCTTTAATAGCGTAAGATTTTATCTTAAAATACAAGAACTTTTCGTGGTTCTTTTCAATTTTTGTTGATTTTCTTCTGATGAACTCATTTCAGTCAGCTCGAACTTTCTCCTTTAATGCAAAAAGATTTTATCTTCAAATACAAGAACTTTTCGTGGTTTTGTTGGTTTTCAGCAAATGAACATATTTCAGCGAGCTGGAAGTTTTTTCTTTCATAGCGTAAGATTTTATCTTAAAATACAAGAACTTTTCGTGGTTCTTGTCAATTTTTGTTGCTTTTCATCACATGAACTTATTTAAGTCAGCTAGATCTTTCTTCTTCAAAGCGAAAAGATTTTATCTTCAAATACAAGAACTTTTCGTGGTTTTCTTGGTTTTCAGCAAATGAACATATTTCAGCGAGCGAGAAGTTTTTTCTTTAATAGCGTCAGATTTTATCTTAAAACACAAGAACTTTTCGTGGTTCTTGTCAATTTTTGTTGGTTTTCAACGAATGAACTTATTTCAGTCAGCTGGATCTGTCTTCTTCGAAGCAAATAGATTTTATCTTCAAATACAAGAACTTTTCGTGGTTTTCTTGGTTTTCAGCAAATTAACATATTTCAGCGAGCTAGAAGTTTTTTCTTTAATAGCGTAAGATTTTATCTTAAAATACTAGAACTTTTCGTGGTTCTTGTCAATTTTTGTTGGTTTTCATCTAATCAACTTATTTCAGTCAGCTAGATTTTTCTTCTTCAAAGCAAAAAGATTTTATCTTCAAATACAAGAACTTTTCGTGGTTTTGTTGGTTTTCAGCAAATGAACACATTTCAGCGAGCGAGAAGTTTTTTCTTTAATAGCGTAAGATTTTATCTTAAAATACAAGAACTTTTCGTGGTTCTTTTCAATTTTTGTTGATTTTCTTCTGATGAACTCATTTCAGTCAGCTCGAACTTTCTCCTTTAATGCAAAAAGATTTTATCTTCAAATACAAGAACTTTTCGTGGTTTTGTTGGTTTTCAGCAAATGAACATATTTCAGCGAGCTGGAAGTTTTTTCTTTCATAGCGTAAGATTTTATCTTAAAATACAAGAACTTTTCGTGGTTCTTGTCAATTTTTGTTGCTTTTCATCACATGAACTTATTTAAGTCAGCTAGATCTTTCTTCTTCAAAGCGAAAAGATTTTATCTTCAAATACAAGAACTTTTCGTGGTTTTCTTGGTTTTCAGCAAATGAACATATTTCAGCGAGCGAGAAGTTTTTTCTTTAATAGCGTCAGATTTTATCTTAAAACACAAGAACTTTTCGTGGTTCTTGTCAATTTTTGTTGGTTTTCAACGAATGAACTTATTTCAGTCAGCTGGATCTGTCTTCTTCGAAGCAAATAGATTTTATCTTCAAATACAAGAACTTTTCGTGGTTTTCTTGGTTTTCAGCAAATTAACATATTTCAGCGAGCTAGAAGTTTTTTCTTTAATAGCGTAAGATTTTATCTTAAAATACTAGAACTTTTCGTGGTTCTTGTCAATTTTTGTTGGTTTTCATCTAATCAACTTATTTCAGTCAGCTAGATTTTTCTTCTTCAAAGCAAAAAGATTTTATCTTCAAATACAAGAACTTTTCGTGGTTTCGTTGGTTTTCAGCAAATCAACATATTTCAGCGAGCGAGAAGTTTTTTCTTCAATAGCGTCAGATTTTATCTGAAAATACAAGAACTTTTCGTGGTTCTTGTCAATTTTTGTTGTTTTTCATCGAATGAACTTATTTCATTCAGCGAGATCTTTCTTCTTCAAATACAAGAACTTTTCGTGGTTTTGTTGGTTTTCAGCAAATCAACATATTTCAGCGAGCGAGAAGTTTTTTCTTCAATAGCGTCAGATTTTATCTTAAAATACAAGAACCTTTCGTGGTTCTTGTCAATTTTTGTTGGTTTTCATCCAATGAACTTATTTCAGTCAGCTAGATCTTTCTTCTTCAAAGCAAAAAGATTTTATCTTCAAATACAAGAACTTTTTGTGGTTTTGTTGGTTTTCAGCAAATGAACATATTTCAGCGAGCTGGAAGTTTTTTCTTTAATCGCGTCAGATTTCATCTTCAAATACAAGAACTTTTCGTGGTTCTTGTCAATTTTTGTTGGTTTTCATCTAATGAACTTATTTCTGTCAGCGAGATCTTTCTTCTTCGAAGGAAATGGATTTTATCTTCAAATACAAGAACTTTTCGTGGTTTTCTTGGTTTTCAGCAAATTAACATATTTCAGCGAGCTAGAAGTTTATTCTTTAATAGCGTAAGATTTTATCTTAAAATACAAGAACTTTTCGTGGTTCTTATCAATTTTTCTTCGTTTTCATCTCATGAACTTATTTCAGTCAGCGAGATCTTTCTTCTTCAAAGCAAAAAGAGTTTATCTTCAAATACAAGAACTTTTCGTGGTTTTGGTGGTTTTCAGCAAATGAACATATTTCAGCGATCTGGACGTTTTTTCTTTAATAGCGTCAGATTTCATCTTAAAACACAAGAACTTTTCGTGGTTCTTGTCAATTTTTGTTGGTTTTCATCCAATGAACTTATTTCAGTCAGCTCGATCTTTCTTCTTCAAAGCAAAAAGATTTTTTCTTCAAATACAAGAACTTTTCGTGGTTTTATTGGTTTTCAGCAAATGAACATATTTCAGTGAGCGAGAAGTTTGTTCTGCAATAGCGTAAGATTTTATCTTAAAATACTAGAACTTTTCGTGGTTCTTGTCAATTTTTGTTGGTTTTCATCTAATCAACTTATTTCAGTCAGCTAGATTTTTCTTCTTCAAAGCAAAAAGATTTTATTTTCAAATACAAGAAGTTGTCGTGGTTCTTGTCAATTTTTGTTGGTTTTCATCGAATGAACTTATTTCAGTCAGCTAGATCTTTCTTCTTCAAAGCAAAAAGATTTTATCTTCAAATACAAGAACTTTTCGTGGTTTTCTTGGTTTTCAGCAAATGAACATATTACAGCGAGTGAGAAGTTTTATCTTTAATAGCGTCAGATTTTATCTTCAAATACAAGAACTTTTCGTGGTTTTGTTGGTTTTCAGCAAATGAACATATTTCAGCGATCTGGACGTTTTTTCTTTAATAGCGTCAGATTTCATCTTAAAACACAAGAACTTTTCGTGGTTCTTGTCAATTTTTGTTGGTTTTCTTCCAATGAACTTATTTCAGTCAGCTAGATCTTTCTTCTTCAAAGCAAAAAGATTTTATCTTCAAATACAAGAACTTTTCGTGGTTTTGTTGGTTTTCAGCAAATGAACATATTTCAGCGAGCTAGAAGTTTGTTCTTCAATTGCGTCAGATTTTATCTTAAAATACAAGAACTTTTCGTGGTTCTTGTCAATTTTTGTTGGTTTTCATCTAATCAACTTATTTCAGTCAGCTGGATCTTTCTTCTTCAAAGCAAAACGATTTTATCTTCAAATACAAGAACTTTTCGTGGTTTTGTTGGTTTTCAGCAAATGAACATATTTCAGCGAGCTCGAAGTTTTTTCTTTGATAGCGTCAGATTTTATCTTAAAATACTAGAACTTTTCGTGGTTCTTGTCAATTTTTGTTGGTTTTCATCTAATCAACTTATTTCAGTCAGCTGGATTTTTCTTCTTCAAAGCAAAAAGATTTTATCTTCAAATACAAGAACTTTTCGTGGTTTTGTTGGTTTTCAGCAAATCAACATATTTCAGCGAGCGAGAAGTTTTTTCTTTAATAGCGTCAGATTTTATCTGAAAATACAAGAACTTTTCGTGGTTCTTGTCAATTTTTGTTGTTTTTCATCTCATGAACTTATTTCATTCAGCGAGATCTTTCTTCTTCAAATACAAGAACTTTTCGTGGTTTTGTTGGTTTTCAGCAAATCAACATATTTCAGCGAGCGAGAAGTTTTTTCTTTAATAGCGTCAGATTTTATCTTAAAATACAAGAACTTTTCGTGGTTCTTGTCAATTTTTGTTGGTTTTCATCCAATGAACTTATTTCAGTCAGCTAGATCTTTCTTCTTCAAAGCAAAAAGATTTTATCTTCAAATACAAGAACTTTTTGTGGTTTTGTTGGTTTTCAGCAAATGAACATATTTCAGCGAGCTGGAAGTTTTTTCTTTAATAGCGTCAGATTTCATCTTAAAATACAAGAACTTTTCGTGGTTCTTGTCAATTTTTGTTGGTTTTCATCTCATGAACTTATTTCAGTCAGCTAGATCTTTCTTCTTCAAAGCAAAAAGATTTTATCTTCAAATACAAGAACTTTTCGTGGTTTTGTTGGTTTTCAGCAAATGAACATATTTCAGCGAGCTAGAAGTTTTTTCTTTAATCGCGTCAGATTTTATCTTAAAATACTAGAACTTTTCGTGGTTCTTGTCAATTTTTGTTGGTTTTCATCTCATAAACTTATTTCAGTCAGCTGGACCTTTCTTCTTCAAAGCGAAAAGATTTCATTTTCAAATACAAGAACTTTTCGTGGTTTTCTTGGTTTTCAGCAAATGAACATATTTCAGCGAGCGAGAACTTTTATCTTTAATAGCGTCAGATTTTATCTTAAAATACAAGAACTTTTCGTGGTTCTTGTCAATTTTTGTTGGTTTTCATCCAATGAACATATTTCAGTCAGCGAGATCTTTCTTCTTCAAAGCAAACAGATTTTATCTTCAAATACAAGAACTTTTTGTGGTTTTGTTGGTTTTCAGCAAATCAACATATTTCAGCGAGCTCGAATTTTGTTTTTATTAGCGTCAGATTTGATCTTAAAATACAAGAACTTTTCGTGGTTCTTGTCAATTTTTGTAAGTTTTCATCCAATGAACTTATTTCAGTCAGCTGGATCTTTCTTCTTCAAAGCAAAAAGATTTTATCTTCAAATACAAGAACTTTTCGTGGTTTTGTTGGTTTTCAGCAAATGAACACATTTCAGCGAGCGAGAAGTTTTTTCTTTAATAGCGTAAGATTTTATCTTAAAATACAAGAACTTTTCGTGGTTCTTTTCAATTTTTGTTGATTTTCTTCTGATGAACTCATTTCAGTCAGCTCGAACTTTCTCCTTTAATGCAAAAAGATTTTATCTTCAAATACAAGAACTTTTCGTGGTTTTGTTGGTTTTCAGCAAATGAACATATTTCAGCGAGCTGGAAGTTTTTTCTTTCATAGCGTAAGATTTTATCTTAAAATACAAGAACTTTTCGTGGTTCTTGTCAATTTTTGTTGCTTTTCATCACATGAACTTATTTAAGTCAGCTAGATCTTTCTTCTTCAAAGCGAAAAGATTTTATCTTCAAATACAAGAACTTTTCGTGGTTTTCTTGGTTTTCAGCAAATGAACATATTTCAGCGAGCGAGAAGTTTTTTCTTTAATAGCGTCAGATTTTATCTTAAAACACAAGAACTTTTCGTGGTTCTTGTCAATTTTTGTTGGTTTTCAACGAATGAACTTATTTCAGTCAGCTGGATCTGTCTTCTTCGAAGCAAATAGATTTTATCTTCAAATACAAGAACTTTTCGTGGTTTTCTTGGTTTTCAGCAAATTAACATATTTCAGCGAGCTAGAAGTTTTTTCTTTAATAGCGTAAGATTTTATCTTAAAATACAAGAACTTTTCGTGGTTCTTGTCAATTTTTGTTGGTTTTCATCTAATCAACTTATTTCAGTCAGCTCGATCTTTCTTCTTCAAAGCAAAAAGATTTTATCTTCAAATACAAGAACTTTTCGTGGTTTTGTTGGTTTTCAGCAAATGAACATATTTCAGCGAGCTAGAAGTTTGTTCTTCAATAGCGTGAGATTTTATCTTAAAATACAAGAACTTTTTGTGGTTCTTGTCAATTTTTGTTGGTTTTCATCGAATGAACTTATTTCAGTCAGCGAGATCTTTCTTCTTCAAAGCAAAAAGATTGTATCTTCAAATACAAGAACTTTTCGTGGTTTTGGTGGTTTTCAGCAAATGAACATATTTCAGCGATCTGGAAGATTTTTCTTTAACAGAGTAAGATTTTATCTTAAAATACAAAAACTTTTCATGGTTCTTGTCAATTTTTGTTGGTTTTCATCCAATGAACTTATTTCAGTCAGCTCGATCTTTCTTCTTCAAAGCAAAAAGATTTTCTCTTCAAATGCAAGAACTTTTCGTGGTTTTGTTGGTTTTCAGCAAATGAACATATTTCAGCGAGCTCGAAGTTTTTTCTTTAATAGCGTCAGATTTTATCTTAAAATACGAGAACTTTTCGTGGTTCTTGTCAATTTTTGTTGCTTTTCATCGAATGAACTTATTTCAGTCAGCTCGATCTTTCTTCTTCAAATACAAGAACTTTTCGTGGTTTTGTTGGTTTTCAGCAAATCAACATATTTCAGCGAGCGAGAAGTTTTTTCTTTAATAGCGTCAGATTTTATCTTAAAATACAAGAACTTTTCGTGGTTCTTGTCAATTTTTGTTGGTTTTCATCTGATCAACTTATTTCTGTCAGCTCGATCTTTCTTCTTCAAAGCAAAAAGATTTTATCTTCAAATGCAAGAAGTTTTCGTGGTTTTCTTGGTTTTCAGCAAATGAACATATTACAGCGAGCGAGAAGTTTTATCTTTAATAGCGTCAGATTTTATCTTAAAATACAAGAACTTTTCGTGGTTCTTGTCAATTTTTGTTGGTTTTCATCGAATGAACTTATTTCAGTCAGCGAGATCTTTCTTCTTCAAAGCAAAAAGATTTTATCTTCAAATACAAGAACTTTTTGTGGTTTTGTTGGTTTTCAGCAAATGAACATATTTCAGCGAGCTGGAAATTTTTTCTTTAATAGCGTCAGATTTCATCTTAAAATACAAGAACTTTTCGTGGTTCTTGTCAATTTTGGTTGCTTTTCATCGAATGAACTTATTTCAGTCAGCTCGATCATTCTTCTTCAAAGCAAAAAGATTTTATCTTCAAATACAAGAACTTTTCGTGGTTTTCTTGGTTTTCAGCATATCAACATGTTTCAGCGAGCTCGAATTTTTCTTTAATAGCGTCAGATTTTATCTTCAAATACAAGAACTTTTCGTGGTTTTGTTGGTTTTCAGCAAATGAACATATTTCAGCGAGCTCGTAGTCTTTTCTTTAATAGCGTAAGATTTTATCTTAAAATACAAGAACTTTTCGTGGTTCTTGTCAATTTTTGTTGGTTTTCATCTAATAAACTTATTTCAGTCAGCTGGATCTTTCTTCTTCAAAGCGAAAAGATTTCATCTTCAAATACAAGAACTTTTCGTGGTTTTCTTGGTTTTCAGCAAATGAACATATTTCAGCGAGCAAGAAGTTTTATCTTCAATAGCGTCAGATTTTATCTTAAAATACAAGAACTTTTCGTGGTTCTTGTCAATTTTTGTTGGTTTTCATCCAATGAACATATTTCAGTCAGCGAGATCTTTCTTCTTCAAAGCAAATAGATTTTATCTTCAAATACAAGAACTTTTCGTGGTTTTCTTGGTTTTCAGCAAATCAACATATTTCAGCGAGCTCGAATTTTGTTTTCAATAGCGTCAGATTTGATCTTAAAATACAAGAACCTTTCGTGGTTCTTGTCAATTTTTGTTGGTTTTAATCTCATGAACTTATTTCAGTCAGCGAAATCTTTCTTCTTCAAAGCAAAAAGATTGTATCTTCAAATACAAGAACTTTTCGTGGTTTTGTTGGTTTTCAGCAAATGAACACATTTCAGCGAGCGAGAAGTTTTTTCTTCAATAGCGTAAGATTTTATCTTAAAATATAAGAACTTTTCGTGGTTCTTTTCAATTTTTGTTGGTTTTCTTCTGATGAACTCATTTCAGTCAACTCGAACTTTCTCCTTTAATGCAAAAAGATTTTATCTTCAAATACAAGAACTTTTCGTGGTTTTGTTGGTTTTCAGCAAATGAACATATTTCAGCGAGCGAGAAGTTTATTCTTTAATAGTGTAAGATTTTATCTTAAAATACAAGAACTTTTCGTGGTTCTTGTCAATTTTTGTTGGTTTTCATCTCATCAACTTATTTCAGTCAGCTCGATCTTTCTTCTTCAAAGCGAAAAGATTTCATCATCAAATACAAGAACTTTTCGTGGTTTTCTTGGTTTTCAGCAAATGAACATATTTCAGCGAGCGAGAAGTTTTATCTTTAATAGCGTCAGATTTTATCTTAAAACACAAGAACTTTTCGTGGTTCTTGTCAATTTTTGTTGGTTTTCATCTGATGAACATATTTCATTCAGCTAGATCTTTCTTCTTCAAAGCAAATAGATTTTATCTTCAAATACAAGAACTTTTTGTGGTTTTGTTGGTTTTCAGCAAATGAACATTTTTCAGCGAGCGAGAAGTCTTTTCTTTAATAGCGTAAGATTTTATCTTAAAATACAAGAACTTTTCGTGGTTCTTGTCAATATTTGTTGGTTTTCATCGAATCAACTTATTTCAGTCAGCAAGACCTTTCTTCTTCAATGCAAAAAGATTTTATCATCAAATACAAGAACTTTTCATCGTTTTCTTGGTTTTCAGCAAATGAACATATTTCAGCGAGCTCGAAGTTTTTTCTTTCATGGCTTAAGATTTTATCTTAAAATACAAGAACTTTTCGTGGTTCTTGTCAATTTTTGTTGGTTTTCATCTCATGACCTTATTTCAGTCAGCTAGATCTTTCTTCTTCAAAGCAAAAAGATTTTATCTTCAAATACAAGAACTTTTTGTGGTTTTGTTGGTTTTCAGCAAATGAACATATATCAGCGAGCTGGAAGTTTTTTCTTTAATAGCGTCAGATTTCATCTTAAAATGCAAGAATTTTTCGTGGTTCTTATCAATTTTTGTTGGTTTTCAACGAATGAACTTACTTCAGTCAGCTAGATCTTTCTTCTTCAAAGCAAAAATATTTTATCTTCAAATACAAGAACTTTTCGTGGTTTTCTTGGTTTTCAGCAAATCAACATATTTCAGCGAGCTAGAAGTTTTTTCTTGAATAGCGTAAGATTTTATCTTAAAATACAAGAACTTTTCGTGGTTCTTGTCAATTTTTGTTCTTTTTCATCTAATGAACTTATTTCAGTCAGCGAGATCTTTCTTCTTCAAAGCAAAAAGATGTTATCTTCAATTGCAAGAACTTTTCGTGGTTTTGTTGGTTTTCAGCAAATGAACACATTTCAGCGAGCGAGATGTTTTTTCTTTAACAGCGTAAGATTTTATCTGAAAATACAAGAACTTTTCGTGGTTCTTTTAAATTTTTGTTGGTTTTCATCTGATGAACTCATTTCAGTCAGCTCGAACTTTCTCCTTGAATGCAAAAAGATTTTATCTTCAAAGAAAATAACTTTTTTTTCATAGCGTAAGATTTTATCTTCAAACACAAGAACTTTTCGTGGTTTTGTTGGTTTTCAGCAAATGAACATATTTCAGCGAGCGAGAAGTTTTTTCTTTAATCGCGTCAGATTTTATCTTAAAATACAAGAACTTTTCGTGGTTCTTGTCAATTTTTGTTGGTTTTCATCGAATGAACTTATTTCAGTCAGCAAGACCTTTCTTCTTTATTACAAAAAGATTTTATCATCAAATACAAGAACTTTTCATCGTTTTCTTGGTTTTCAGCAAATGAACATATTCCCGCCAGCTCGAAGTTTTTTTTATCATGGCTTAAGATTTTATCTTAAAATACAAGAACTTTTCGTGGTTCTTGTCAATTTTTGTTGTTTTTCATCAAATGAACTTATTTCAGTCAGCTAGATCTTTCTTCTTCAAAGCGAAAAGATTTTATCTTCAAATACAAGAACTTGTCGTGGTTTTGTTCGTTTTCAGCAAATGAACATTTTTCAGCGACCTGGAAGTTTTTTCTTTAATAGCGTCAGATTTTATCTTAAAATACAAGAACTTTTCGTAGTTCTTATCAATTTTTCTTCGTTTTCATCTAATCAACTTATTTCAGTCAGCTAGATCCTTCTTCTTCAAAGCAAAAAGATTTTATCTTCAAACACAAGAACTTTTTGTGGTTTTGTTGGTTTTCAGCAAATGAACAGAGTTCAGCGAGCAAGAACTTTTTTCTTTAATAGCGTCAGATTTTATCTTAAAATACAAGAACTTTTCGTGGTTCTTGTCAATTTTTGTTGTTTTTCATCAAATGAACTTATTTCAGTCAGCTAGATCTTTCTTCTTCAAAGCGAAAAGATTTTATCTTCAAATACAAGAACTTGTCGTGGTTTTGTTCGTTTTCAGCAAATGAACATTTTTCAGCGACCTGGAAGTTTTTTCTTTAATAGCGTCAGATTTTATCTTAAAATACAAGAACCTTTCGTGGTTCTTGTCAATTTTTGTTAGTTTTCATCTAATCAACTTATTTCAGTCAGCGAGATCTTTCTTCTTCAAAGCAAAAAGTATTTACCTTCAAATACAAGAACTTTTCGTGGTTATCAGCAAATGAACATATATCAGCGAGCTCGAAGTTTTTTCTTTAATAGCGTCAGATTTTATCTTAAAATACAAGAACTTTTCGTAGTTCTTATCAATTTTTCTTCGTTTTCATCTAATCAACTTATTTCAGTCAGCTAGATCCTTCTTCTTCAAAGCAAAAAGATTTTATCTTCAAACACAAGAACTTTTTGTGGTTTTGTTGGTTTTCAGCAAATGAACAGAGTTCAGCGAGCAAGAAGTTTTTTCTTTAATAGCGTCAGATTTTATCTTAAAATACAAGAACTTTTCGTGGTTCTTGTCAATTTTTGTTGTTTTTCATCAAATGAACTTATTTCAGTCAGCTAGATCTTTCTTCTTCAAAGCGAAAAGATTTTATCTTCAAATACAAGAACTTGTCGTGGTTTTGTTCGTTTTCAGCAAATGAACATTTTTCAGCGACCTGGAAGTTTTTTCTTTAATAGCGTCAGATTTTATCTTAAAATACAAGAACCTTTCGTGGTTCTTGTCAATTTTTGTTAGTTTTCATCTAATCAACTTATTTCAGTCAGCGAGATCTTTCTTCTTCAAAGCAAAAAGTATTTACCTTCAAATACAAGAACTTTTCGTGGTTATCAGCAAATGAACATATATCAGCGAGCTCGAAGTTTTTTCTGAAATGGCGTAAGATTTTATCGTAAAATACAAGAACTTTTCGTGGTTCTTATCAATTTTTCTTCGTTTTCATCTAATGAACTTATTTCAGTCAGCTAGATCCTTCATCTTCAAAGCAAAAAGATTGTATCTTCAAACACAAGAACTTTTCGTGATTTTCTTGGTTTTCAGCAAATGAACATATGACAGCGAGCGAGAAGTTTTTCCTTCAATAGCGAAGAGATTTTATCTTAAAATACAAGATCTTTTCGTGGTTCTTGTCAATTTTTGTTGGTTTTCATCTGATGAACTTACTTCAGTCAGCTGGATCTTTCTTCTTCAAAGCAAAAAGATTTTATCTTCAAACACAAGAAATGTTCGTGGTTTTGTTGGTTTTCAGCAAATGAACATAATTCAGCGAGCAAGAAGTTTTTTCTTTAATAGCGTCAGATTTTATCTTAAAATACAAGAAAGTTTCGTAGTTCTTGTCAATTTTTGTTCGTTTTCATCTAATGAACTGATTTCAGTCAGCTCGGTCTTTCTTCTTCAAAGCAAAAAGATTTTATCTTCAAATACAAGAACTTTTCGTGGTTTTGTTGGTTTTCAGCAAATGAACATATTTCAGCGAGCTCGAAATTTTTTCTTTCATAGCGTCAGATTTCATCTTAAAATACAAGAACTTTTCGTGGTTCTTGTCAATTTTTGTTGGTTTTCATCTGATGAACTTATTTCAGTCACCTAGATCTTTCTTCTTCAAAGCAAAACGATTTTATCTTCAAACACAAGAACTTTTCGTGTTTTTGTTGGTTTTCAGCAAATGAACATATTTCAGCGAGCTAGAAGTTTTTTCTTTAATAGCGTAAGATTTTATCTTAAAATACAAGAACTTTTCGTGGTTCTTGTCAATTTTTGTTGGTTTTCATCTCATGAACATATTTCAGTCAGCTAGATCTTTCTTCTTCAAAGCAAAAATTATTTACCTTCAAAGACAAGAACTTTTCGTGGTTATCAGCAAATGAACATATATCAGCGAGCTCGAAGTTTTTTCTTAAATGGCGTCAGATTTTATCGTAAAATACAAGAACTTTTCGTGGTTCTTGTCAATTTTTCTTCGTTTTCATCGAATGAACTTATTTCAGTCAACTAGATCCTTCGGCTTCAAAGCAAAAAGATTTTATCTTCAAATACAAGAACTTTTCGTGATTTTCTTGGTTTTCAGCAAATGAACATATGACAGCGAGCGAGAAGTTTTTGCTTCAATAGCGAAGAGATTTTATCTTAAAATACATGAACTTTTCGTGGTTCTTGTCAATTTTGGTTGGTTTTCATCTGATGAACTTACTTCAGTCAGCTGGATCTTTCTTCTTCAAAGCAAAAAGATTTTATCTTCAAATACAAGAACTTTTCGTGGTTTTGTTGGTTTTCAGCAAATGAACATCGTTCAGAGAGCAAGAAGTTTTTTCTTTATTAGCGTAAGATTTTATCTTAAAATACAAGAACCTTTCGTGGTTCTTGTCAATTTTTGTTGGTTTTCATCGAATGAACTTGTTTCAGTCAGCTAGATTTTCTTTTTCAAAGCAAAAAGATTTTATCTTCAAATACAAGAACTTTTCGTTTTTTGTTGATTTTCAGCAAATGAACATATTTCAGCAAGCTGGAAGTTTTTTCTTTAATGGCGTCAGATTTTATATTAAAATACAAGAACTTTTCGTGGTTCTTGTCAATTTTTGTTGGTTTTCATCTCATGAACTTATTTCAGTCAGCTGCATCTTTCTTCTTCAAAGCAAAAAGATTTTCTCTTCAAATACAAGAACTTTTCGGGATTTTGTTGGTTTTCAGCAAATGAACATATTTCAGCGAGCGAGAAGTCTTTTCTTTAATAGCGTAAGATTTTATCTTTGGAGACAAGAACTTTTCGTGTTTCTTGTCAATTTTTGTTGGTTTTCATCTGATGAAGTTATTTCAGTCAGCGAGATCTTTCTTCTTCAAAGCAAAAAGATTTTATCTTCAAATACAAGAACTTTTTGTGGTTTTGTTGCTTTTCAACAAATGAACATATTTCAGCGAGCTCGAAGTTTTTTCTTTAATAGCGTCAGATTTTATCTTAAAATACAAGAACTTTTCGTGGTTCTTGTCAATTTTTGTTGGTTTTCATCTAATGAACTTATTTCAGTCAGCTGGATCTTTCTTCTTCAAAGCAAAAAGTAATTACCTTCAAATACAAGAACTTTTCGTGGTTATCAGCAAATGAACATATATCAGCGAGCTCGAAGTTTTTTCTTTAATGGCATAAGATTTTATCTTAAGATACAAGAACTTTTCGTGTTTCTTGTCAATTTTTGTTGGTTTTCATCTGATGAACTTATTTCAGTCAGCGAGATCTTTCTTCTTCAAAGCAAAAAGATTTTATCTTCAAATACAAGAACTTTTCGTGGTTTTGTTGGTTTTCAGCAAATGAACATATTTCAGCGAGCTGGAAGTTTTTTCTTTAACAGCGTCAGATTTTATCTTAAAATACACGAACTTTTCGTGGTTCTTGTCAATTTTTGTTGGTTTTCATCTAATGAACGTATTTCAGCAAGCTAGATCTTTCTTCTTGAATGCAAAAAGATTTTATCTTCAAATACAAGAACTTTTCGTGGTTTTGTTCGTTTTCAGCAAATGAACATATTTCAGCGAGCTTGAAGTTTTTTCTTTAATAGCGTCAGATTTTATCTTAAAATACAAGAACTTTTCGTGGTTCTTGTCAATTTTTGTTGATTTTCATCGAATGAACTTATTTCAGTCAGTTAGATCTTTCTTCTTCAAAGCAAAAAGATTTTATCTTCAAATACAAGAACCTTTCGTGGTTTTGTTGGTTTTCAGCAAATGAACATATTTCAGCGAGCGAGAAGTTTTTTCTTTAATAGCGTCAGATTTTATCTTAAAATACAAGAACTTTTCGTGGTTCTTGTCAATTTTTGTTGGTTTTCATCTGATGAACTTATTTCAGTCAGCTCGATCTTTCTTCTTCAAAGCAAAAAGATTTTATCTTCAAACACAAGAACTTTTCGTGGTCTTGTTGGTTTTCAGCAAATGAACATATTTCAGCGAGCGAGAAGTTTTTTCTTTAATAGCGTCAGATTTTATCTTAAAATACAAGAACTTTTGTGGGTCTTGTCAATTTTTGTTGGTTTTCATCGAATGAACTTATTTCAGTCAGCTAGATCTTTCTTCTTCAAAGCAAAAAGATTTTATCTTCAAATACAAGAACTTTTCGTGATTTTGTTGGTTTTCAGCAAATGAACATATTTCAGCGAGCTAGAAGTTTTTTCTTCAATCGCGTCAGATTTTAACTTAAAATACAATAACTTTTCGTGGTTCTTGTCAATTCTTGTTGGTTTTCATCTAATCAACTTATTTCATTGAGCTAGATCTTTCTTCTTCAAAGCAAAAAGATTTTATCTTCAAATACAAGAACTTTTCGTGGTTTTGTTGGTTTTCAGCAAATTAACATATTTCAGTGAGTGAGAAATTTTTTCTTCAATAGAGTCAGATTTTATCTTAAAATACAAGAACTTTTCGTGGTTCTTGTCAATTTTTGTTGGTTTTCATCCAATGAACTTACTTCAGTCAGCGAGAACTTTCTTCTTCAAAGCAAAAAGATTTTATCTTCAAATACAAGAACTTTTCGTGGTTTTGTTGGTTTTCAGCAAATGAACATATTTCAACGAGCGAGAAGTTTCTTATTTAATAGCGTCAGATTTTATCTTAAAATACAAGAACTTTTCTTGGTTCTTGTCAATTTTTGTTGGTTTTCATCTAATGAACTTATTTCAGTCAGCTCGATCTTTCTTCTTCAAAGCAAAAATATTTCATCTTCAAATACAAGAACTTTTTGTGGTTTTGTTGATTTTCAGCAAATGAACATATTTCAGCGAGCGAGAAGTTTTTTCTTTAATAGCGTAAGATTTTGTCTTCAAATACAAGAACTTTTCGTGGTTCTTGTCAATTTTTGTTGGTTTTCATCTCATGAACTTATTTCAGTCAGCTGGATCTTTCTTCTTTAATGCAAAGAGATTTTATCTTCAAATACAAGAACTTTTCGTGGTTTTGTTGGTTTTCAGCAAATGAACATATTTCAGCGAGCTGGTAGTTTTTTCTTTAATAGCGTCAGATTTTATCTTAAAATACAAGAACTTTTCGTGGTTCTTGTCAATTTTTGTTGGTTTTCATCTGATGAACTTATTTCAGTCAGCTTGATCTTTCTTCTTCAAAGCAAAAAGATTTTATCTTCAAACACAAGAATTTTTCGTGGTTTTGTTGGTTTTCAGCAAATGAACATATTTCAGCGAGCGAGAAGTTTTTTCTTTAATAGCGTCAGATTTTATCTTAACAGACAAGAACTTTTGTGGTTCTTGTCAATTTTTGTTGGTTTTCATCCAATGAACTTAGTTCAGTCAGCTCGATCTTTCTTCTTCAAAGCAAAAAGATGTTATCTTCAAATACAAGAACTTTTCGTGGTTTTGTTGGTTTTCAGCAAATTAACATATTTCAGCGAGCTGGAAGTTTTTTCTTTAATGGCGTCAGATTTCATCTTAAAATACAAGAACTTTTCGTGGTTCTTGTCAATTTTTGTTGGTTTTCATCTGATGAACATATTTCAGTCAGCGAGATCTTTCTTCTTCAAAGCAAAAAGATTTTATCTTCAAATACAAGAACTTTTCGTGGTTTTGTTGGTTTTCAGCAAATGAACATATTTCAGCGAGCGAGAAGTTTTTTCTTTCATAGCCTCAGATTTTATCTTAAAATAAAAGAACTTTTCGTGGTTCTTGTCAATCTTGTTGGTTTTCATCAAATCAACTTATTTCATTGAGCTAGATCTTTCTTCTTCAAAGCAAAAAGATTTTATCTTCAAATACAAGAACTTTTTGTGGTTTTGTTGGTTTTCAGCAAATTAACATATTTCAGCGAGTGAGAAATTTTTTCTTTCATAGCGTCAGATTTTATCTTAAAATACAAGAACTTTTCGTGGTTCTTGTCAATTTTTGTTGGTTTTCATCCAATGAACTTACTTCAGTCAGCTAGATCTTTCTTCTTCAAGTCAAAAAGATTTTTTCTTCAAATACAAGAACTTTTCGTGGTTTTGTTGATTTTCAGCAAATGAGCATATTTCAGCGAGTGAGAAGTATTTTCTTTAATAGCGTAAGATTTTATCTTAGAACATAGAACTTTTCGTGGTTCTTGTCAATTTTTGTTGGTTTTCGTCTAATGAACTTATTTCAGTCAGCTCGATCTTTCTCCTTCAAAGCAAAAAGATTTCATCTTCAAACACAAGAACATTTCGTGGTTTTGTTGGTTTTCAGCAAATGAACATATTTCAGCGAGCTAGAAGTTTTTTCTTTCATAGCGTCAGATTTTATCTTAAAATACAAGAACTTTTCGTGGTTCTTGTCAATTTTTGTTGGTTTTCATCCAATGAACTTATTTCAGTCAGCAACATCTTTCTTCTTCAAAGCAAAAAGATTTGATCTTCAAACACAAGAACTTTTTGTGGTTTTGTTGGTTTTCAGCAAATGAACATATTTCAGCGAGCGAGAAGTTTTTTCTTTAATAGCGTCAGATTTTATCTTAAAATACAAGAACTTTTCGTGGTTCTTGTCAATTTTTGTTGGTTTTGATCTGATGAACTTATTTCAGTCAGCGAGATCTTGCTTCTTCAAAGCAAAAAGATTCTATCTTAAAATACAAGAACTGTTCGTGGTTCTTGTCAATTTTTGTTGGTTTTCATCTCATGAACTTATTTCAGTCAGCGAGATCTTTCTTCTTCAAAGCAAAAAGATTTTATCTTCAAATACAAGAACTTTTCGTGGTTTTGTTGATTTTCAGCAAATGAACATATTTCAGCGAGCAAGAAGTTTTTTCTTTAATAGCGTAAGATTTTATCTTAAAATACAAGCACTTTTCGTGGTTCTTGTCAATTTTTGTTGGTTTTCATCTAATGAACTTATTTCAGTCAGCTGGATCTTTCTTCTTCAAAGCAAAAATATTTCATCTTCAAATACAAGAACTTTTCGTGGTTTTGTTGACTTTCAGCAAATGAACATATTTCAGCGAGCTGGAAGTTTTTTCTTTCATAGTGTCAGATTTTATCTTAAAATACAATAACTTTTCGTGGTTCTTGTCAATTTTTGTTGGTTTTCTTCCAATGAACTTATTTCAGTCAGCTGGATCTTTCTTCTTCAAAGCGGAAAGATTTTATCTTCAAACACAAGAACTTTTCGTGGTTTTGTTGGTTTTCAGCAAATGAACATATTTCAGCGAGCTGGAAGTTTTTTCTTTAATAGCGTCAGATTTTATCTTAAAATACAAGAACTTTTCGTGGTTCTTGTCAATTTTTGTTGGTTTTCATCTGATGAACTTATTTCAGTCAGCTAGATCTTTCTTCTTCAAAGCAAAAAGATTTTATCTTCAAATACAAGAACTTTTCGTGGCTTTGTTGGTTTTCAGCAAATGAACATATTTCAGCGAGCTGGAAGTTTTTTCTTTAATAGCGTCAGATTTTATCTTAAAATACAAGAACTTTTCGTGGTTCTTGTCAATTCTTGTTGGTTTTCATCAAATCAACTTATTTCATTGAGCTAGATCTTTCTTCTTCAAAGCAAAAAGATTTTATCTTCAAATACAAGAACTTTTCGTGGTTTTGTTGGTTTTCAGCAAATGAACATATTTCAGCGAGCTGGAAGTTTTTTCTTTGATAGCGTCAGATTTTATCTTAAAATACAAGAACTTTTCGTGGTTCTTGTCAATTTTTGTTGGTTTTCATCTAATGAACTTATTTCAGTCAGCAACATCTTTCTTCTTCAAAGCAAATAGATTTGATCTTCAAACACAAGAACTTTTTGTGGTTTTGTTGTTTTTCAGCAAATGAACATATTTCAGCGAGTGAGAAGTTTTTTCTTTAATAGCGTCAGATTTTATCTTAAAATACAAGAACTTTTCGTGGTTCTTGTCAATTTTTGTTGGTTTTGATCTGATGAACTTATTTCAGTCAGCGAGATCTTTCTTCTTCAAAGCAAAAAGATTTGATCTTCAAACACAAGAACTTTTCGTGGTTTTGTTGGTTTTCAGCAAATGAACATATTTCAGCGAGCGAGAAGTTTTTTCTTTAATAGCGTCAGATTTTATATTAAAATACAAGACCTTTTCGTGGTTCTTGTCAATTTTTGTTGGTTTTGATCTGATGAACTTATTTCAGTCAGCGAGATCTTGCTTCTTCAAAGCAAAAAGATTCTATCTTAAAACACAAGAACTGTTCGTGGTTCTTGTCAATTTTTGTTGGTTTTCATCTCATGAACTTATTTCAGTCAGCGAGATCTTTCTTCTTCAAAGCAAAAAGATTTTATCTTCAAATACAAGAACTTTTCGTGGTTTTGTTGATTTTCAGCAAATGAACATATTTCAGTGAGCAAGAAGTTTTTTCTTAAATAGCGTAAGATTTTATCTTAAAATACAAGCACTTTTCGTGGTTCTTGTCAATTTTTGTTGGTTTTCATCTGATGAACTTATTTCGGTCAGCTGGATCTTTCTTCTTCAAAGCAAAAAGATTTCATCTTCAAATACAAGAACTTTTCGTGGTTTTGTTGACTTTCAGCAAATGAACATATTTCAGCGAGCTGGAAGTTTTTTCTTTCATCGTGTCAGATTTTATCTTAAAATACAATAACTTTTCGTGGTTCTTGTCAATTTTTGTTGGTTTTCTTCCAATGAACAATTTTTGTTGGTTTTCATCTCATGAACTTATTTCAGTCAGCGAGATCTTTCTTCTTCAAAGCAAAAAGATTTTATCTTCAAACACAAGAACATTTCGTGGTTTTGTTGGTGTTCAGCAAATGAACATATTTCAGCGAGCAAGAAGTTTTTTCTTTCATAGCGTCAGATTTTATCTCAAAATACAAGAACTTTTCGTGGTTCTTGTCAATTTTTGTTGGTTTTCATCCAATGAACAATTTTTGTTGGTTTTCATCTCATGAACTTATTTCAGTCAGCTTGATCTTTCTTCTTTAATGCAAAGAGATTTTATCTTCAAATACAAGAACTTTTCGTGGTTTTGTTGGTTTTCAGCAAATGAACATATTTCAGCGAGCTGGTAGTTTTTTCTTTCATAGCGTAAGATCTTATCTTAAAATACAAGAACTTTTCGTGGTTCTTGTCAATTTTTGTTGGTTTTCATCTGATGAACTTATTTCAGTCAGCGAGATCTTTCTTCTTCAAAGCAAAAAGATTTTATCTTCAAACACAAGAACATTTCGTGGTTTTGTTGGTGTTCAGCAAATGAACATATTTCAGCGAGCAAGAAGTTTTTTCTTTCATAGCATCAGATTTTATCTCAAAATACAAGAACATTTCGTGGTTCTTGTCAATTTTTGTTGGTTTTCATCCAATGATCAATTTTTGTTGGTTTTCATCTCATGAACTTATTTCAGTCAGCTAGATCTTTCTTCTTTCATGCAAAGAGATTTTATCTTCAAATACAAGAACTTTTCGTGGTTTTGTTGATTTTCAGCAAATGAATATATTTCAGTGAGCTAGAAGTTTTTTCTTTAATAGCGTCAGATTTCATCTTAAAATACAAGAACTTTTCGTGGTTCTTATCAATTTTTGTTGGTTTTCATCTAATGAACTTATTTCAGTCAGCAACATCTTTCTTCTTCAAAGCAAAAAGATTTGATCTTCAAACACAAGAACTGTTCGTGGTTCTTGTCAATTTTTGTTGGTTTTCATCTCATGAACTTATTTCAGTCAGCGAGATCTTTCTTCTTCAAAGCAAAAAGATTTTATCTTCAAATACAAGAACTTTTCGTGGTTTTGTTGATTTTCAGCAAATGAACATATTTCAGCGAGCAAGAAGTTTTTTCTTTAATAGCGTAAGATTTTATCTTAAAATACAAGCACTTTTCGTGGTTCTTGTCAATTTTTGTTGGTTTTCATCTAATGAACTTATTTCAGTCAGCTGGATCTTTCTTCTTCAAAGCAAAAATATTTCATCTTCAAATACAAGAACTTTTCGTGGTTTTGTTGACTTTCAGCAAATGAACATATTTCAGCGAGCTGGAAGTTTTTTCTTTCATAGTGTCAGATTTTATCTTAAAATACAATAACTTTTCGTGGTTCTTGTCAATTTTTGTTGGTTTTCTTCCAATGAACTTATTTCAGTCAGCTGGATCTTTCTTCTTCAAAGCGGAAAGATTTTATCTTCAAACACAAGAACTTTTCGTGGTTTTGTTGGTTTTCAGCAAATGAACATATTTCAGCGAGCTGGAAGTTTTTTCTTTAATAGCGTCAGATTTTATCTTAAAATACAAGAACTTTTCGTGGTTCTTGTCAATTTTTGTTGGTTTTCATCTGATGAACTTATTTCAGTCAGCTAGATCTTTCTTCTTCAAAGCAAAAAGATTTTATCTTCAAATACAAGAACTTTTCGTGGCTTTGTTGGTTTTCAGCAAATGAACATATTTCAGCGAGCTGGAAGTTTTTTCTTTAATAGCGTCAGATTTTATCTTAAAATACAAGAACTTTTCGTGGTTCTTGTCAATTCTTGTTGGTTTTCATCAAATCAACTTATTTCATTGAGCTAGATCTTTCTTCTTCAAAGCAAAAAGATTTTATCTTCAAATACAAGAACTTTTCGTGGTTTTGTTGGTTTTCAGCAAATGAACATATTTCAGCGAGCTGGAAGTTTTTTCTTTGATAGCGTCAGATTTTATCTTAAAATACAAGAACTTTTCGTGGTTCTTGTCAATTTTTGTTGGTTTTCATCTAATGAACTTATTTCAGTCAGCAACATCTTTCTTCTTCAAAGCAAAAAGATTTGATCTTCAAACACAAGAACTTTTTGTGGTTTTGTTGTTTTTCAGCAAATGAACATATTTCAGCGAGTGAGAAGTTTTTTCTTTAATAGCGTCAGATTTTATCTTAAAATACAAGAACTTTTCGTGGTTCTTGTCAATTTTTGTTGGTTTTGATCTGATGAACTTATTTCAGTCAGCGAGATCTTTCTTCTTCAAAGCAAAAAGATTTGATCTTCAAACACAAGAACTTTTCGTGGTTTTGTTGGTTTTCAGCAAATGAACATATTTCAGCGAGCGAGAAGTTTTTTCTTTAATAGCGTCAGATTTTATATTAAAATACAAGACCTTTTCGTGGTTCTTGTCAATTTTTGTTGGTTTTGATCTGATGAACTTATTTCAGTCAGCGAGATCTTGCTTCTTCAAAGCAAAAAGATTCTATCTTAAAACACAAGAACTGTTCGTGGTTCTTGTCAATTTTTGTTGGTTTTCATCTCATGAACTTATTTCAGTCAGCGAGATCTTTCTTCTTCAAAGCAAAAAGATTTTATCTTCAAATACAAGAACTTTTCGTGGTTTTGTTGATTTTCAGCAAATGAACATATTTCAGTGAGCAAGAAGTTTTTTCTTAAATAGCGTAAGATTTTATCTTAAAATACAAGCACTTTTCGTGGTTCTTGTCAATTTTTGTTGGTTTTCATCTGATGAACTTATTTCGGTCAGCTGGATCTTTCTTCTTCAAAGCAAAAAGATTTCATCTTCAAATACAAGAACTTTTCGTGGTTTTGTTGACTTTCAGCAAATGAACATATTTCAGCGAGCTGGAAGTTTTTTCTTTCATCGTGTCAGATTTTATCTTAAAATACAATAACTTTTCGTGGTTCTTGTCAATTTTTGTTGGTTTTCTTCCAATGAACAATTTTTGTTGGTTTTCATCTCATGAACTTATTTCAGTCAGCGAGATCTTTCTTCTTCAAAGCAAAAAGATTTTATCTTCAAACACAAGAACATTTCGTGGTTTTGTTGGTGTTCAGCAAATGAACATATTTCAGCGAGCAAGAAGTTTTTTCTTTCATAGCGTCAGATTTTATCTCAAAATACAAGAACTTTTCGTGGTTCTTGTCAATTTTTGTTGGTTTTCATCCAATGAACAATTTTTGTTGGTTTTCATCTCATGAACTTATTTCAGTCAGCTTGATCTTTCTTCTTTAATGCAAAGAGATTTTATCTTCAAATACAAGAACTTTTCGTGGTTTTGTTGGTTTTCAGCAAATGAACATATTTCAGCGAGCTGGTAGTTTTTTCTTTCATAGCGTAAGATCTTATCTTAAAATACAAGAACTTTTCGTGGTTCTTGTCAATTTTTGTTGGTTTTCATCTGATGAACTTATTTCAGTCAGCGAGATCTTTCTTCTTCAAAGCAAAAAGATTTTATCTTCAAACACAAGAACATTTCGTGGTTTTGTTGGTGTTCAGCAAATGAACATATTTCAGCGAGCAAGAAGTTTTTTCTTTCATAGCATCAGATTTTATCTCAAAATACAAGAACATTTCGTGGTTCTTGTCAATTTTTGTTGGTTTTCATCCAATGATCAATTTTTGTTGGTTTTCATCTCATGAACTTATTTCAGTCAGCTAGATCTTTCTTCTTTCATGCAAAGAGATTTTATCTTCAAATACAAGAACTTTTCGTGGTTTTGTTGATTTTCAGCAAATGAATATATTTCAGTGAGCGAGAAGTTTTTTCTTTAATAGCGTCAGATTTCATCTTAAAATACAAGAACTTTTCGTGGTTCTTATCAATTTTTGTTGGTTTTCATCTAATGAACTTATTTCAGTCAGCAACATCTTTCTTCTTCAAAGCAAAAAGATTTGATCTTCAAACACAAGAACTTTTTGTGGTTTTGTTGGTTTTCAGCAAATGAACATATTTCAGCGAGCTAGAAGTTTTTTCTTTCATAGCGTCAGATTTTATCTTAAAATACAATAACTTTTCGTGGTTCTTGTCAATTTTTTTTGGTTTTCATCCAATGAACTTATTTCAGTCAGCGAGATCTTGCTTCTTCAAAGCAAAAAGATTCTATCTTAAAATACAAGAACTTTTCGTGGTTCTTGTCAATTTTTGTTGGTTTTCATCTCATGAACTTATTTCAGTCAGCTGGATCTTTCTTCTTCAAAGCAAAAAGATTTTATCTTCAAATACAAGAACTTTTCGTGTTCTTGTTGGTTTTCAGCAAATGAACATATTTCAGCGAGCTGGAAGTTTTTTCTTTTATAGCGTCAGATTTTATCTTAAAATACAAGAACTTTTCGTGGTTCTTGTCAATTTTTGTTGGTTTTCATCTAATGAACTTATTTCAGTCAGCTGGATCTTTCTTCTTCAAAGCAAAAATAATTCATCTTCAAATGCAAGAACTTTTCGTGGTTTTGTTGACTTTCAGCAAATGAACATATTTCAGCGAGCTGGAAGTTTTTTCTTTCATAGCGTCAGATTTTATCTTAAAATACAAGAACTTTTCGCGGTTCTTGTCAATTTTTGTTGGTTTTGATCTGATGAACTTATTTCAGTCAGCTAGATCTTGCTTCTTCAAAGCAAAAAGATTCTAGCTTAAAATACAAGAACTGTTCGTGGTTCTTGTCAATTTTTGTTGCTTTTCATCTCATGAACTTATTTCAGTCAGCTCGATCTTTCTTCTTCAAAGCAAAAAGATTTTATCTTCAAATGCAAGAACTTTTCGTGGTTTTGTTGGTTTTCAGCAAATGAACATATTTCAGCGAGCTGGAAGTTTTTTCTTTTATAGCGTCAGATTTTATCTTAAAATACAAGAACTTTTCGTGGTTCTTGTCAATTTTTATTGGTTTTCATCCAATGAACTTATTTCAGTCAGCGAGATCTTTCTTCTTCAAAGCAAAAAGATTTTATCTTCAAATACAAGAACTTTTCGTGGTTTTGTTGATTTTCAGCAAATGAACATATTTCAGCGAGCAAGAAGTTTTTTCTTAAATAGCGTAAGATTTTATCTTAAAATACAAGCACTTTTCGTGGTTCTTGTCAATTTTTGTTGGTTTTCATCTAATGAACTTATTTCAGTCAGCTGGATCTTTCTTCTTCAAAGCAAAAAGATTTCATCTTCAAATACAAGAACTTTTCGTGGTTTTGTTTACTTTCAGCAAATGAACATATTTCAGCGAGCTGGAAGTTTTTTCTTTCATAGCGTCAGATTTTATCTTAAGATACAAGAACATTTCGTGGTTCTTGTCAATTTTTGTTGGTTTTCATCTCATGAACTTATTTCATTCAGCCAGATCTTTCTTCTTCAAAGCAAAAAGATTTTATCTTCAAATACAAGAACTTTTCGTGGCTTTGTTGGTTTTCAGCAAATGAGCATATTTCAGCGAGTGAGAAGTTTTTTCTTTCATAGCGTAAGATTTTATCTTAAAATACAATAACTTTTCGTGGTTCTTGTCAATTTTTGTTGGTTTTCTTCCAATGAACTTATTTCAGTCGGCTTGATCTTTCTTCTTCAAAGCAAAAATATTTCATCTTCAAAGACAAGAACTTTTCGTGGTTTTGTTGGTTTTCAGTAAATGAACATATTTCAGCGAGCTGGAATTTTTTTCTTTAATAGCGTCAGATTTTATCTTAAAATACAAGAACTTTTCGTGGTTCTTGTCAATTTTTGTTGGTTTTCATCTAATGAACTTATTTCAGTCAGCGAGATCTTTCTTCTTCAAAGCAAAAAGATTTTATCTTCAAACACAAGAACTTTTCGTGGTTTTGTTGGTTTTCAGCAAATGAACATATTTTGCGAGCGAGAAGTTTTTTCTTTAATAGCGTCAGATTTTATCTTAAAATACAAGAACTTTTCGTGGTTCTTGTCAATTTTTGTTGGTTTTCATCCAATGAACTTATTTCAGTCAGCTTGATCTTTCTTCTTCAAAGCAAAAAGATTTCATCTTCAAAGACAAGAACTTTTCGTGGTTTTGTTGGTTTTCAGCAAATGAACATATTTCAGCGAGCTGGAAGTTTTTTCCTTAATGGCGTCAGATTTTATCTTAAAATACAAGAACTTTTCGTGGTTCTTGTCAATTTTTGTTGGTTTTCATCTGATGAACTTATTTCAGTCAGCTCGATCTTTCTTCTTCAAAGCAAAAAGATTTTTTCTTCAAATACAAGAACTTTTCGTGGCTTTGTTGGTTTTCAGCAAATGAACATATTTCAGCGAGCTGGAAGTTTTTTCTTTAATAGCGTCAGATTTTATCTTAAAATACAATAACTTTTCGTGGTTCTTGTCAATTCTTGTTGGTTTTCATCAAATCAACTTATTTCATTGAGCTGGATCTTTCTTCTTCAAAGCAAAAAGATTTTATCTTCAAATACAAGAACTTTTCGTGATTTTGTTGGTTTTCAGCAAATTAACATATTTCAGCGAGTGAGAAATTTTTTCTTCAATAGCGTCAGATTTTATCTTACAATACAAGAACATTTCGTGGTTCTTGTCAATTTTTGTTGGTTTTCATCTCATGAACTTATTTCAGTCAGCGAGATCTTTCTTCTTCAAAGCAAAAAGATTTTATCTTCAAACACAAGAACATTTCGTGGTTTTGTTGGTGTTCAGCAAATGAACATATTTCAGCGAGCAAGAAGTTTTTTCTTTCATAGCATCAGATTTTATCTCAAAATACAAGAACTTTTCGTGGTTCTTGTCAATTTTTGTTGGTTTTCATCCAATGAACAATTTTTGTTGGTTTTCATCTCATGAACTTATTTCAGTCAGCTTGATCTTTCTTCTTTAATGCAAAGAGATTTTATCTTCAAATACAAGAACTTTTCGTGGTTTTGTTGGTTTTCAGCAAATGAACATATTTCAGCGAGCTGGTAGTTTTTTCTTTAATAGCGTAAGATCTTATCTTAAAATACAAGAACTTTTCGTGGTTCTTGTCAATTTTTGTTGGTTTTCATCTGATGAACTTATTTCAGTCAGCGAGATCTTTCTTCTTCAAAGCAAAAAGATTTTATCTTCAAACACAAGAACATTTCGTGGTTTTGTTGGTGTTCAGCAAATGAACATATTTCAGCGAGCAAGAAGTTTTTTCTTTCATAGCATCAGATTTTATCTCAAAATACAAGAACATTTTGTGGTTCTTGTCAATTTTTGTTGGTTTTCATCCAATGAACAATTTTTGTTGGTTTTCATCTGATGAACTTGTTTCAGTCAGCGAGATCTTTCTTCTTTAATGCAAAGAGATTTTATCTTCAAATACAAGAACTTTTCGTGGTTTTGTTGGTTTTCAGCAAATGAACATATTTCAACGAGCGAGAAGTTTCTTCTTTAATAGCGTCAGATTTTATCTTAAAATACAAGAACTTTTCTTGGTTCTTGTCAATTTTTGTTGGTTTTCATCTCATGAACTTATTTCAGTCAGCTAGATCTTTCTTCTTCAAAGCAAAAAGATTTCATCTTCAAATACAAGAACTTTTCGTGGTTTTGTTGATTTTCAGCAAATGAACATATTTCAGCGAGCGAGAAATTTTTTCTTTAATAGCGTCAGATTTTATCTTAAAATACAAGAACTTTTCGTGGTTCTTGTCAATTTTTGTTGGTTTTCATCCAATCAACTTATTTCAGTCATCTGGATCTTTCTTCTTCAAAGCAAAAAGATTTTATCTTCAAATACAAGAACTTTTCGTGGTTTTGTTGCTTTTCAGCAAATGAACATATTTCAACGAGCGAGAAGTTTCTTCTTTAATAGCGTCAGATTTTATCTTAAAATACAAGAACTTTTCTTGGTTCTTGTCAATTTTTGTTGGTTTTCATCGAATGAACTTATCTCAGTCAGCTGGATCTTTCTTCTTCAAAGCAAAAAGATTTCATCTTCAAAAACAAGAACTTTTCGTGGTTTTGTTGATTTTCAGCAAATGAACATATTTCAGCGAGCGAGAAGTTTTTTCTTTAATAGCGTAAGATTTTGTCTTAAAATACAAGAACTTTTCGTGGTTCTTGTCAATTTTTGTTGGTTTTCATCTAATGAACAATTTTTGTTGGTTTTCATCTCATGAACTTATTTCAGTCAGCGAGATCTTGCTTCTTCAAAGCAAAAAGATTTTATCTTCAAATACAAGAACTTTTCGTGGCTTTGTTGGTTTTCAGCAAATGAACATATTTCAGCGAGCTGGAAGTTTTTTCTTTCATAGCGTCAGATTTTATCTTAAAATACAATAACTTTTCGTGGTTCTTGTCAATTTTTGTTGGTTTTCATCCAATGAACTTATTTCAGTCAGATTGATCTTTCTTCTTCAAAGCAAAAAGATTTCATCTTCAAAAACAAGAACTTTTCGTGGTTCTTGTCAATTTTTGTTGGTTTTCATCGAATGAACTTATTTCAGTCAGCTAGATCTTGCTTCTTCAAAGCAAAAAGATTCTATCTTAAAATACAAGAACTTTTCGTGGTTCTTGTCAATTTTTGTTGGTTTTCATCTCATGAACTTATTTCAGTCAGCTAGATCTTTCTTCTTCAAAGCAAAAAGATTTCATCTTCAAAGACAAGAACTTTTCGTGGTTTTGTTGGTTTTCAGCAAATGAACATATTTCAGCGAGCTGGAAGTTTTTTCTTTAATAGCGTCAGATTTTATCTTAAAATACAAGAACTTTTCGTGGTTCTTGTCAATTTTTGTTGGTTTTCATCTGATGAACTTATTTCAGTCAGCTCGATCGTTCTTCTTCAAAGCAAAAAGATTTTATCTTCAAATACAAGAACTTTTCGTGGCTTTGTTGGTTTTCAGCAAATGAACATATTTCAGCGAGCAAGAAGTTTTTTCTTGAATAGCGTCAGATTTTATCTTAAAATACAATATCTTTTCGTGGTTCTTGTCAATTCTTGTTGGTTTTCATCAAATCAACTTATTTCATTGAGCTGGATCTTTCTTCTTCAAAGCAAAAAGATTTTATCTTCAAATACAAGAACTTTTCGTGGTTTTGTTGGTTTTCAGCAAATTAACATATTTCAGCGAGTGAGAAATTTTTTCTTTAATAGCGTCAGATTTTATCTTAAAATTCAAGAACATTTCGTGGTTCTTGTCAATTTTTGTTGGTTTTCATCTCATGAACTTATTTCAGTCAGCGAGATCTTTCTTCTTCAAAGCAAAAAGATTTTATCTTCAAACACAACAACATTTCGTGGTTTTGTTGGTGTTCAGCAAATGAACATATTTCAGCGAGCAAGAAGTTTTTTCTTTCATAGCGTCAGATTTTATCTCAAAATACAAGAACTTTTCGTGGTTCTTGTCAATTTTTGTTGGTTTTCATCCAATGAACAATTTTTGTTGGTTTTCATCTCATGAACTTATTTCAGTCAGCTTGATCTTTCTTCTTTAATGCAAAGAGATTTTATCTTCAAATACAAGAACTTTTCGTGGTTTTGTTGGTTTTCAGCAAATGAACATATTTCAGCGAGCTGGTAGTTTTTTCTTTAATAGCGTAAGATCTTATCTTAAAATACAAGAACTTTTCGTGGTTCTTGTCAATTTTTGTTGGTTTTCATCTGATGAACTTATTTCAGTCAGCGAGATCTTTCTTCTTCAAAGCAAAAAGATTTTATCTTCAAACACAAGAACATTTCGTGGTTTTGTTGGTGTTCAGCAAATGAACATATTTCAGCGAGCAAGAAGTTTTTTCTTTCATAGCATCAGATTTTATCTCAAAATACAAGAACATTTTGTGGTTCTTGTCAATTTTTGTTGGTTTTCATCCAATGAACAATTTTTGTTGGTTTTCATCTGATGAACTTGTTTCAGTCAGCGAGATCTTTCTTCTTTAATGCAAAGAGATTTTATCTTCAAATACAAGAACTTTTCGTGGTTTTGTTGGTTTTCAGCAAATGAACATATTTCAACGAGCGAGAAGTTTCTTCTTTAATAGCGTCAGATTTTATCTTAAAATACAAGAACTTTTCTTGGTTCTTGTCAATTTTTGTTGGTTTTCATCTCATGAACTTATTTCAGTCAGCTAGATCTTTCTTGTTCAAAGCAAAAAGATTTCATCTTCAAATACAAGAACTTTTCGTGGTTTTGTTGATTTTCAGCAAATGAACATATTTCGGCGAGCGAGAAATTTTTTCTTTAATAGCGTCAGATTTTATCTTAAAATACAAGAACTTTTCGTGGTTCTTGTCAATTTTTGTTGGTTTTCATCCAATCAACTTATTTCAGTCATCTGGATCTTTCTTCTTCAAAGCAAAAAGATTTTATCTTCAAATACAAGAACTTTTCGTGGTTTTGTTGCTTTTCAGCAAATGAACATATTTCAACGAGCGAGAAGTTTCTTCTTTAATAGCGTCAGATTTTATCTTAAAATACAAGAACTTTTCTTGGTTCTTGTCAATTTTTGTTGGTTTTCATCGAATGAACTTATCTCAGTCAGCTGGATCTTTCTTCTTCAAAGCAAAAAGATTTCATCTTCAAAAACAAGAACTTTTCGTGGTTTTGTTGATTTTCAGCAAATGAACATATTTCAGCGAGCGAGAAGTTTTTTCTTTAATAGCGTAAGATTTTGTCTTAAAATACAAGAACTTTTCGTGGTTCTTGTCAATTTTTGTTGGTTTTCATCTAATGAACAATTTTTGTTGGTTTTCATCTCATGAACTTATTTCAGTCAGCGAGATCTTGCTTCTTCAAAGCAAAAAGATTTTATCTTCAAATACAAGAACTTTTCGTGGCTTTGTTGGTTTTCAGCAAATGAACATATTTCAGCGAGCTGGAAGTTTTTTCTTTCATAGCGTCAGATTTTATCTTAAAATACAATAACTTTTCGTGGTTCTTGTCAATTTTTGTTGGTTTTCATCCAATGAACTTATTTCAGTCAGATTGATCTTTCTTCTTCAAAGCAAAAAGATTTCATCTTCAAAGACAAGAACTTTTCGTGGTTTTGTTGGTTTTCAGCAAATGTACATATTTCAGCGAGCTGGAAGTTTTTTGCTTTAATAGCGTCAGATTTTATCTTCAAATACAAGAACTTTTCGTGGTTCTTGTCAATTTTTGTTGGTTTTCATCGAATGAACTTATTTCAGTCAGCTAGATCTTGCTTCTTCAAAGCAAAAAGATTCTATCTTAAAATACAAGAACTTTTCGTGGTTCTTGTCAATTTTTGTTGGTTTTCATCTCATGAACTTATTTCAGTCAGCTAGATCTTTCTTCTTCAAAGCAAAAAGATTTCATCTTCAAAGACAAGAACTTTTCGTGGTTTTGTTGGTTTTCAGCAAATGAACATATTTCAGCGAGCTGGAAGTTTTTTCTTTAATAGCGTCAGATTTTATCTTAAAATACAAGAACTTTTCGTGGTTCTTGTCAATTTTTGTTGGTTTTCATCTGATGAACTTATTTCAGTCAGCTCGATCGTTCTTCTTCAAAGCAAAAAGATTTTATCTTCAAATACAAGAACTTTTCGTGGCTTTGTTGGTTTTCAGCAAATGAACATATTTCAGCGAGCAAGAAGTTTTTTCTTGAATAGCGTCAGATTTTATCTTAAAATACAATATCTTTTCGTGGTTCTTGTCAATTCTTGTTGGTTTTCATCAAATCAACTTATTTCATTGAGCTGGATCTTTCTTCTTCAAAGCAAAAAGATTTTATCTTCAAATACAATAACTTTTCGTGGTTTTGTTGGTTTTCAGCAAATTAACATATTTCAGCGAGTGAGAAATTTTTTCTTTAATAGCGTCAGATTTTATCTTAAAATTCAAGAACATTTCGTGGTTCTTGTCAATTTTTGTTGGTTTTCATCTCATGAACTTATTTCAGTCAGCGAGATCTTTCTTCTTCAAAGCAAAAAGATTTTATCTTCAAACACAACAACATTTCGTGGTTTTGTTGGTGTTCAGCAAATGAACATATTTCAGCGAGCAAGAAGTTTTTTCTTTCATAGCGTCAGATTTTATCTCAAAATACAAGAACTTTTCGTGGTTCTTGTCAATTTTTGTTGGTTTTCATCCAATGAACAATTTTTGTTGGTTTTCATCTCATGAACTTATTTCAGTCAGCTTGATCTTTCTTCTTTAATGCAAAGAGATTTTATCTTCAAATACAAGAACTTTTCGTGGTTTTGTTGGTTTTCAGCAAATGAACATATTTCAGCGAGCTGGTAGTTTTTTCTTTAATAGCATAAGATCTTATCTTAAAATACAAGAACTTTTCGTGGTTCTTGTCAATTTTTGTTGGTTTTCATCTGATGAACTTATTTCAGTCAGCGAGATCTTTCTTCTTCAAAGCAAAAAGATTTTATCTTCGAACACAAGAACATTTCGTGGTTTTGTTGGTTTTCAGCAAATGAACATATTTCAGCGAGCAAGAAGTTTTTTCTTTCATAGCATCAGATTTTCTCTCAAAATACAAGAACATTTCGTGGTTCTTGTCAATTTTTGTTGGTTTTCATCCAATGAACAATTTTTGTTGGTTTTCATCTCATGAACTTATTTCAGTCAGCTCGATCTTTCTTCTTTAATGCAAAGAGATTTTATCTTCAAATACAAGAACTTTTCGTGGTTTTGTTGGTTTTCAGCAAATGAACATATTTCAACGAGCGAGAAGTTTCTTCTTTAATAGCGTCAGATTTCATCTTAAAATACAAGAACTTTTCTTGGTTCTTGTCAATTTTTGTTGGTTTTCATCTTCTGAACTTATTTCAGTCAGCTAGATCTTTCTTCTTCAAAGCAAAAAGATTTCATCTTCAAATACAAGAACTTTTCGAGGTTTTGTTGATTTTCAGCAAATGAACATATTTCAGCGAGCTGGAAGTTTTTTCTTTAATAGCGTCAGAATTTATCATAAAATACAAGAGCTTTTCGTGGTTCTTGTCAATTTTTGTTGGTTTTCATCTCATGAACTTATTTCAGTCAGCTAGATCTTTCTTCTTCAAAGCAAAAAGATTTTATCTTCAAATACAAGAACTTTTCGTGGTTTTGTTGGTTTTCAGCAAATTAACATATTTCAGCGAGCTGGAAGTTTTTTCTTTAATAGCGTCAGATTTTATCTTAAAATACAACAACTTTTCGTGGTTCTTGTCAATTTTTGTTGGTTTTCATCTGATGAACTTATTTCAGTCAGCTCGATCTTTCTTCTTCAAAGAAAAAAGATTTTATCTTAAAATACAAGAACTTTTCGTGGTTTTGTTGGTTTTCAGCAAATGAACATATTTCAGCGAGCTGGAAGTTTTTTCTTTAATCGCGTCAGATTTTATCTTAAAATACAATAACTTTTTGTGGTTCTTGTCAATTCTTGTTGGTTTTCATCAAATCAACTTATTTCATTGAGCTAGATCTTTCTTCTTCAAAGCAAAAAGATTTTATCTTCAAATACAAGAACTTTTCGTGGTTTTGTTGGTTTTCAGCAAATTAACATATTTCAGCGAGCTGGTAGTTTTTTCTTTGATAGCGCCAGATTTTATCTTAAAATACAAGAACTTTTCGTGGTTCTTGTCAATTTTTGTTGGTTTTCATCTAATGAACTTATTTCAGTCAGCTAGATCTTTCTTCTACAAAGCCAAAAGATTTTATCTTCAAACACAAGAACTTTTCGTGGCTTTGTTGGTTTTCAGCAAATGAGCATATTTCAGCGAGTGAGAAGTTTTTTCTTTAATAGCATAAGATTTTATATGAAAAAAGAAGAACTTTTCGTGGTTCTTGTCAATTTTTGTTGGTTTTCATCTCATGAACTTATTTCAGTCAGCGAGATCTTTCTTCTTCAAAGCAAAAAGATTTTATCTTCAACCACAAGAACATTTTGTGGTTTTGTTGGTGTTCAGCAAATGAACATGTTTCAGCGAGCAAGAAGTTTTTTCTTTCATAGCGTCAGATTTTATCTCAAAATACAAGAACTTTTCGTGGTTCTTGTCAATTATTTTTGGTTTTCATCTCATGAACTTATTTCAGTCAGCTGGATCTTTCTTCTTTAATGCAAAGAGATTTTATCTTCAAATACAAGAACTTTTCGTGGTTTTGTTGGTTTTCAGCAAATGAACATATTTCAGCGAGATGGTAGTTTTTTCTTTAATAGCGTCAGATTTTATCTTAAAATACAAGAACTTTTCGTGGTTCTTGTCAATTTTTGTTGGTTTTCATCTGATGAACTTATTTCAGTCAGCTAGATCTTTCTTCTTCAAAGCAAAAAGATTTTATCTTCAAATACAAGAACTTTTCGTGGCTTTGTTGGTTTTCAGCAAATGAGCATATTTCAGCGAGTGAGAAGTTTTTTCTTTTATAGCATAAGATTTTATCTTAAAATACAAGAACTTTTCGTGGTTCTTGTCAATTTTTGTTGGTTTTCATCTGATGAACTTATTTCAGTCAGCGAGATCTTTCTTCTTCAAAGCAAAAAGATTTTATCTTCAAACACAAGAACTTTTCGTGGCTTTGTTGGTTTTCAGCAAATGATCATATTTCAGCGAGTGAGAAATTTTTTCTTTAATAGCGTCAGATTTTATCTCAAAATACAAGAACTTTTCGTGTTTCTTGTCAATTTTTGTTGGTTTTCATCCAATGAACAATTTTTGTTGGTTTTCATCTCATGAACTTATTTCAGTCAGCTAGATCTTTCTTCTTTAATGCAAAGAGATTTTATCTTCAAATACAAGAACTTTTCGTGGTTTTGTTGGTTTTCAGCAAATTAACATATTTCAGCGAGCTGGAAGTTTTTTCTTTCATAGCGTCAGATTTTATCTCAAAATACAAGAACTTTTCGTGGTTCTTGTCAATTCTTGTTGGTTTTCATCAAATCAACTTATTTCATTGAGCTAGATCTTTCTTCTTCAAAGCAAAAAGATTTTATCTTCAAATACAAGAACTTTTCGTGGTTTTGTTGGTTTTCAGCAAATTAACATATTTCAGCGAGCAAGAAGTTTTTTCTTTCATAGCGTCAGATTTTATCTCAAAATACAAGAACTTTTCGTGGTTCTTGTCAATTATTGTTGGTTTTCATCTCATGAACTTATTTCAGTCAGCTGGATCTTTCTTCTTTAATGCAAAGAGATTTTATCTTCAAATACAAGAACTTTTCGTGGTTTTGTTGGTTTTCAGCAAATGAACATATTTCAGCGAGATGGTAGTTTTTTCTTTAATAGCGTCAGATTTCATCTTAAAATACAACAACTTTTCGTGGTTCTTGTCAATTTTTGTTGGTTTTCATCTCATGAACTTATTTCAGTCAGCTCGATCTTTCTTCTTCAAAGCAAAAAGATTTTATCTTCAAATACAAGAACTTTTCGTGGTTTTGTTGGTTTTCAGCAAATGAACACATTTCAGCAAGCGAGAAGTTTTTTCTTTTATAGCGTCAGATTTTATCTTAAAATACAAGAACTTTTCGTGGTTCTTGTCAATTTTTGTTGGTTTTCATCTAATGAACTTATTTCAGTCAGCGAGATCTTTCTTCTTCAAAGCAAAAAGATTTTATCTTCAAATACAAGAACTTTTCGTGGTTTTGTTGATTTTCAGCAAATGAACATATTTCAGCGAGCAAGAAGTTTTTTCTTTAATAGCGTAAAATTTTATCTTAAAATACAAGCACTTTTCGTGGTTCTTGTCAATTTTTGTTGGTTTTCATCTCATGAACTTATTTCAGTCAGCCAGATCTTTCTTCTTCAAAGCAAAAAGATTTTATCTTCAAATACAAGAACTTTTCGTGGTTTTGTTGGTTTTCAGCAAATTAACATATTTCAGCGAGTGAGAAATTTTTTCTTTAATAGCGTCAGATTTTATCTTAAAATTCAAGAACATTTCGTGGTTCTTGTCAATTTTTGTTGGTTTTCATCTCATGAACTTATTTCAGTCAGCGAGATCTTTCTTCTTCAAAGCAAAAAGATTTTATCTTCAAACACAACAACATTTCGTGGTTTTGTTGGTGTTCAGCAAATGAACATATTTCAGCGAGCAAGAAGTTTTTTCTTTCATAGCGTCAGATTTTATCTCAAAATACAAGAACTTTTCGTGGTTCTTGTCAATTTTTGTTGGTTTTCATCCAATGAACAATTTTTGTTGGTTTTCATCTCATGAACTTATTTCAGTCAGCTTGATCTTTCTTCTTTAATGCAAAGAGATTTTATCTTCAAATACAAGAACTTTTCGTGGTTTTGTTGGTTTTCAGCAAATGAACATATTTCAGCGAGCTGGTAGTTTTTTCTTTAATAGCGTAAGATCTTATCTTAAAATACAAGAACTTTTCGTGGTTCTTGTCAATTTTTGTTGGTTTTCATCTGATGAACTTATTTCAGTCAGCGAGATCTTTCTTCTTCAAAGCAAAAAGATTTTATCTTCAAACACAAGAACATTTCGTGGTTTTGTTGGTGTTCAGCAAATGAACATATTTCAGCGAGCAAGAAGTTTTTTCTTTCATAGCATCAGATTTTCTCTCAAAATACAAGAACATTTCGTGGTTCTTGTCAATTTTTGTTGGTTTTCATCCAATGAACAATTTTTGTTGGTTTTCATCTCATGAACTTATTTCAGTCAGCTCGATCTTTCTTCTTTAATGCAAAGAGATTTTATCTTCAAATGCAAGAACTTTTCGTGGTTTTGTTGGTTTTCAGCAAATGAACATATTTCAACGAGCGAGAAGTTTCTTCTTTAATAGCGTCAGATTTTATCTTAAAATACAAGAACTTTTCTTGGTTCTTGTCAATTTTTGTTGGTTTTCATCTTATGAACTTATTTCAGTCAGCTAGATCTTTCTTCTTCAAAGCAAAAAGATTTCATCTTCAAACACAAGAACATTTCGAGGTTTTGTTGATTTTCAGCAAATGAACATATTTCAGCGAGCTGGAAGTTTTTTCTTTAATAGCGTCAGATTTTATCATAAAATACAAGAGCTTTTCGTGGTTCTTGTCAATTTTTGTTGGTTTTCATCTCATGAACTTATTTCAGTCAGCTAGATCTTTCTTCTTCAAAGCAAAAAGATTTTATCTTCAAATACAAGAACTTTTCGTGGTTTTGTTGGTTTTCAGCAAATTAACATATTTCAGCGAGCTGGAAGTTTTTTCTTCAATAGCGTCAGATTTCATCTTAAAATACAAGAACTTTTCGTGGTTCTTGTCAATTTTTGTTGGTTTTGATCTGATGAACTTATTTCAGTCAGCTGGAACTTGCTTCTTCAAAGGAAAAAGATTTTATCTTAAAATACAAGAACTTTTCGTGGTTCTTGTCAATTTTTGTTGGTTTTCATCTCATGAACTTATTTCAGTCAGCTCGATCTTTCTTCTTCAAAGCAAAAAGATTTTATCTTCAAATACAAGAACTTTTCGTGGTTTTGTTGGTTTTCAGCAAATGAACATATTTCAGCGAGCGAGAAGTTTTTTCTTTTATAGCGTCAGATTTTATCTTAAAATACAAGAACTTTTCGTGGTTCTTGTCAATTTTTGTTGGTTTTCATCTAATGAACTTATTTCAGTCAGCGAGATCTTTCTTCTTCAAAGCAAAAAGATTTTATCTTCAAATACAAGAACTTTTCGTGGTTTTGTTGATTTTCAGCAAATGAACATATTTCAGCGAGCAAGAAGTTTTTTCTTTAATAGCGGAAGATTTTATCTTAAAATACAAGCACTTTTCGTGGTTCTGGTCAATTTTTGTTGGTTTTCATCTGATGAACTTATTTCAGTCAGCTTGATCTTTCATCTTCAAAGCAAAAACATTTAATCTTCAAAGACAAGAACTTTTCGTGGTTTTGTTGGTTTTCAGCAAATGAACATATTTCAGCGAGCTGGAAGTTTTTTCTTTAATTGCGTCAGATTTTATCTTAAAACACAAGAACTTTTCGTGGTTCTTTTCAATTTTTGTTGGTTTTCATCTAATGAACTTATTTCAGTCAGCTAGATCTTTCTTCTTCAAAACAAAAAGATTTTATCTTCAAATACAAGAACTTTTCGTGGTTTTGTTGGTTTTCAGCAAATTAACATATTTCAGCGAGCTGGAAGTTTTTTCTTTAATAGCGTCAGATTTTATCTTAAAATACAACAACTTTTCGTGGTTCTTGTCAATTTTTGTTGGTTTTCATCTGATGAACTTATTTCAGTCAGCTCGATCTTTCTTCTTCAAAGAAAAAAGATTTTATCTTCAAATACAAGAACTTTTCGTGGTTTTGTTGGTTTTCAGCAAATGAACATATTTCAGCGAGCTGGAAGTTTTTTCTTTAATCGCGTCAGATTTTATCTGAAAATACAATAACTTTTTGTGGTTCTTGTCAATTCTTGTTGGTTTTCATCAAATCAACTTATTTCATTGAGCTAGATCTTTCTTCTTCAAAGCAAAAAGATTTTATCTTCAAATACAAGAACTTTTCGTGGTTTTGTTGGTTTTCAGCAAATGAACATATTTCAGCGAGCGAGAAGTTTTTTCTTTTATAGCGTCAGATTTTATCTTAAAATACAAGAACTTTTCGTGGTTCTTGTCAATTTTTGTTGGTTTTCATCTAATGAACTTATTTCAGTCAGCGAGATCTTTCTTCTTCAAAGCAAAAAGATTTTATCTTCAAATACAAGAACTTTTCGTGGTTTTGTTGATTTTCAGCAAATGAACATATTTCAGCGAGCAAGAAGTTTTTTCTTTAATAGCGGAAGATTTTATCTTAAAATACAAGCACTTTTCGTGGTTCTGGTCAATTTTTGTTGGTTTTCATCTGATGAACTTATTTCAGTCAGCTTGATCTTTCATCTTCAAAGCAAAAACATTTAATCTTCAAAGACAAGAACTTTTCGTGGTTTTGTTGGTTTTCAGCAAATGAACATATTTCAGCGAGCTGGAAGTTTTTTCTTTAATTGCGTCAGATTTTATCTTAAAACACAAGAACTTTTCGTGGTTCTTTTCAATTTTTGTTGGTTTTCATCTCATGAACTTATTTCAGTCAGCTAGATCTTTCTTCTTCAAAACAAAAAGATTTTATCTTCAAATACAAGAACTTTTCGTGGTTTTGTTGGTTTTCAGCAAATTAACATATTTCAGCGAGCTGGAAGTTTTTTCTTTAATAGCGTCAGATTTTATCTTAAAATACAACAACTTTTCGTGGTTCTTGTCAATTTTTGTTGGTTTTCATCTGATGAACTTATTTCAGTCAGCTCGATCTTTCTTCTTCAAAGAAAAAAGATTTTATCTTCAAATACAAGAACTTTTCGTGGTTTTGTTGGTTTTCAGCAAATGAACATATTTCAGCGAGCTGGAAGTTTTTTCTTTAATCGCGTCAGATTTTATCTGAAAATACAATAACTTTTTGTGGTTCTTGTCAATTCTTGTTGGTTTTCATCAAATCAACTTATTTCATTGAGCTAGATCTTTCTTCTTCAAAGCAAAAAGATTTTATCTTCAAATACAAGAACTTTTCGTGGTTTTGTTGGTTTTCAGCAAATTAACATATTTCAGCGAGCTGGTAGTTTTTTCTTTGATAGCGCCAGATTTTATCTTAAAATACAAGAACTTTTCGTGGTTCTTGTCAATTTTTGTTGGTTTTCATCTAATGAACTTATTTCAGTCAGCTAGATCTTTCTTCTACAAAGCCAAAAGATTTTATCTTCAAACACAAGAACTTTTCGTGGCTTTGTTGGTTTTCAGCAAATGAGCATATTTCAGCGAGTGAGAAGTTTTTTCTTTATAGCATAAGATTTTATATGAAAAAAGAAGAACTTTTCGTGGTTCTTGTCAATTTTTGTTGGTTTTCATCTCATGAACTTATTTCAGTCAGCGAGATCTTTCTTCTTCAAAGCAAAAAGATTTTATCTTCAAACACAAGAACATTTTGTGGTTTTGTTGGTGTTCAGCAAATGAACATGTTTCAGCGAGCAAGAAGTTTTTTCTTTCATAGCGTCAGATTTTATCTCAAAATACAAGAACTTTTCGTGGTTCTTGTCAATTATTGTTGGTTTTCATCTCATGAACTTATTTCAGTCAGCTGGATCTTTCTTCTTTAATGCAAAGAGATTTTATCTTCAAATACAAGAACTTTTCGTGGTTTTGTTGGTTTTCAGCAAATGAACATATTTCAGCGAGATGGTAGTTTTTTCTTTAATAGCGTCAGATTTTATCTTAAAATACAAGAACTTTTCGTGGTTCTTGTCAATTTTTGTTGGTTTTCATCTGATGAACTTATTTCAGTCAGCTGGATCTTTCTTCTTCAAAGCAAAAAGATTTTATCTTCAAATACAAGAACTTTTCGTGGCTTTGTTGGTTTTCAGCAAATGAGCATATTTCAGCGAGTGAGAAGTTTTTTCTTTTATAGCATAAGATTTTATCTTAAAATACAAGAACTTTTCGTGGTTCTTGTCAATTTTTGTTGGTTTTCATCGAATGAACTTATTTCAGTCAGCGAGATCTTTCTTCTTCAAAGCAAAAAGATTTTATCTTCAAACACAAGAACTTTTCGTGGCTTTGTTGGTTTTCAGCAAATGATCATATTTCAGCGAGTGAGAAATTTTTTCTTTAATAGCGTCAGATTTTATCTCAAAATACAAGAACTTTTCGTGTTTCTTGTCAATTTTTGTTGGTTTTCATCCAATGAACAATTTTTGTTGGTTTTCATCTCATGAACTTATTTCAGTCAGCTAGATCTTTCTTCTTTAATGCAAAGAGATTTTATCTTCAAATACAAGAACTTTTCGTGGTTTTGTTGGTTTTCAGCAAATTAACATATTTCAGCGAGCTGGAAGTTTTTTCTTTCATCGCGTCAGATTTTATCTCAAAATACAAGAACTTTTCGTGGTTCTTGTCAATTCTTGTTGGTTTTCATCAAATCAACTTATTTCATTGAGCTAGATCTTTCTTCTTCGAAGCAAAAAGATTTTATCTTCAAATACAAGAACTTTTCGTGGTTTTGTTGGTTTTCAGCAAATGAACATATTTCAGCGAGATGGTAGTTTTTTCTTTAATAGCGTCAGATTTCATCTTAAAATACAACAACTTTTCGTGGTTCTTGTCAATTTTTGTTGGTTTTCATCTCATGAACTTATTTCAGTCAGCTCGATCTTTCTTCTTCAAAGCAAAAAGATTTTATCTTCAAATACAAGAACTTTTCGTGGTTTTGTTGGTTTTCAGCAAATGAACACATTTCAGCAAGCGAGAAGTTTTTTCTTTTATAGCGTCAGATTTTATCTTAAAATACAAGAACTTTTCGTGGTTCTTGTCAATTTTTGTTGGTTTTCATCTTATGAACTTATTTCAGTCAGCTAGATCTTTCTTCTTCAAAGCAAAAAGATTTCATCTTCAAATACAAGAACTTTTCGAGGTTTTGTTGATTTTTAGCAAATGAACATATTTCAGCGAGCTGGAAGTTTTTTCTTTAATAGCGTCAGATTTTATCATAAAATACAAGAGCTTTTCGTGGTTCTTGTCAATTTTTGTTGGTTTTCATCTCATGAACTTATTTCAGTCAGCTAGATCTTTCTTCTTCAAAGCAAAAAGATTTTATCTTCAAATACAAGAACTTTTCGTGGTTTTGTTGGTTTTCAGCAAATTAACATATTTCAGCGAGCTGGAAGTTTTTTCTTCAATAGCGTCAGATTTCATCTTAAAATACAAGAACTTTTCGTGGTTCTTGTCAATTTTTGTTGGTTTTGATCTGATGAACTTATTTCAGTCAGCTGGAACTTGCTTCTTCAAAGCAAAAAGATTTTATCTTAAAATACAAGAACTTTTCGTGGTTCTTGTCAATTTTTGTTGGTTTTCATCTCATGAACTTATTTCAGTCAGCTCGATCTTTCTTCTTCAAAGCAAAAAGATTTTATCTTCAAATACAAGAACTTTTCGTGGTTTTGTTGGTTTTCAGCAAATGAACATATTTCAGCGAGCGAGAAGTTTTTTCTTTTATAGCGTCAGATTTTATCTTAAAATACAAGAACTTTTCGTGGTTCTTGTCAATTTTTGTTGGTTTTCATCTAATGAACTTATTTCAGTCAGCGAGATCTTTCTTCTTCAAAGCAAAAAGATTTTATCTTCAAATACAAGAACTTTTCGTGGTTTTGTTGATTTTCAGCAAATGAACATATTTCAGCGAGCTGGAAGTTTTTTCTTTAATTGCGTCAGATTTTATCTTAAAACACAAGAACTTTTCGTGGTTCTTTTCAATTTTTGTTGGTTTTCATCTAATGAACTTATTTCAGTCAGCTAGATCTTTCTTCTTCAAAGCAAAAAGATTTTATCTTCAAATACAAGAACTTTTCGTGGTTTTGTTGGTTTTCAGCAAATTAACATATTTCAGCGAGCTGGAAGTTTTTTCTTTAATAGCGTCAGATTTTATCTTAAAATACAACAACTTTTCGTGGTTCTTGTCAATTTTTGTTGGTTTTCATCTGATGAACTTATTTCAGTCAGCTCGATCTTTCTTCTTCAAAGAAAAAAGATTTTATCTTCAAATACAAGAACTTTTCGTGGTTTTGTTGGTTTTCAGCAAATGAACATATTTCAGCGAGCTGGAAGTTTTTTCTTCAATCGCGTCAGATTTTATCTGAAAATACAATAACTTTTTGTGGTTCTTGTCAATTCTTGTTGGTTTTCATCAAATCAACTTATTTCATTGAGCTAGATCTTTCTTCTTCAAAGCAAAAAGATTTTATCTTCAAATACAAGAACTTTTCGTGGTTTTGTTGGTTTTCAGCAAATTAACATATTTCAGCGAGCTGGTAGTTTTTTCTTTGATAGCGCCAGATTTTATCTTAAAATACAAGAACTTTTCGTGGTTCTTGTCAATTTTTGTTGGTTTTCATCTAATGAACTTATTTCAGTCAGCTAGATCTTTCTTCTACAAAGCCAAAAGATTTTATCTTCAAACACAAGAACTTTTCGTGGCTTTGTTGGTTTTCAGCAAATGAGCATATTTCAGCGAGTGAGAAGTTTTTTCTTTATAGCATAAGATTTTATATGAAAAAAGAAGAACTTTTCGTGGTTCTTGTCAATTTTTGTTGGTTTTCATCTCATGAACTTATTTCAGTCAGCGAGATCTTTCTTCTTCAAAGCAAAAAGATTTTATCTTCAAACACAAGAACATTTTGTGGTTTTGTTGGTGTTCAGCAAATGAACATGTTTCAGCGAGCAAGAAGTTTTTTCTTTCATAGCGTCAGATTTTATCTCAAAATACAAGAACTTTTCGTGGTTCTTGTCAATTATTGTTGGTTTTCATCTCATGAACTTATTTCAGTCAGCTGGATCTTTCTTCTTTAATGCAAAGAGATTTTATCTTCAAATACAAGAACTTTTCGTGGTTTTGTTGGTTTTCAGCAAATGAACATATTTCAGCGAGATGGTAGTTTTTTCTTTAATAGCGTCAGATTTTATCTTAAAATACAAGAACTTTTCGTGGTTCTTGTCAATTTTTGTTGGTTTTCATCTGATGAACTTATTTCAGTCAGCTGGATCTTTCTTCTTCAAAGCAAAAAGATTTTATCTTCAAATACAAGAACTTTTCGTGGCTTTGTTGGTTTTCAGCAAATGAGCATATTTCAGCGAGTGAGAAGTTTTTTCTTTTATAGCATAAGATTTTATCTTAAAATACAAGAACTTTTCGTGGTTCTTGTCAATTTTTGTTGGTTTTCATCGAATGAACTTATTTCAGTCAGCGAGATCTTTCTTCTTCAAAGCAAAAAGATTTTATCTTCAAACACAAGAACTTTTCGTGGCTTTGTTGGTTTTCAGCAAATGATCATATTTCAGCGAGTGAGAAATTTTTTCTTTAATAGCGTCAGATTTTATCTCAAAATACAAGAACTTTTCGTGTTTCTTGTCAATTTTTGTTGGTTTTCATCCAATGAACAATTTTTGTTGGTTTTCATCTCATGAACTTATTTCAGTCAGCTAGATCTTTCTTCTTTAATGCAAAGAGATTTTATCTTCAAATACAAGAACTTTTCTTGGTTTTGTTGGTTTTCAGCAAATTAACATATTTCAGCGAGCTGGAAGTTTTTTCTTTCATAGCGTCAGATTTTATCTCAAAATACAAGAACTTTTCGTGGTTCTTGTCAATTCTTGTTGGTTTTCATCAAATCAACTTATTTCATTGAGCTAGATCTTTCTTCTTCAAAGCAAAAAGATTTTATCTTCAAATACAAGAACTTTTCGTGGTTTTGTTGGTTTTCAGCAAATGAACATATTTCAGCGAGATGGTAGTTTTTTCTTTAATAGCGTCAGATTTCATCTTAAAATACAACAACTTTTCGTGGTTCTTGTCAATTTTTGTTGGTTTTCATCTCATGAACTTATTTCAGTCAGCTCGATCTTTCTTCTTCAAAGCAAAAAGATTTTATCTTCAAATACAAGAACTTTTCGTGGTTTTGTTGGTTTTCAGCAAATGAACACATTTCAGCAAGCGAGAAGTTTTTTCTTTTATAGCGTCAGATTTTATCTTAAAATACAAGAACTTTTCGTGGTTCTTGTCAATTTTTGTTGGTTTTCATCTAATGAACTTATTTCAGTCAGCGAGATCTTTCTTCTTCAAAGCGAAAAGATTTTATCTTCAAATACAAGAACTTTTCGTGGTTTTGTTGATTTTCAGCAAATGAACATATTTCAGCGAGCAAGAAGTTTTTTCTTTAATAGCGTAAAATTTTATCTTAAAATACAAGCACTTTTCGTGGTTCTTGTCAATTTTTGTTGGTTTTCATCTCATGAACTTATTTCAGTCAGCCAGATCTTTCTTCTTCAAAGCAAAAAGATTTTATCTTCAAATACAAGAACTTTTCGTGGTTTTGTTGGTTTTCAGCAAATTAACATATTTCAGCGAGTGAGAAATTTTTTCTTTAATAGCGTCAGATTTTATCTTAAAATTCAAGAACATTTCGTGGTTCTTGTCAATTTTTGTTGGTTTTCATCTCATGAACTTATTTCAGTCAGCGAGATCTTTCTTCTTCAAAGCAAAAAGATTTTATCTTCAAACACAACAACATTTCGTGGTTTTGTTGGTGTTCAGCAAATGAACATATTTCAGCGAGCAAGAAGTTTTTTCTTTCATAGCGTCAGATTTTATCTCAAAATACAAGAACTTTTCGTGGTTCTTGTCAATTTTTGTTGGTTTTCATCCAATGAACAATTTTTGTTGGTTTTCATCTCATGAACTTATTTCAGTCAGCTTGATCTTTCTTCTTTAATGCAAAGAGATTTTATCTTCAAATACAAGAACTTTTCGTGGTTTTGTTGGTTTTCAGCAAATGAACATATTTCAGCGAGCTGGTAGTTTTTTCTTTAATAGCGTAAGATCTTATCTTAAAATACAAGAATTTTTCGTGGTTCTTGTCAATTTTTGTTGGTTTTCATCTGATGAACTTATTTCAGTCAGCGAGATCTTTCTTCTTCAAAGCAAAAAGATTTTATCTTCAAACACAAGAACATTTCGTGGTTTTGTTGGTGTTCAGCAAATGAACATATTTCAGCGAGCAAGAAGTTTTTTCTTTCATAGCATCAGATTTTCTCTCAAAATACAAGAACATTTCGTGGTTCTTGTCAATTTTTGTTGGTTTTCATCCAATGAACAATTTTTGTTGGTTTTCATCTCATGAACTTATTTCAGTCAGCTCGATCTTTCTTCTTTAATGCAAAGAGATTTTATCTTCAAATACAAGAACTTTTCGTGGTTTTGTTGGTTTTCAGCAAATGAACATATTTCAACGAGCGAGAAGTTTCTTCTTTAATAGCGTCAGATTTTATCTTAAAATACAAGAACTTTTCTTGGTTCTTGTCAATTTTTGTTGGTTTTCATCTTATGAACTTATTTCAGTCAGCTAGATCTTTCTTCTTCAAAGCAAAAAGATTTCATCTTCAAATACAAGAACTTTTCGAGGTTTTGTTGATTTTCAGCAAATGAACATATTTCAGCGAGCTGGAAGTTTTTTCTTTAATAGCGTCAGATTTTATCATAAAATACAAGAGCTTTTCGTGGTTCTTGTCAATTTTTGTTGGTTTTCATCTGATGAACTTATTTCAGTCAGCTAGATCTTTCTTCTACAAAGCCAAAAGATTTTATCTTCAAACACAAGAACTTTTCGTGGCTTTGTTGGTTTTCAGCAAATGAGCATATTTCAGCGAGTGAGAAGTTTTTTCTTTAATAGCATGAGATTTTATATGAAAAAAGAAGAACTTTTCGTGGTTCTTGTCAATTTTTGTTGGTTTTCATCTCATGAACTTATTTCAGTCAGCGAGATCTTTCTTCTTCAAAGCAAAAATATTTTATCTTCAAACACAAGAACATTTTGTGGTTTTGTTGGTGTTCAGCAAATGAACATATTTCAGCGAGCAAGAAGTTTTTTCTTTCATAGCGTCAGATTTTATCTCAAAATACAAGAACTTTTCGTGGTTCTTGTCAATTATTGTTGGTTTTCATCTCATGAACTTATTTCAGTCAGCTGGATCTTTCTTCTTTAATGCAAAGAGATTTTATCTTCAAATACAAGAACTTTTCGTGGTTTTGTTGGTTTTCAGCAAATTAACATATTTCAGCGAGCTGGGAGTTTTTTCTTTAATAGCGTCAGATTTTATCTCAAAATACAAGAACTTTTTGTGGTTCTTGTCAATTTTTGTTCGTTTTCATCCAATGAACAATTTTTGTTGGTTTTCATCTCATGAACTTATTTCAGTCAGCTAGATCTTTCTTCTTTAATGCAAAGAGATTTTATCTTCAAATGCAAGAACTTTTCGTGGTTTTGTTGGTTTTCAGCAAATGAACATATTTCAGAGAGCGAGAAGTTTTTTCTTTAATAGCGTCAGATTTTATCTTAAAATACAAGAACTTTTTGTGCTTCTTGTCAATTTTTGTTGGTTTTCATCTGATGAACTTATTTCAGTCAGCTCGATCTTTCTTCTTCAAAGCAAAAAGATTTTATCTACAAATACAAGAACTTTTCGTGGTTTTGTTGGTTTTCAGCAAATGAACATATTTCAGCGAGCTCGAAGTGTTTTCTTTAATAGCATCAGATTTTATCTTAAAATACAATAACTTTTCGTGGTTCTTGTCAATTCTTGTTGGTTTTCATCAAATCAACTTATTTCATTGAGCTAGATCTTTCTTCTTCAAAGCAAAACGATTTTATCTTCAAATACAAGAACTTTTCGTGGTTTTGTTGGTTTTCGGCAAATGAACATATTTCAACGAGCGAGAAGTTTCTTCTTTAATAGCGTCAGATTTTATCTTAAAATACAAGAACTTTTCTTGGTTCTTGTCAATTTTTGTTGGTTTTCATCGAATGAACTTATTTCAGTCTGCGAGATCTTTCTTCTTCAAAGCAAAAAGATTTTATCTTCAAACACAAGAACATTTCGTGGTTTTGTTGGTGTTCAGCAAATGAACATATTTCAGCGAGCGAGAAGTTTTTCATTCATAGCTTCAGATTTTATCTTCAAATACAAGAACTTTTCGTGGTTTTGTTGATTTTCAGCAAATGAACATATTTCAGCGAGCGAGAAGTTTTTTCTTTAATAGCGTAAGATTTTGTCTGAAAATACAAGAACTTTTCGTGGTTCTTGTCAATTTTTGTTGGTTTTCATCTAATGAACAATTTTTGTTGGTTTTCATCTCATGAACTTATTTCAGTCAGCTCGATCTTTCTTCTTTCATGCAAAGAGATTTTATCTTCAAATACAAGAACTTTTCGTGGTTTTGTTGATTTTCAGCAAATGAATATATTTCAGCGAGCTGGAAGTTTTTTCTTTAATAGCGTCAGATTTCATCTTAAAATACAAGAACTTTTCGTGGTTCTTATCAATTTTTGTTTGTTTTGATCTGATGAACTTATTTCAGTCAGCGAGATCTTGCTTCTTCAAAGCAAAAAGATTTTATCTTCAAATACAAGAACTTTTCGTGGCTTTGTTGGTTTTCAGCAAATGAACATATTTCAGCGAGCTGGAAGTTTTTTCTTTCATAGCGTCAGATTTTATCTTAAAATACAATAACTTTTCGTGGTTCTTGTCAATTTTTGTTGGTTTTCATCTTATGAACTTATTTCAGTCAGCTAGATCTTTCTTCTTCAAAGCAAAAAGATTTCATCTTCAAATACAAGAACTTTTCAAGGTTTTGTTGATTTTCAGCAAATGAACATATTTCAGCGAGCGAGAAATTTTTTCTTTAATAGCGTCAGATTTTATCTTAAAATACAAGAACTTTTCGTGGTTCTTGTCAATTTTTGTTGGTTTTCATCCAATGAACTTATTTCAGTCAGCTGGATCTTTCTTCTTCAAAGCAAAAAGATTTTATCTTCAAATACAAGAACTTTTCGTGGTTTTGTTGATTTTCAGCAAATGAACATATTTCAGCGAGCGAGAAGTTTTTTCTTTCATAGCGTAAGATTTTGTCTTAAAATACAAGAACTTTTCGTGGTTCTTGTCAATTTTTGTTGGTGTTCATCTAATGAACAATTTTTGTTGGTTTTCATCTCATGAACTTATTTCAGTCAGCTCGATCTTTCTTCTTTCATGCAAAGAGATTTTATCTTCAAATACAAGAACTTTTCGTGGTTTTGTTGATTTTCAGCAAATGAATATATTTCAGCGAGCTAGAAGTTTTTTCTTTAATAGCGTCAGATTTCATCTTAAAATACAAGAACTTTTCGTGGTTCTTATCAATTTTTGTTTGTTTTGATCTGATGAACTTATTTCAGTCAGCGAGATCTTGCTTCTTCAAAGCAAAAAGATTTTATCTTCAAATACAAGAACTTTTCGTGGCTTTGTTGGTTTTCAGCAAATGAGCAGCATATTTCAGCGAGTGAGAAGTTTTTTCTTTAATAGCGTAAGATTTTATCTTAAAATACAAGAACCTTTCGTGGTTCTTGTCAATTTTTGTTGGTTTTCGTCTAATGAACTTATTTCAGTCAGCTCGATCTTTCTTCTTCAAAGCAAAAAGATTTCATCTTCAAACACAAGAACATTTCGTGGTTTTGTTGGTTTTCAGCAAATGAACATATTTCAGCGAGCTAGAAGTTTTTTCTTTCATAGCGTCAGATTTTATCTTAAAATACAATAACTTTTCGTGGTTCTTGTCAATTTTTGTTGGTTTTCATCCAATGAACTTATTTCAGTCAGATTGATCTTTCTTCTTCAAAGCAAAAAGATTTCATCTTCAAAGACAAGAACTTTTCGTGGTTTTGTTGGTTTTCAGCAAATGTACATATTTCAGCGAGCTGGAAGTTTTTTCCTTTAATAGCGTCAGATTTTATCTTAAAATACAAGAACTTTTCGTGGTTCTTGTCAATTTTTGTTGGTTTTCATCTAATGAACTTATTTCAGTCAGCTAGATCTTTCTTCTTCAAAGCAAAAAGATTTTATCTTCAAATACAAGAACTTTTCGTGGTTTTGTTGGTTTTCAGCAAATGAACATATTTCAGCGAGCTCGAAGTTTTTTCTTTTATAGCGTCAGATTTTATCTTAAAATACAAGAACTTTTCGTGGTTCTTGTCAATTTTTGTTGGTTTTCATCTAATGAACTTATTTCAGTCAGCGAGATCTTTCTTCTTCAAAGCGAAAAGATTTCATCTTAAAATACAAGAACTTTTCGTGGTTCTTGTCAATTTTTGTTGGTTTTGATCTGATGAACTTATTTCAGTCAGCTGGAACTTGCTTCTTCAAAGCAAAAAGATTTTATCTTAAAATACAAGAACTTTTCGTGGTTCTTGTCAATTTTTGTTGGTTTTCATCTCATGAACTTATTTCAGTCAGCTCGATCTTTCTTCTTCAAAGCAAAAAGATTTTATCTTCAAATACAAGAACTTTTCGTGGTTTTGTTGGTTTTCAGCAAATGAACATATTTCAGCGAGCGAGAAGTTTTTTCTTTTATAGCGTCAGATTTTATCTTAAAATACAAGAACTTTTCGTGGTTCTTGTCAATTTTTGTTGGTTTTCATCCAATGAACTTATTTCAGTCAGCGAGATCTTTCTTCTTCAAAGCAAAAAGATTTTATCTTCAAATACAAGAACTTTTCGTGGTTTTGTTGATTTTCAGCAAATGAACATATTTCAGCGAGCAAGAAGTTTTTTCTTTAATAGCGTAAGATTTTATCTTCAAATACAAGCACTTTTCGTGGTTCTGGTCAATTTTTGTTGGTTTTCATCTGATGAACTTATTTCAGTCAGCTTGATCTTTCTTCTTCAAAGCAAAAAGATTTCATCTTCAAAGACAAGAACTTTTCGTGGTTTTGTTGGTTTTCAGCAAATGAACATATTTCAGCGAGCTGGAAGTTTTTTCTTTAATTGCGTCAGATTTTATCTTAAAACACAAGAACTTTTCGTGGTTCTTTTCAATTTTTGTTGGTTTTCATCTGATGAACTTATTTCAGTCAGCTAGATCTTTCTTCTTCAAAGCAAAAAGATTTTATCTTCAAATACAAGAACTTTTCGTGGTTTTGTTGGTTTTCAGCAAATTAACATATTTCAGCGAGCTGGAAGTTTTTTCTTTAATAGCGTCAGATTTTATCTTAAAATACAAGAACTTTTCGTAGTTCTTGTCAATTTTTGTTGGTTTTCATCTGATGAACTTATTTCAGTCAGCTCGATCTTTCTTCTTCAAAGAAAAAAGATTTTATCTTCAAATACAAGAACTTTTCGTGGTTTTGTTGGTTTTCAGCAAATTAACATATTTCAGCGAGCTGGTAGTTTTTTCTTTGATAGCGCCAGATTTTATCTTAAAATACAAGAACTTTTCGTGGTTCTTGTCAATTTTTGTTGGTTTTCATCCAATGAACTTATTTCAGTCAGCTAGATCTTTCTTCTACAAAGCCAAAAGATTTTATCTTCAAACACAAGAACTTTTCGTGGCTTTGTTGGTTTTCAGCAAATGAGCATATTTCAGCGAGTGAGAAGTTTTTTCTTTAATAGCATAAGATTTTATATGAAAAAAGAAGAACTTTTCGTGGTTCTTGTCAATTTTTGTTGGTTTTCATCTCATGAACTTATTTCAGTCAGCGAGATCTTTCTTCTTCAAAGCAAAAAGATTTTATCTTCAAACACAAGAACATTTTGTGGTTTTGTTGGTGTTCAGCAAATGAACATATTTCAGCGAGCAAGAAGTTTTTTCTTTCATAGCGTCAGATTTTATCTCAAAATACAAGAACTTTTCGTGGTTCTTGTCAATTATTGTTGGTTTTCATCTCATGAACTTATTTCAGTCAGCTGGATCTTTCTTCTTTAATGCAAAGAGATTTTATCTTCAAATACAAGAACTTTTCGTGGTTTTGTTGGTTTTCAGCAAATGAACATATTTCAGCGAGATGGTAGTTTTTTCTTTAATAGCGTCAGATTTTATCTTAAAATACAAGAACTTTTCGTGGTTCTTGTCAATTTTTGTTGGTTTTCATCTGATGAACTTATTTCAGTCAGCTAGATCTTTCTTCTTCAAAGCAAAAAGATTTTATCTTCAAATACAAGAACTTTTCGTGGCTTTGTTGGTTTTCAGCAAATGAGCATATTTCAGCGAGTGAGAAGTTTTTTCTTTTATAGCATAAGATTTTATCTTAAAATACAAGAACTTTTCGTGGTTCTTGTCAATTATTGTTGGTTTTCATCTCATGAACTTATTTCAGTCAGCTGGATCTTTCTTCTTTAATGCAAAGAGATTTCATCTTCAAATACAAGAACTTTTCGTGGTTTTGTTGGTTTTCAGCAAATGAACATATTTCAGCGAGATGGTAGTTTTTTCTTCAATAGCGTCAGATTTTATCTTAAAACACAAGAACTTTTCGTGGTTCTTGTCAATTTTTGTTGGTTTTCATCTGATGAACTTATTTCAGTCAGATTTTGTTGGTTTTCAGCAAAACTTATTTCATTGAGCTAGATCTTACTTCTTCAAAGCAAAAAGATTTTATCTTCAAATACAAGAACTTTTCGTGGTTTTGTTGGTTTTCAGCAAATTAACATATTTCAGCGAGTGAGAAATTTTTTCTTTAATAGCGTCAGATTTTATCTTAAAATACAAGAACTTTTCGTGGTTCTTGTCAATTTTTGTTGGTTTTCATCCAATGAACTTATTTCAGTCAGCTAGATCTTTCTTCTTCAAAGCAAAAAGATTTTATCTTCAAATACAAGAACTTTTCGTGGTTTTGTTGGTTTTCAGCAAATGAACATATTTCAACGAGCGAGAAGTTTCTTCTTCAATAGCGTCAGATTTTATCTTAAAATACAAGAACTTTTCGTGGTTCTTGTCAATTTTTGTTGGTTTTCATCGAATGAACTTTATTTCAGTCAGCTAGATCTTTCTTCTTCAAAGCAAAAATATTTCATCTTCAAATCGAAGAACTTTTCGTGGTTTTGTTGATTTTCAGCAAATGAACATATTTCAGCGAGCTAGAAGTTTTTTCTTTAATAGCGTAAGATTTTATCTTAAAATACAAGAACATTTCGTGGTTCTTGTCAATTTTTGTTGGTTTTCATCTGATGAACTTATTTCAGTCAGCTCGATCTTTCTTCTTAAAAGAAAAAAGATTTTATCTTCAAATGCAAGAACTTTTCGTGGTTTTGTTGGTTTTCAGCAAATGAACATATTTCAGCGAGCAAGAAGTTTTTTCTTTAATCGCGTCAGATTTTATCTTAAAATACAATAACTTTTCGTGGTTCTTGTCAATTCTTGTTGGTTTTCATCAAATCAACTTATTTCATTGAGCTAGATCTTTCTTCTTCAAAGCAAAAAGATTTTATCTTCAAATACAAGAACTTTTCGTGGTTTTGTTGGTTTTCAGCAAATTAACATATTTCAGCGAGCTGGTAGTTTTTTCTTTGATAGCGCCAGATTTTATCTTAAAATACAAGAACTTTTCGTGGTTCTTGTCAATTTTTGTTGGTTTTCATCTGATGAACTTATTTCAGTCAGCTAGATCTTTCTTCTACAAAGCCAAAAGATTTTATCTTCAAACACAAGAACTTTTCGTGGCTTTGTTGGTTTTCAGCAAATGAGCATATTTCAGCGAGTGAGAAGTTTTTTCTTCAATAGCATAAGATTTTATATGAAAAAAGAAGAACTTTTCGTGGTTCTTGTCAATTTTTGTTGGTTTTCATCTAATGAACTTATTTCAGTCAGCGAGATCTTTCTTCTTCAAAGCAAAAAGATTTTATCTTCAAACACAAGAACATTTTGTGGTTTTGTTGGTGTTCAGCAAATGAACATATTTCAGCGAGCAAGAAGTTTTTTCTTTCATAGCGTCAGATTTTATCTCAAAATACAAGAACTTTTCGTGGTTCTTGTCAATTATTGTTGGTTTTCATCTCATGAACTTATTTCAGTCAGCTGGATCTTTCTTCTTTAATGCAAAGAGATTTTATCTTCAAATACAAGAACTTTTCGTGGTTTTGTTGGTTTTCAGCAAATGAACATATTTCAGCGAGATGGTAGTTTTTTCTTTAATAGCGTCAGATTTTATCTTAAAATACAAGAACTTTTCGTGGTTCTTGTCAATTTTTGTTGGTTTTCATCTGATGAACTTATTTCAGTCAGCTAGATCTTTCTTCTTCAAAGCAAAAAGATTTTATCTTCAAATACAAGAACTTTTCGTGGCTTTGTTGGTTTTCAGCAAATGAGCATATTTCAGCGAGTGAGAAGTTTTTTCTTTTATAGCATTAGATTTTATCTTAAAATACAAGAACTTTTCGTGGTTCTTGTCAATTATTGTTGGTTTTCATCTCATGAACTTATTTCAGTCAGCTGGATCTTTCTCATTTAATGCAAAGAGATTTTATCTTCAAATACAAGAACTTTTCGTGGTTTTGTTGGTTTTCAGCAAATGAACATATTTCAGCGAGATGGTAGTTTTTTCTTTAATAGCGTCAGATTTTATCTTAAAACACAAGAACTTTTCGTGGTTCTTGTCAATTTTTGTTGGTTTTCATCTGATGAACTTATTTCAGTCAGCTTTTCTTGGTTTTCAGCAAAACTTATTTCATTGAGCTAGATCTTACTTCTTCAAAGCAAAAAGATTTTATCTTCAAATACAAGAACTTTTCGTGGTTTTGTTGGTTTTCAGCAAATTAACATATTTCAGCGAGTGAGAAATTTTTTCTTTAATAGCGTCAGATTTTATCTTAAAATACAAGAACTTTTCGTGGTTCTTGTCAATTTTTGTTGGTTTTCATCCAATGAACTTATTTCAGTCAGCTAGATCTTTCTTCTTCAAAGCAAAAAGATTTTATCTTCAAATACAAGAACTTTTCGTGGTTTTGTTGGTTTTCAGCAAATGAACATATTTCAACGAGCGAGAAGTTTCTTCTTCAATAGCGTCAGATTTTATCTAAAAATACAAGAACTTTTCGTGGTTCTTGTCAATTTTTGTTGGTTTTCATCGAATGAACTTTATTTCAGTCAGCTAGATCTTTCTTCTTCAAAGCAAAAATATTTCATCTTCAAATCGAAGAACTTTTCGTGGTTTTGTTGATTTTCAGCAAATGAACATATTTCAGCGAGCGAGAAGTTTTTTCTTTAATAGCGTAAGATTTTATCTTAAAATACAAGAACATTTCGTGGTTCTTGTCAATTTTTGTTGGTTTTCATCCAATGACCTTATTTCAGTCAGCTCGATCTTTCTTCTTCAAAGCAAAAAGATTTTATCTTCAAATACAAGAACTTTTCGTGGTTTTGTTGGTTTTCAGCAAATGAACATTTTTCAGCAAGCTGGAAGTTTTTTCTTTAAGAGCGTCAGATTTCATCTTAAAATACAAGAACTTTTCGTGGTTCTTGTCAATTTTTGTTGGTTTTCATCTTATGAACTTATTTCAGTCAGCTGGATCTTTCTTCTTCAAAGCAAAAATATTTTATCTTCAAATACAAGAACTTTTCGTGGCTTTGTTGTTTTTCAGCAAATGAACATATTTCAGCGAGCTGGAAGTTTTTTCTTTAATAGCGTCAGATTTTATCTTAAAATACAAGAACTTTTCGTGGTTCTTGTCAATTTTTGTTGGTTTTCATCTCATGAACTTATTTCAGTCAGCTAGATCTTTCTTCTTCAAAGCAAAAAGATTTTATCTTCAAATACAAGAACTTTTCGTGGTTTTGTTGGTTTTCAGCAAATTAACATATTTCAGCGAGCTGGAAGTTTTTTCTTTTATAGCGTCAGATTTCATCTTAAAATACAAGAACTATTCGTGGTTCTTGTCAATTTTTCTTGGTTTTGATCTGATGAACTTATTTCAGTCAGCTAGATCTTGCTTCTTCAGAGCAAAAAGATTTTATCTGAAAATACAAGAACTTTTCGTGGTTCTTGTCAATTTTTGTTGGTTTTCATCTCATGAACTTATTTGAGTCAGCTGGATCTTTCTTCTTCAAAGCAAAATGATTTTATCTTCAAATACAAGAACTTTTCGTGGTTTTGTTGGTTTTCAGCAAATGAACATATTTCAGCGAGCTGGAAGTTTTTTCTTTTGTAGGGTCAGACTTTATCTGAAAATACAAGAGCTTTTCGTGGTTCTTGTCAATTTTTGTTGGTTTTCATCTCATGAACTTATTTCAGTCAGCGAGATCTTTATTCTTCAAAGCAAAAAGATTTTATCTTCAAATACAAGAACTTTTCGTGGTTTTGTTGGTTTTCAGCAAATGAACATATTTCAACGAGCGAGAAGTCTCTTCTTTAATACCGTCAGATTTTATCTTGAAATACAAGAACTTTTCGTGGTACTTGTCAATTTTTCTTGGTTTTCATCTAATGAACTTATTTCAGTCAGCGAGATCTTTCTTCTTCAAAGCAAAAATATTTCATCTTCAAATACAAGAACTTTTCGTGGTTTTGTTGATTTTCAGCAAATGAACATATTTCAGTGAGCTAGAAGTTTTTTCTTTAATCGCGTAAGATTTTGTCTTAAAATACAAGAACTTTTCGTGGTTCTTGTCAATTTTTGTTGGTTTTCATCTCATGAACTTATTTCAGTCAGCGAGATCTTTCTTCTTTACTGCAAAGAGATTTTATCTTCAAATACAAGAACTTTTCGTGGTTTGGTTGGTTTTCAGCAAATGAACATAATTCAGCGAGCTGGTAGTTTTTTCTTTAATAGCGTCCGATTTTATCTTAAAATACAAGAACATTTCGTGGTTCCTGTCAATTTTTGTTGGTTTTCATCTTATGAACTTATTTCAGTCAGCTGGATCTTTCTTCTTCAAAGCAAAAATATTTTATCTTCAAATACAACAACTTTTCGTGGCTTTGTTGTTTTTCAGCAAATGAACATATTTCAGCGAGCTGGAAGTTTTTTCTTTAATAGCGTCAGATTTTATCTTAAAATACAAGAACTTTTCGTGGTTCTTGTCAATTTTTGTTGGTTTTCATCTCATGACCTTATTTCAGTCAGCGAGATCTTTCTTCTTCAAAGCAAAAAGATTTTATCTTCAAATACAAGAACTTTTCGTGGTTTTGTTGATTTTCAGCAAATGAACATATTTCAGCGAGCTAGAAGTTTTTTCTTTTATAGCGTCAGATTTTATCTGAAAATACAAGAACTTTTCGTGGTTCTTGTCAATTTTTGTTGGTTTTTATCGAATGAACTTATTTCAGTCAGCGAGATCTTTCTTCTTCAAAGCAAAAAGATTTTATCTTCAAATACAAGAACTTTTCGTGGCTTTGTTGGTTTTCAGCAAATGAACATTTTTCAGCGAGCTGGAAGTTTTTTCTTTAAGAGCGTCAGATTTCATCTTAAAATGCAAGAACTTTTCGTGGTTCTTGTCAATTTTTGTTGGTTTTCATCTTATGAACTTATTTCAGTCAGCTAGATCTTTCTTCTTCAAAGCAAAAAGATTTTATCTTCAAATACAAGAACTTTTCGTGGTTTTGTTGGTTTTCAGCAAATTAACATATTTCAGCGAGCTGGAAGTTTTTTCTTTTATAGCGTCAGATTTCATCTTAAAATACAAGAACTATTCGTGGTTCTTGTCAATTTTTCTTGGTTTTGATCTGATGAACTTATTTCAGTCAGCTAGATCTTGCTTCTTCAGAGCAAAAAGATTTTATCTGAAAATACAAGAACTTTTCGTGGTTCTTGTCAATTTTTGTTGGTTTTCATCTCATGAACTTATTTGAGTCAGCTGGATCTTTCTTCTTCAAAGCAAAATGATTTTATCTTCAAATACAAGAACTTTTCGTGGTTTTGTTGGTTTTCAGCAAATGAACATATTTCAGCGAGCTGGAAGTTTTTTCTTTTGTAGGGTCAGACTTTATCTGAAAATACAAGAGCTTTTCGTGGTTCTTGTCAATTTTTGTTGGTTTTCATCTCATGAACTTATTTCAGTCAGCGAGATCTTTATTCTTCAAAGCAAAAAGATTTTATCTTCAAATACAAGAACTTTTCGTGGTTTTGTTGGTTTTCAGCAAATGAACATATTTCAACGAGCGAGAAGTCTCTTCTTTAATACCGTCAGATTTTATCTTGAAATACAAGAACTTTTCGTGGTACTTGTCAATTTTTCTTGGTTTTCATCTAATGAACTTATTTCAGTCAGCGAGATCTTTCTTCTTCAAAGCAAAAATATTTCATCTTCAAATACAAGAACTTTTCGTGGTTTTGTTGATTTTCAGCAAATGAACATATTTCAGTGAGCTAGAAGTTTTTTCTTTAATCGCGTAAGATTTTGTCTTAAAATACAAGAACTTTTCGTGGTTCTTGTCAATTTTTGTTGGTTTTCATCTCATGAACTTATTTCAGTCAGCGAGATCTTTCTTCTTTACTGCAAAGAGATTTTATCTTCAAATACAAGAACTTTTCGTGGTTTGGTTGGTTTTCAGCAAATGAACATAATTCAGCGAGCTGGTAGTTTTTTCTTTAATAGCGTCCGATTTTATCTTAAAATACAAGAACATTTCGTGGTTCCTGTCAATTTTTGTTGGTTTTCATCTTATGAACTTATTTCAGTCAGCTGGATCTTTCTTCTTCAAAGCAAAAATATTTTATCTTCAAATACAACAACTTTTCGTGGCTTTGTTGTTTTTCAGCAAATGAACATATTTCAGCGAGCTGGAAGTTTTTTCTTTAATAGCGTCAGATTTTATCTTAAAATACAAGAACTTTTCGTGGTTCTTGTCAATTTTTGTTGGTTTTCATCTCATGACCTTATTTCAGTCAGCGAGATCTTTCTTCTTCAAAGCAAAAAGATTTTATCTTCAAATACAAGAACTTTTCGTGGTTTTGTTGATTTTCAGCAAATGAACATATTTCAGCGAGCTAGAAGTTTTTTCTTTTATAGCGTCAGATTTTATCTGAAAATACAAGAACTTTTCGTGGTTCTTGTCAATTTTTGTTGGTTTTTATCGAATGAACTTATTTCAGTCAGCGAGATCTTTCTTCTTCAAAGCAAAAAGATTTTATCTTCAAATACAAGAACTTTTCGTGGCTTTGTTGGTTTTCAGCAAATGAACATTTTTCAGCGAGCTGGAAGTTTTTTCTTTAAGAGCGTCAGATTTCATCTTAAAATGCAAGAACTTTTCGTGGTTCTTGTCAATTTTTGTTGGTTTTCATCTTATGAACTTATTTCAGTCAGCTAGATCTTTCTTCTTCAAAGCAAAAAGATTTTATCTTCAAATACAAGAACTTTTCGTGGTTTTGTTGGTTTTCAGCAAATTAACATATTTCAGCGAGCTGGAAGTTTTTTCTTTAATAGCGTCAGATTTCATCTTAAAATACAAGAACTATTCGTGGTTCTTGTCAATTTTTCTTGGTTTTGATCTGATGAACTTATTTCAGTCAGCTCGATCTTGCTTCTTCAAAGCAAAAAGATTTTATCTGAAAATACAAGAACTTTTCGTGGTTCTTGTCAATTTTTGTTGGTTTTCATCTCATGAACTTATTTGAGTCAGCTGGATCTTTCTTCTTCAAAGCAAAAAGATTTTATCTTCAAATACAAGAACTTTTCGTGGTTTTGTTGGTTTTCAGCAAATGAACATATTTCAGCGAGCCAGAAGTTTTTTCTTTTGTAGGGTCAGACTTTGTCTGAAAATACAAGAGCTTTTCGTGGTTCTTGTCAATTTTTGTTGGTTTTCATCTCATGAACTTATTTCAGTCAGCGAGATCTTTATTCTTCAAAGCAAAAAGATTTTATCTTCAAATACAAGAACTTTTCATGGCTTTGTTGGTTTTTAGCAAATGAACATATTTCAGCGAGCCAGAAGTTTTTTCTTTAATAGCGTCGGATTTTATCTTAAAATACAAGAACTTTTCGTGGTTCTTGTCAATTTTTGTTGGTTTTCATCTAATGAACTTATTTGAGTCAGCTCGATCTTTCTTCTTCAAAGCATAAGAATTTTATCTTCAAATACAAGAACTTTTCGTGGTTTTGTTGGTTTTCAGCAAATGAACATATTTCAACGAGCGAGAAGTCTCTTCTTTAATACCGTCAGATTTTATCTTGAAATGCAAGAACTTTTCGTGGTACTTGTCAATTTTTCTTGGTTTTCATCTGATGAACTTATTTCAGTCAGCTAGATCTTTCTTCTTCAAAGCAAAAATATTTCATCTTCAAATACAAGAACTTTTCGTGGCTTTGTTGTTTTTCAGCAAATGAACATATTTCAGTGAGCTAGAAGTTTTTTCTTTAATCGCGCAAGATTTTGTCTTAAAATACAAGAACTTTTCGTGGTTCTTGTCAATTTTTGTTGGTTTTCATCTCATGAACTTATTTCAGTCAGCGAGATCTTTCTTCTTTGCTGCAAAGAGATTTTATCTTCAAATACAAGAACTTTTCGTGGTTTTGTTGGTTTTCAGCAAATGAACATATTTCAGCGAGCTGGTAGTTTTTTCTTTAATAGCGTCCGATTTTATCTTAAAATACAAGAACATTTCGTGGTTCCTGTCAATTTTTGTTGGTTTTCATCTTATGAACTTATTTCAGTCAGCTGGATCTTTCTTCTTCAAAGCAAAAATATTTTATCTTCAAATACAAGAACTTTTCGTGGCTTTGTTGTTTTTCAGCAAATGAACATATTTCAGCGAGCTGGAAGTTTTTTCTTTAATAGCGTCAGATTTTATCTTAAAATACAAGAACTCTCCGTGGTTCTTGTCAATTTTTGTTGGTTTTCATCTCATGAACTTATTTCAGTCAGCTAGATCTTTCTTCTTCAAAGCAAAAAGATTTTATCTTCAAATACAAGAACTTTTCGTGGTTTTGTTGATTTTCAGCAAATGAACATATTTCAGCGAGCTAGAAGTTTTTTCTTTTATAGCGTCAGATTTTATCTGAAAATACAAGAACTTTTCGTGGTTCTTGTCAATTTTTGTTGGTTTTTATCGAATGAACTTATTTCAGTCAGCGAGATCTTTCTTCTTCAAAGCAAAAAGATTTTATCTTCAAATACAAGAACTTTTCGTGGCTTTGTTGGTTTTCAGCAAATGAACATTTTTCAGCGAGCTGGAAGTTTTTTCTTTAAGAGCGTCAGATTTCATCTTAAAATGCAAGAACTTTTCGTGGTTCTTGTCAATTTTTGTTGGTTTTCATCTTATGAACTTATTTCAGTCAGCTAGATCTTTCTTCTTCAAAGCAAAAAGATTTTATCTTCAAATACAAGAACTTTTCGTGGTTTTGTTGATTTTCAGCAAATTAACATATTTCAGCGAGCTGGAAGTTTTTTCTTTAATAGCGTCAGATTTCATCTTAAAATACAAGAACTATTCGTGGTTCTTGTCAATTTTTCTTGGTTTTGATCTGATGAACTTATTTCAGTCAGCTCGATCTTGCTTCTTCAAAGCAAAAAGATTTTATCTGAAAATACAAGAACTTTTCGTGGTTCTTGTCAATTTTTGTTGGTTTTCATCTCATGAACTTATTTGAGTCAGCTGGATCTTTCTTCTTCAAAGCAAAAAGATTTTATCTTCAAATACAAGAACTTTTCGTGGTTTTGTTGGTTTTCAGCAAATGAACATATTTCAGCGAGCCAGAAGTTTTTTCTTTTGTAGGGTCAGACTTTGTCTGAAAATACAAGAGCTTTTCGTGGTTCTTGTCAATTTTTGTTGGTTTTCATCTCATGAACTTATTTCAGTCAGCGAGATCTTTATTCTTCAAAGCAAAAAGATTTTATCTTCAAATACAAGAACTTTTCATGGCTTTGTTGGTTTTTAGCAAATGAACATATTTCAGCGAGCCAGAAGTTTTTTCTTTAATAGCGTCGGATTTTATCTTAAAATACAAGAACTTTTCGTGGTTCTTGTCAATTTTTGTTGGTTTTCATCTAATGAACTTATTTGAGTCAGCTCGATCTTTCTTCTTCAAAGCATAAGAATTTTATCTTCAAATACAAGAACTTTTCGTGGTTTTGTTGGTTTTCAGCAAATGAACATATTTCAACGAGCGAGAAGTCTCTTCTTTAATACCGTCAGATTTTATCTTGAAATGCAAGAACTTTTCGTGGTACTTGTCAATTTTTCTTGGTTTTCATCTGATGAACTTATTTCAGTCAGCTAGATCTTTCTTCTTCAAAGCAAAAATATTTCATCTTCAAATACAAGAACTTTTCGTGGCTTTGTTGTTTTTCAGCAAATGAACATATTTCAGTGAGCTAGAAGTTTTTTCTTTAATCGCGCAAGATTTTGTCTTAAAATACAAGAACTTTTCGTGGTTCTTGTCAATTTTTGTTGGTTTTCATCTCATGAACTTATTTCAGTCAGCGAGATCTTTCTTCTTTGCTGCAAAGAGATTTTATCTTCAAATACAAGAACTTTTCGTGGTTTTGTTGGTTTTCAGCAAATGAACATATTTCAGCGAGCTGGTAGTTTTTTCTTTAATAGCGTCCGATTTTATCTTAAAATACAAGAACATTTCGTGGTTCCTGTCAATTTTTGTTGGTTTTCATCTTATGAACTTATTTCAGTCAGCTGGATCTTTCTTCTTCAAAGCAAAAATATTTTATCTTCAAATACAAGAACTTTTCGTGGCTTTGTTGTTTTTCAGCAAATGAACATATTTCAGCGAGCTGGAAGTTTTTTCTTTAATAGCGTCAGATTTTATCTTAAAATACAAGAACTCTCCGTGGTTCTTGTCAATTTTTGTTGGTTTTCATCTCATGAACTTATTTCAGTCAGCTAGATCTTTCTTCTTCAAAGCAAAAAGATTTTATCTTCAAATACAAGAACTTTTCGTGGTTTTGTTGATTTTCAGCAAATGAACATATTTCAGCGAGCTGGAAGTTTTTTCCTTAATAGAGTAAGATTTTATCTGAAAATACAAGAACTTTTCGTGGTTCTTGTCAATTTTTGTTGGTTTTTATCTAATGAACTTATTTCAGTCAGCGAGATCTTTCTTCTTCAAAGCAAAAAGATTTTATCTTCAAATACAAGAACTTTTCGTGGCTTTGTTGGTTTTCAGCAAATGAACATTTTTCAGCGAGCTGGAAGTTTTTTCTTTAAGAGCGTCAGATTTCATCTTAAAATACAAGAACTTTTCGTGGTTCTTGTCAATTTTTGTTGGTTTTCATCTAATGAACTTATTTCAGTCAGCTTGATATTTCTTCTTCAAAGCAAAAATATTTTATCTTCAAATACAAGAACTTTTCGTGGTTTTGTTGGTGTTCAGCAAATGAACATATTTCAGCGAGCGAGAAGTTTTTTCTTCATTAGCGTAAGATTTTATCTTAAAATACAAGAACTTTTCGTGGTTCTTGTCAATTTTTGTTGGTTTTGATCGAATGAACATACTTCAGTCAGCGAGATCTTTCTTCTTCAAAGCAAAAATATTTCATCTTCAAATACAAGAACTTTTCGTGGTTTTGTTGATTTTCAGCAAATGAACATATTTCAGTGAGCTAGAAGTTTTTTCTTTAATCGCGTAAGATTTTGTCTTAAAATACAAGAACTTTTCGTGGTTCTTGTCAATTTTTGTTGGTTTTCATCTCATGAACTTATTTCAGTCAGCGAGATCTTTCTTCTTTACTGCAAAGAGATCTTATCTTCAAATACAAGAACTTTTCGTGGTTTTGTTGGTTTTCAGCAAATGAACATATTTCAGCGAGCTGGTAGTTTTTTCTTTAATAGCGTCCGATTTTATCTTAAAATACAAGAACATTTCGTGGTTCCTGTCAATTTTTGTTGGTTTTCATCTTATGAACTTATTTCAGTCAGCTGGATCTTTCTTCTTCAAAGCAAAAATATTTTATCTTCAAATACAAGAACTTTTCGTGGTTTTGTTGTTTTTCAGCAAATGAACATATTTCAGCGAGCTGGAAGTTTTTTCTTTAATAGCGTCAGATTTCATCTTAAAATACAAGAACTATTCGTGGTTCTTGTCAATTTTTCTTGGTTTTGATCTGATGAACTTATTTCAGTCAGCTCGATCTTGCTTCTTCAAAGCAAAAAGATTTTATCTGAAAATACAAGAACTTTTCGTGGTTCTTGTCAATTTTTGTTGGTTTTCATCTCATGAACTTATTTGAGTCAGCTGGATCTTTCTTCTTCAAAGCAAAAAGATTTTATCTTCAAATACAAGAACTTTTCGTGGTTTTGTTGGTTTTTAGCAAATGAACATATTTCAGCGAGCCAGAAGTTTTTTCTTTAATAGCGTCAGATTTTATCTTAAAATACAAGAACTTTTCGTGGTTCTTGTCAATTTTTGTTGGTTTTCATCTAATGAACTTATTTCAGTCAGCTCGATCTTTCTTCTTCAAAGCATTAAGATTTTATCTTCAAATACAAGAACTTTTCGTGGTTTTGTTGGTTTTCAGCAAATGAACATATTTCAACGAGCGAGAAGTCTCTTCTTTAATACCGTCAGATTTTATCTTGAAATACAAGAACTTTTCGTGGTACTTGTCAATTTATCTTGGTTTTCATCTAATGAACTTATTTCAGTCAGCTAGATCTTTCTTCTTCAAAGCAAAAATATTTCATCTTCAAATACAAGAACTTTTCGTGGTTTTGTTGATTTTCAGCAAATGAACATATTTCAGTGAGCTAGAAGTTTTTTCTTTAATCGCGTAAGATTTTGTCTTAAAATACAAGAACTTTTCGTGGTTCTTGTCAATTTTTGTTGGTTTTCATCTCATGAACTTATTTCAGTCAGCGAGATCTTTCTTCTTTTCTGCAAAGAGATTTTATCTTCAAATACAAGAACTTTTCGTGGTTTTGTTGGTTTTCAGCAAATGAACATATTTCAGCGAGCTGGTAGTTTTTTCTTTAATAGCGTCCGATTTTATCTTAAAATACAAGAACATTTCGTGGTTCCTGTCAATTTTTGTTGGTTTTCATCTGATGAACTTTTTTCAGTCAGCTGGATCTTTCTTCTACAAAGCAAAAATATTTTATCTTCAAATACAAGAACTTTTCGTGGCTTTGTTGTTTTTCAGCAAATGAACATATTTCAGCGAGCTGGAAGTTTTTTATTTAATAGCGTCAGATTTTATCTTAAAATACAAGAACTCTCCGTGGTTCTTGTCAATTTTTGTTGGTTTTCATCTCATGAACTTATTTCAGTCAGCTAGATCTTTCTTCTTCAAAGCAAAAAGATTTTATCTTCAAATACAAGAACTTTTCGTGGTTTTGTTGATTTTCAGCAAATGAACATATTTCAGCGAGCTAGAAGTTTTTTCTTTTATAGCGTCAGATTTTATCTGAAAATACAAGAACTTTTCGTGGTTCTTGTCAATTTTTGTTGGTTTTTATCTAATGAACTTATTTCAGTCAGCGAGATCTTTCTTCTTCAAAGCAAAAAGATTTTATCTTCAAATACAAGAACTTTTCGTGGCTTTGTTGGTTTTCAGCAAATGAACATTTTTCAGCGAGCTGGAAGTTTTTTCTTTAAGAGCGTCAGATTTCATCTTAAAATACAAGAACTTTTCGTGGTTCTTGTCAATTTTTGTTGGTTTTCATCTAATGAACTTATTTCAGTCAGCTCGATATTTCTTCTTCAAAGCAAAAATATTTTATCTTCAAATACAAGAACTTTTCGTGGTTTTGTTGGTTTTCAGCAAATGAACATATTTCAGCGAGCGAGAAGTTTTTTCTTCATTAGCGTAAGATTTTATCTTAAAATACAAGAACTTTTCGTGGTTCTTGTCAATTTTTGTTGGTTTTGATCGAATGAACATACTTCAGTCAGCTAGATCTTTCTTCTTGAAAGCAAAAAGATTTTATCTTCAAATACAAGAACTTTTCGTGGTTTTGTTGGTTTTCAGCAAATGAACATATTTCAGCGAGCGAGAAGTTTCTTCTTCAATAGCGTCAGATTTTATCTTAAGATACAAGAACTTTTCGTGGTTCTTGTCAATTTTTGTTGGTTTTCATCTTATGACCTTATTTCAGTCAGCTCGGTCTTTCTTCTTCAAAGCAAAAAGATTTTATCTTCAAATACAAGAACTTTTCGTGGTTTTGTTGGTTTTCAGCAAATGAACATATTTCAACGAGCGAGAAGTTTCTTCTTTAATAGCGTCAGATTTTATCTTAAAATACAAGAACTTTTCGTGGTTCTTGTCAATTTTTGTTGGTTTTCATCTTATGAACTTATTTCAGTCAGCTAGATCTTTCTTCTTCAAAGCAAAAATATTTCATCTTCAAATGGAAGAACTTTTCGTGGTTTTGTTGATTTTCAGCAAATGAACATATTTCAGCGAGCAAGAAGTTTTTTCTTTAATAGCGTAAGATTTTATCTTAAAATACAAGAACTTTTCGTGGTTCTTGTCAATTTTTGTTGGTTTTCATCTCATGAACTTATTTCAGTCAGCTGGATCTTTCTTCTTCAAAGCAAAAAGATTTTATCTTCAAATACAAGAACTTTTCGTGGCTTTGTTGGTTTTCAGCAAATGAACATATTTCAGCGAGCTCGAAGTTTTTTCTTTAATTGCGTCAGATTTTATCTTAAAATACAAGAACTTTTCGTGGTTCTTGTCAATTGTTGTTGGTTTTCATCTCATGAACTTATTTCAGTCAGCTCGATCTTTCTTCTTCAAAGCAAAAAGATTTTATCTTCAAATACAAGAACTTTTCGTGGTTTTGTTGGTTTTCAGCAAATGAACATATTTCAACGAGCGAGAAGTCTCTTCTTTAATAGCGTCAGATTTTATCTTAAAATACAAGAACTTTTCGTGGTACTTGTCAATTTTTCTTGGTTTTCATCTAATGAACTTATTTCAGTCAGCTAGATCTTTCTTCTTCAAAGCAAAAATATTTTATCTTCAAATACAAGAACTTTTCGTGGCTTTGTTGTTTTTCAGCAAATGAACATATTTCAGCGAGCTGGAAGTTTTTTCTTTAATCGCGTCAGATTTTATCTTAAAATACAAGAACTTTTCGTGGTTCTCGTCAATTTTTGTTGGTTTTCATCTCATGAACTTATTTCAGTCAGCTAGATCTTTCTTCTTCAAAGCAAAAAGATTTTATCTTCAAATACAAGAACTTTTCGTGGTTTTGTTGGTTTTCAGCAAATGAACATATTTCAGCGAGCTGGAAGTTTTTTCTTTCATAGCGTCAGATTTCATCTTAAAATACAAGAACTTTTCGTGGTTCTTGTCAATTTTTCTTGGTTTTGATCTGATGAACTTATTTCAGTCAGCTAGATCTTGCTTCTTCAAAGCAAAAAGATTTTATCTTAAAATACAAGAACTTTTCGTGGTTCTTGTCAATTTTTGTTGGTTTTCATCTCATGAACTTATTTCAGTCAGCTGGATCTTTCTTCTTCAAAGCAAAAAGATTTTATCTTCAATTACAAGAACTTTTCGTGGTTTTGTTGGTTTTCAGCAAATGAACATGTTTCAGCGAGCTAGAAGTTTTTTCTTTTGTAGCGTCAGATTTTATCTGAAAATACAAGAACTTTTCGTGGTACTTGTCAATTTTTGTTGGTTTTCATCTAATGAACTTATTTCAGTCAGCGAGATCTTTCTTCTTCAAAGCAAAAAGATTTTATCTTCAAATACAAGAACTTTTCGAGGTTTTGTTGGTTTTCAGCAAATGAACATATTTCAGCGAGCTGGAAGCTTTTTCTTTAAGAGAGTAAGATTTCATCTTAAAATACAAGAACTTTTCGTGGTTCTTGTCAATTTTTGTTGGTTTTCATCTATGACCTTATTTCAGTCAGCCAGATCTTTCTTCTTCAAAGCAAAAAGATTTTATCTTCAAATACAAGAACTTTTCGAGGTTTTGTTGGTTTTCAGCAAATTAACATATTTCAGCGAGCTGGAAGTTTTTTCTTTCATAGCGTCAGATTTCATCTTAAAATACAAGAACTTTTCGTGGTTCTTGTCAATTGTTGTTGGCTTTCATCTAATGAACTTATTTCAGTCAGCTCGATCTTTCTTCTTCAAAGCAAAAAGATTTTATCTTCAAACACAAGAACCTTTCGTGGTTTTGTTGGTTTTCAGCAAATGAACATATTACAGCGAGCGAGAAGTTTTTTCTTTAATAGCGTCAGATTTTAACTTAAAATACAAGAACTTTTCGTGGTTCTTGTCAATTCTTGTTGGTTTTCATCCAATGAACTTATTTCAGTCAGCGAGATCTTTCTTCTTCAAAGCAAAAATATTTCATCTTCAAATACAAGAACTTTTCGTGGTTTTGTTGATTTTCAGCAAATGAACATATTTCAGCGAGCTCGAAGTTTTTTCTTTAATCGCGTAAGATTTTGTCTTAAAATACAAGAACTTTTCGTGGTTCTTGTCAATTTTTGTTGGTTTTCATCTCATGAACTTATTTCAGTCAGCGAGATCTTTCTTCTTTAATGGAAAGAGATTTTATCTTCAAACACAAGAACTTTTCGTGGTTTTGTTGGTTTTCAGCAAATGAACATATTTCAGCGAGCTGGTAGTTTTTTCTTTAATAGTGTCCGATTTTATCTTAAAATACAAGAACATTTCGTGGTTCTTGTCAATTTTTGTTGGTTTTCATCTTATGAACTTATTTCAGTCAGCTGGATCTTTCTTCTTCAAAGCAAAAAGATTTTATCTTCAAATACAAGAACTTTTCGTGGCTTTGTTGTTTTTCAGCAAATGAACATATTTCAGCGAGCTGGAAGTTTTTTCTTTGATAGCGTCAGATTTTATCTTAAAATACAAGAACTTTTCGTGGTTCTTGTCAATTTTTGTTGGTTTTCATCTCATGAACTTATTTCAGTCAGCTCGATCTTTCTTCTTCAAAGCAAAAAGATTTTATCTTCAAATACAAGAACTTTTCGTGGTTTTGTTGGTTTTCAGCAAATGAACATATTTCAGCGAGCTGGAAGTTTTTTCTTTAAGAGCGTCAGATTTCATCTTAAAATACAAGAACTTTTCGTGGTTCTTGTCAATTTTTGTTGGTTTTGATCGAATGAACATACTTCAGTCAGCTAGATCTTTCTTCTTGAAAGCAAAAAGATTTCATCTTCAAATACAAGAACTTTTCGTGGTTTTGTTGGTTTTCAGCAAATGAACATATTTCAGCGAGCGAGAAGTTTCTTCTTTAATAGCGTCAGATTTTATCTTAAAATACAAGAACTTTTCGTGGTTCTTGTCAATTTTTGTTGGTTTTCATCGAATGAACTTATTTCACTCAGCGAGATCTTTCTTCTTCAAAGCAAAAAGATTTTATCTTCAAATACAAGAACATTTCGTGGTTTTGTTGGTTTTCAGCAAATGAATATATTTCAGCAAGCCAGAAGTTTTTTCTTTAATAGCTTAAGATTTTATCTTAAAATACAAGAACTTTTCGTGGTTCTTGTCAATTTTTGTTGGTTTTCATCTGAAGAACTTATTTCAGTCAGCTCGATCTTTCTTCTTCAAAGCAAAAAGATTTTATCTTCAAATACAAGAACTTTTCGTGGTTTTGTTGGTTTTCATCAAATCAACATATTTCAGCGAGCTAGAAGTTTTTTCTTTAATAGCGTCAGATTTTATCTTAAAATACAATAACTTTTCGTGGTTCTTGTCAATTTTTGTTGGTTTTCATCCAATGAACTTATTTCAGTCAGCGAGATCTTTCTTCTTCAAAGCAAAAAGATTCTATCTTCAAATACAAGAACTTTTCGTGGTTTTGTTGGTTTTCAGCAAATGAACATATTTCAACGAGCGAGAAGTTTCTTCTTTAATAGCGTCAGATTTTATCTTAAAATACAAGAACTTTTCGTGGTTCTTGTCAATTTTTGTTGGTTTTCATCTGATGAACTTATTTCAGTCAGCTAGATCTTTCTTCTTCAAAGCAAAAATATTTCATCTTCAAATACAAGAACTTTTCGTGGTTTTGTTGTTTTTCAGCAAATTAACATATTTCAGCGAGCGCGAAGTTTTTTCTTTAATCGCATCAGATTTTATCTTAAAATACAAGAACTTTTCGTGGTTCTTGTCAATTTTTGTTGGTTTTCATCTAATGAACTTATTTCAGTCACCGAGATCTTTCTTCTTGAAAGCACAAAGATTTTATCTTCAAATACAAGAACTTTTTGTGGTTTTGTTGGTTTTCAGCAAATGAACATATTTCAACGAGCGAGAAGTCTCTTCTTTAATAGCGTCAGATTTTATCTTAAAATACAAGAACTTTTCGTGGTTCTTGTCAATTTTTGTTGGTTTTCATCCAATGAACTTATTTCAGTCAGCTAGATATTTCTTCTTCAAAGCAAAAATATTTCATCTTCAAATACAAGAACTTTTCGTGGTTTTGTTGATTTTCAGCAAATGAACAAATTTCAGCGAGCTAGAAGTTTTTTCTTTAATATCTTAAGATTTTGTCTTAAAATACAAGAACTTTTCGTGGTTCTTGTCAATTTTTGTTGGTTTTGATCTGATGAACTTATTTTAGTCAGCTCGATCTTGCTTCTTCAAAGCAAAAAGATTTTATCTTAAAATATAAGAACGTTTAGTGATTCTTGTCAATTTTTGTTGGTTTTCATCTCATGAACTTATTTCAGTCAGCTCGATCTTTCTTCTTCAAAGCAAAAAGATTTGATCTTCAAATACAAGAACTTTTCGTGGTTTTGTTGGTTTTCAGCAAATGAACATATTTCAGCGAGCTGGAAGTTTTTTCTTTAAAAGCGTCAGATTTTATCTTAAAATACAACATTTCGAGGTTCTTGTCAATTTTTGTTGGTTTTCATCTAATGAACTTATTTCAGTCAGCTGGATCTTTCTTCTTCAAAGCAAATAGATTTTATCTTCAAAGACAAGAACTTTTCGTGGTTTTGTTGGTTTTCAGCAAATGAACATATTTCAGCGAGCTAGAAGTTTTTTCTTCATTAGCGTAAGATTTTATCTTAAAATACAAGAACTTTTCGTGGTTCTTGTCAATTTTTGTTGGTTTTCATCTTATGACCTTATTTCAGTCAGCTCGGTCTTGCTTCTTTAATGCAAAAAGATTTTATCTTCAAATACAAGAACTTTTCGTGGTTTTGTTGGTTTTCAGCAAATGAATATATTTCAGCAAGCTAGAAGTTTTTTCTTCAATAGCTTAAGATTTTAACTTAAAATACAAGAACTTTTCGTGGTTCTTATCAATTTTTGTTGGTTTTCATCTCATGAACTTATTTCAGTCAGCGAGATCTTTCTTCTTCAAAGCAAAAAGATTTCATCTTCAAATACAAGAACTTTTCGTGGTTTTGTTGGTTTTCAGCAAATGAATATATTTCAGCAAGCCAGAAGTTTTTTCTTCAATAGCTTAAGATTTTATCTTAAAATACAAGAACTTTTCGTGGTTCTTGTCAATTTTTGTTGGTTTTCATCCAATGAACTTATTTCACTCAGCAAGATCTTTCTTCTTCAAAGCAAAAAGATTTTACCTTCAAATACAAGAACTTTTCGTGGTTTTGTTGGTTTTCAGCAAATAAACATATTTTAACGAGCGAGAAGTTTCTTCTTTAATAGCGTCAGATTTTATCTTAAAATACAAGAACTTTTCGTGGTTCTTGTCAATTTTTGTTCGTTTTCATCTAATGAACTTATTTCAGTCAGCTGGATCTTTCTTCTTCAAAGCAAAAATATTTTATCTTCAAATACAAGAACTTTTCGTGGTTTTGTTGATTTTCAGCAAATGAACATATTTCAGCGAGCTGGTAGTTTTTTCTTTAATAGCGTCAGATTTTATCTTAAAATACAAGAACATTTCGTGGTTCTTGTCAATTTTTGTTGGTTTTCATCTAATGAACTTATTTCAGTCAGCTAGATCTTTCTTCTTCAAAGCAAAAAGATTTTATCTTCAAATACAAGAACTTTTTGTGGCTTTGTTGGTTTTCAGCAAATGAACATATTTCAGTGAGCAAGAAGTTTTTTCTTTGAAAGCGTCAGATTTTATCTTAAAATACAAGAACTTTTCGTGGTTCTTGTCAATTGTTGTTGGTTTTCATCTGATGAACTTATTTCAGTCAGCTGGATCTTTCTTCTTCAAAGCAAAAAGATTTCATCTTAAAATACAAGAACTTTTCGTGGTTCTTGTCAATTTTTGTTGGTTTTCATCTCATGAACTTATTTCAGTCAGCTAGATCTTTCTTCTTCAAAGCAAAAAGATTTTATCTTCAAATACAAGAACTTTTCGTGGTTTTGTTGGTTTTCAGCAAATGAACGCATTTCAGCGAGCTGGAAGTTTTTTCTTTTATAGCGTCAGATTTTAGCTTAAAATACAAGAACTTTTCGTGGTTCTTGTCAATTTTTGTTGGTTTTCATCTAATGAACTTATTTCAGTCAGCGAGATCTTTCTTCTTCAAAGCAAAAAGATTTTATCTTCAAATACATGAACTTTTCGTGGCTTTGTTGGTTTTCCGCAAATGAACATATTTCAGCGAGCCAGAATTTTTTCTTTCATAGTGTCAGATTTTATCTTAAAATACAAGAACTTTTCGTGGTTCTTGTCAATTGTTGTTGGTTTTCATCTCATAAACTTAATTCAGTCAGCTCGATCATTCTTCTTGAAAGCAAAAAGATTTTATCTTCAAATACAAGAACTTTTCGTGGTTTTGTTGGTTTTCAGCAAATGAACATATTTCAGCGAGCTCGAAGTTTTTTCTTTAAAAGCGTAAGATTTTATCTTAAAATCCAAGAACTTTTCGTGGTTCTTGTCAATTGTTGTTGGTTTTCATCAATGAACTTATTTCAGTCAGCTGGATCTTTCTTCTTCAAAGCAAAAAGATTTTATCTTCAAACACAAGAACTTTTCGTGGTTTTGTTGGTTTTCAGCAAATGAACATATTTCAGCGAGCGAGAAGTTTTTTCTTTAATAGCGTCAGATTTTATCTTAAAAAAAAGAACTTTTTGTGGTTCTTGTCAATTTTTGTTGGTTTTCATCTGATGAACTTATTTCAGTCAGCGAGATCTTTCTTCTTCAAAGCAAAAAGATTTTATCTTCAAATACAAGAACTTTTCGTGGTTTTGTTGGTTTTTAGCAAATTAACATATTTCAGCGAGCTGGAAGTTTTTTCTTTTATAACGTCAGATTTCATCTTAAAATACAAGAACTTTTCGTGGTTCTTGTCAATTTTTGTTGGTTTTCATCTAATGAACTTATTTCAGTCAGCGAGATCTTTCTTCTTCAAAGCAAAAAGATTTTATCTTCAAATACATGAACTTTTCGTGGTTCTTGTCAATTTTTGTTGGTTTTCATCTCATGAACTTATTTCAGTCAGCGAGATCTTTCTTCTTCAAAGCAAAAAGATTTTAACTTCAAATGCAAGAACTTTTCGTGGTTTTGTTGGTTTTCAGCAAATGAACGCATTTCAGCGAGCTGGAAGTTTTTTCTTTTATAGCGTCAGATTTTAGCTTAAAATACAAGAACTTTTCGTGGTTCTTGTCAATTTTTGTTGGTTTTCATCTCATGAACTTATTTCAGTCAGCTAGATCTTTCTTCTTCAAAGCAAAAAGATTTTATCTTCAAATACATGAACTTTTCGTGGCTTTGTTGGTTTTCCGCAAATGAACATATTTCAGCGAGCCAGAATTTTTTCTTTCATAGTGTCAGATTTTATCTTAAAATACAAGAACTTTTCGTGGTTCTTGTCAATTCTTGTTGGTTTTCATCTCATAAACTTAATTCAGTCAGCTCGATCATTCTTCTTGAAAGCAAAAAGATTTTATCTTCAAATACAAGAACTTTTCGTGGTTTTGTTGGTTTTCAGCAAATGAACATATTTCAGCGAGCTCGAAGTTTTTTCTTTAAAAGCGTAAGATTTTATCTTAAAATACAAGAACATTTCGTGGTTCTTGTCAATTGTTGTTGGTTTTCATCAATGAACTTATTTCAGTCAGCTGGATCTTTCTTCTTCAAAGCAAAAAGATTTTATCTTCAAACACAAGAACTTTTCGTGGTTTTGTTGGTTTTCAGCAAATGAACATATTTCAGCGAGCGAGAAGTTTTTTCTTTAATAGCGTCAGATTTTATCTTAAAAAAAAGAACTTTTTGTGGTTCTTGTCAATTTTTGTTGGTTTTCATCTGATGAACTTATTTCAGTCAGCGAGATCTTTCTTCTTCAAAGCAAAAAGATTTTATCTTCAAATACAAGAACTTTTCGTGGTTTTGTTGGTTTTTAGCAAATTAACATATTTCAGCGAGCTGGAAGTTTTTTCTTTTATAACGTCAGATTTCATCTTAAAATACAAGAACTTTTCGTGGTTCTTGTCAATTTTTGTTGGTTTTCATCTAATGAACTTATTTCAGTCAGCGAGATCTTTCTTCTTCAAAGCAAAAAGATTTTATCTTCAAATACATGAACTTTTCGTGGTTCTTGTCAATTTTTGTTGGTTTTCATCTCATGAACTTATTTCAGTCAGCGAGATCTTTCTTCTTCAAAGCAAAAAGATTTTAACTTCAAATGCAAGAACTTTTCGTGGTTTTGTTGGTTTTCAGCAAATGAACGCATTTCAGCGAGCTGGAAGTTTTTTCTTTTATAGCGTCAGATTTTAGCTTAAAATACAAGAACTTTTCGTGGTTCTTGTCAATTTTTGTTGGTTTTCATCTCATGAACTTATTTCAGTCAGCTAGATCTTTCTTCTTCAAAGCAAAAAGATTTTATCTTCAAATACATGAACTTTTCGTGGCTTTGTTGGTTTTCCGCAAATGAACATATTTCAGCGAGCGAGAATTTTTTCTTTCATAGTGTCAGATTTTATCTTAAAATACAAGAACTTTTCGTGGTTCTTGTCAATTCTTGTTGGTTTTCATCTCATAAACTTAATTCAGTCAGCTCGATCATTCTTCTTGAAAGCAAAAAGATTTTATCTTCAAATACAAGAACTTTTCGTGGTTTTGTTGGTTTTCAGCAAATGAACATATTTCAGCGAGCTCGAAGTTTTTTCTTTAAAAGCGTAAGATTTTATCTTAAAATACAAGAACATTTCGTGGTTCTTGTCAATTGTTGTTGGTTTTCATCAATGAACTTATTTCAGTCAGCTGGATCTTTCTTCTTCAAAGCAAAAAGATTTTATCTTCAAACACAAGAACTTTTCGTGGTTTTGTTGGTTTTCAGCAAATGAACATATTTCAGCGAGCGAGAAGTTTTTTCTTTAATAGCGTCAGATTTTATCTTAAAAAAAAGAACTTTTTGTGGTTCTTGTCAATTTTTGTTGGTTTTCATCTGATGAACTTATTTCAGTCAGCGAGATCTTTCTTCTTCAAAGCAAAAAGATTTTATCTTCAAATACAAGAACTTTTCGATGTTTTGTTGGTTTTTAGCAAATTAACATATTTCAGCGAGCTGGAAGTTTTTTCTTTTATCACGTCAGATTTCATCTTAAAATACAAGAACTTTTCGTGGTTCTTGTCAATTTTTATTGGTTTTCATCCAATGAACTTATTTCAGTCAGCTCGATCTTTCTTCTTCAAAGCAAAAAGATTTTATCTTCAAATACAAGAACTTTTCGTGTTTTTGTTGGTTTTCAGCAAATGAACATATTTCAGCGAGCTGGAAGTTTTTTCTTCAATTGCGTCAGATTTCATCTTAAAATACAAGAACTTTTCGTGGTTCTTGTCAATTTTTATTGGTTTTCATCCAATGAACTTATTTCAGTCAGCTGGATCTTTCTTCTTCAAAGCAAAAATATTTCATCTTCAAACACAAGAACTTTTCGTGGTTTTGTTGATTTTCAGCAAATGAACATATTTCAGCAAGCGTGAAGTTTTTTCTTTAATAGCGTAAGATTTTATCTTAAAATCCAAGAGCTTTTCGTGGTTCTTGTCAATTGTTGTTGGTTTTCATCAATGAACTTATTTCAGTCAGCTGGATCTTTCTTCTTCAAAGCAAAAAGATTTTATCTTCAAATACAAGAACTTTTCGTGGTTTTGTTGGTTTTCAGCAAATGAACGCATTTCAGCGAGCTGGAAGTTTTTTCTTTTATAGCGTCAGATTTTAGCTTAAAATACAAGAACTTTTCGTGGTTCTTGTCAATTTTTGTTGGTTTTCATCTAATGAACTTATTTCAGTCAGCGAGATCTTTCTTCTTCAAAGCAAAAAGATTTTATCTTCAAATACATGAACTTTTCGTGGCTTTGTTGGTTTTCCGCAAATGAACATATTTCAGCGAGCCAGAATTTTTTCTTTCATAGTGTCAGATTTTATCTTAAAATACAAGAACTTTTCGTGGTTCTTGTCAATTGTTGTTGGTTTTCATCTCATAAACTTAATTCAGTCAGCTCGATCATTCTTCTTGAAAGCAAAAAGATTTTATCTTCAAATACAAGAACTTTTCGTGGTTTTGTTGGTTTTCAGCAAATGAACATATTTCAGCGAGCTCGAAGTTTTTTCTTTAAAAGCGTAAGATTTTATCTTAAAATACAAGAACATTTCGTGGTTCTTGTCAATTTTTGTAGGTTTTCATCTGATGAACTTATTTCAGTCAGCTGGATCTTTCTTCTTCAAAGCAAAAATATTTCATCTTCAAATACAAGAACTTTTCGTGGTTTTGTTGATTTTCAGCAAATGAACATATTTCAGCAAGCGTGAAGTTTTTTCTTTAATAGCGTAAGATTTTATCTTAAAATCCAAGAACTTTTCGTGGTTCTTGTCAATTGTTGTTGGTTTTCATCAATGAACTTATTTCAGTCAGCTGGATCTTTCTTCTTCAAAGCAAAAAGATTTTATCTTCAAACACAAGAACTTTTCGTGGTTTTGTTGGTTTTCAGCAAATGAACATATTTCAGCGAGCGAGAAGTTTTTTCTTTAATAGCGTCAGATTTTATCTTAAAAAAAAGAACTTTTTGTGGTTCTTGTCAACTTTTGTTGGTTTTCATCTGATGAACTTATTTCAGTCAGCGAGATCTTTCTTCTTCAAAGCAAAAAGATTTTATCTTCAAATACAAGAACTTTTCGTGGTTTTGTTGGTTTTTAGCAAATTAACATATTTCAGCGAGCTGGAAGTTTTTTCTTTTATAACGTCAGATTTCATCTTAAAATACAAGAACTTTTCGTGGTTCTTGTCAATTTTTGTTGGTTTTCATCTAATGAACTTATTTCAGTCAGCGAGATCTTTCTTCTTCAAAGCAAAAAGATTTTATCTTCAAATACATGAACTTTTCGTGGTTCTTGTCAATTTTTGTTGGTTTTCATCTCATGAACTTATTTCAGTCAGCGAGATCTTTCTTCTTCAAAGCAAAAAGATTTTATCTTCAAATACAAGAACTTTTCGTGGTTTTGTTGGTTTTCAGCAAATGAACGCATTTCAGCGAGCTGGAAGTTTTTTCTTTTATAGCGTCAGATTTTAGCTTAAAATACAAGAACTTTTCGTGGTTCTTGTCAATTTTTGTTGGTTTTCATCTAATGAACTTATTTCAGTCAGCGAGATCTTTCTTCTTCAAAGCAAAAAGATTTTATCTTCAAATACATGAACTTTTCGTGGCTTTGTTGGTTTTCCGCAAATGAACATATTTCAGCGAGCCAGAATTTTTTCTTTCATAGTGTCAGATTTTATCTTAAAATACAAGAACTTTTCGTGGTTCTTGTCAATTCTTGTTGGTTTTCATCTCATAAACTTAATTCAGTCAGCTCGATCATTCTTCTTGAAAGCAAAAAGATTTTATCTTCAAATACAAGAACTTTTCGTGGTTTTGTTGGTTTTCAGCAAATGAACATATTTCAGCGAGCTCGAAGTTTTTTCTTTAAAAGCGTAAGATTTTATCTTAAAATACAAGAACATTTCGTGGTTCTTGTCAATTTTTGTAGGTTTTCATCTGATGAACTTATTTCAGTCAGCTGGATCTTTCTTCTTCAAAGCAAAAATATTTCATCTTCAAATACAAGAACTTTTCGTGGTTTTGTTGATTTTCAGCAAATGAACATATTTCAGCAAGCGTGAAGTTTTTTCTTTAATAGCGTAAGATTTTATCTTAAAATCCAAGAACTTTTCGTGGTTCTTGTCAATTGTTGTTGGTTTTCATCAATGAACTTATTTCAGTCAGCTGGATCTTTCTTCTTCAAAGCAAAAAGATTTTATCTTCAAACACAAGAACTTTTCGTGGTTTTGTTGGTTTTCAGCAAATGAACATATTTCAGCGAGCGAGAAGTTTTTTCTTTAATAGCGTCAGATTTTATCTTAAAAAAAAGAACTTTTTGTGGTTCTTGTCAATTTTTGTTGGTTTTCATCTGATGAACTTATTTCAGTCAGCGAGATCTTTCTTCTTCAAAGCAAAAAGATTTTATCTTCAAATACAAGAACTTTTCGTGGTTTTGTTGGTTTTTAGCAAATTAACATATTTCAGCGAGCTGGAAGTTTTTTCTTTTATAACGTCAGATTTCATCTTAAAATACAAGAACTTTTCGTGGTTCTTGTCAATTTTTATTGGTTTTCATCCAATGAACTTATTTCAGTCAGCTCGATCTTTCTTCTTCAAAGCAAAAAGATTTTATCTTCAAATACAAGAACTTTTCGTGTTTTTGTTGGTTTTCAGCAAATGAACATATTTCAGCGAGCTGGAAGTTTTTTCTTCAATTGCGTCAGATTTCATCTTAAAATACAAGAACTTTTCGTGGTTCTTGTCAATTTTTATTGGTTTTCATCCAATGAACTTATTTCAGTCAGCTGGATCTTTCTTCTTCAAAGCAAAAATATTTCATCTTCAAACACAAGAACTTTTCGTGGTTTTGTTGATTTTCAGCAAATGAACATATTTCAGCAAGCGTGAAGTTTTTTCTTTAATAGCGTAAGATTTTATCTTAAAATCCAAGAGCTTTTCGTGGTTCTTGTCAATTGTTGTTGGTTTTCATCAATGAACTTATTTCAGTCAGCTGGATCTTTCTTCTTCAAAGCAAAAAGATTTTATCTTCAAACACAAGAACTTTTCGTGGTTTTGTTGGTTTTCAGCAAATGAACATATTTCAGCGAGCTCGAAATTTCGTCTTTAATAGCGTCAGATTTTATCTTAAAATACAAGAACTTTTCGTGGTTCTTGTCAATTTTTGTTGGTTTTCATCTCATGAACTTACTTCAGTCAGCTAGATCTTTCTTCTTTAATGCAAAGAGATTTTATCTTCAAATACAAGAACTTTTCGTGGTTTTGTTGGTTTTCAGTAAATGAACATATTTCAGCGAGCTGGAAGTTTTTTCTTTAATAGCGTCAGATTTTATCTTAAAATACAAGAACTTTTCGTGGTTCTTGTCAATTTTTGTTGGTTTTCATCTAATGAACGAATGAACTTATTTCAGTCAGCTGGATCTTTCTTCTTCAAAGCGAAAAGATTTTATCTTCAAACACAAGAACTTTTCGTGGTTTTGTTGGTTTTCAGCAAATGAACATATTTCAGCGAGCTGGAAGTTTTTTCTTTAATAGCGTCAGATTTTATCTTAAAATACAAGAACTTTTCGTGGTTCTTGTCAATTGTTGTTGGTTTTCATCTCATGAACTTATTTCAGTCAGCTCGATCTTTCTTCTTCAAAGCAAAAAGATTTTATCTTCAAATACAAGAACTTTTCGTGGTTTTGTTGGTTTTCAGCAAATTAACATATTTCATCGAGCCGAAAGGTTTTTCTTTAATAGCGTCAGATTTCATCTTAAAATACAAGAACTTTTCGTGGTTCTTGTCAATTTTTGTTGGTTTTCATCTAATGAACTTATTTCAGTCAGCGAGATCTTTCTTCTTCAAAGCAAAAAGATTTTATCTTCAAATACAAGAACTTTTCGTGGTTTTGTTGGTTTTCAGCAAATGAACGCATTTCAGCGAGCTGGAAGTTTTTTCTTTTATAGCGTCAGATTTTAGCTTAAAATACAAGAACTTTTCGTGGTTCTTGTCAATTTTTGTTGGTTTTCATCTAATGAACTTATTTCAGTCAGCGAGATCTTTCTTCTTCAAAGCAAAAAGATTTTATCTTCAAATACATGAACTTTTCGTGGCTTTGTTGGTTTTCCGCAAATGAACATATTTCAGCGAGCCAGAATTTTTTCTTTCATAGTGTCAGATTTTATCTTAAAATACAAGAACTTTTCGTGGTTCTTGTCAATTCTTGTTGGTTTTCATCTCATAAACTTAATTCAGTCAGCTCGATCATTCTTCTTGAAAGCAAAAAGATTTTATCTTCAAATACAAGAACTTTTCGTGGTTTTGTTGGTTTTCAGCAAATGAACATATTTCAGCGAGCTCGAAGTTTTTTCTTTAAAAGCGTAAGATTTTATCTTAAAATACAAGAACATTTCGTGGTTCTTGTCAATTTTTGTAGGTTTTCATCTGATGAACTTATTTCAGTCAGCTGGATCTTTCTTCTTCAAAGCAAAAATATTTCATCTTCAAATACAAGAACTTTTCGTGGTTTTGTTGATTTTCAGCAAATGAACATATTTCAGCAAGCGTGAAGTTTTTTCTTTAATAGCGTAAGATTTTATCTTAAAATCCAAGAACTTTTCGTGGTTCTTGTCAATTGTTGTTGATTTTCATCAATGAACTTATTTCAGTCAGCTGGATCTTTCTTCTTCAAAGCAAAAAGATTTTATCTTCAAACACAAGAACTTTTCGTGGTTTTGTTGGTTTTCAGCAAATGAACATATTTCAGCAAGCGTGAAGTTTTTTCTTTAATAGCGTAAGATTTTATCTTAAAATCCAAGAACTTTTCGTGGTTCTTGTCAAATGTTGTTGGTTTTCATCAATGAACTTATTTCAGTCAGCTGGATCTTTCTTCTTCAAAGCAAAAAGATTTTATCTTCAAACACAAGAACTTTTCGTGGTTTTGTTGGTTTTCAGCAAATGAACATATTTCAGCGAGCGTGAAGTTTTTTCTTTAATAGCGTAAGATTTTATCTTAAAAAAAAGAACTTTTTGTGGTTCTTGTCAATTTTTGTTGGTTTTCATCTGATGAACTTATTTCAGTCAGCGAGATCTTTCTTCTTCAAAGCAAAAAGATTTTATCTTCAAATACAAGAACTTTTCGTGGTTTTGTTGGTTTTTAGCAAATTAACATATTTCAGCGAGCTGGAAGTTTTTTCTTTTATAACGTCAGATTTCATCTTAAAATACAAGAACTTTTCGTGGTTCTTGTCAATTTTTATTGGTTTTCATCCAATGAACTTATTTCAGTCAGCTCGATCTTTCTTCTTCAAAGCAAAAAGATTTTATCTTCAAATACAAGAACTTTTAGTGGTTTTGTTGGTTTTCAGCAAATGAACATATTTCAGCGAGCTGGAAGTTTTTTCTTTAATTGCGTCAGATTTCATCTTAAAATACAAGAACTTTTCGTGGTTCTTGTCAATTTTTGTTGGTTTTGATCTGATGAACTTATTTCAGTCAGTTCGATCTTTCTTCTTCAAAGCAAAAAGATTTTATCTTCAAATACAAGAACTTATCGTGGTTTTGTTGGTTTTCAACAAATGAACATATTTCAGCGCGCTAGAGGTTTTTTCTTTAATAGCGTCAGATTTCATCTTAAAATACAAGAACTTTTCGTGGTTCTTGTCAATTTTTGTTCGTTTTCATCCAATGAACTTATTTCAGTCAGCTGGATCTTTCTTCTTCAAAGCAAAATGATTTTATCTTCAAACACAAGAACTTTTTGTGGTTTTGTTGGTTTTCAGCAAATGAACATATTTCAGCGAGTGAGAAGTTTTTTCTTTAACAGCGTCAGATTTTATCTTAAAATACAAGAACTTTTCGTGGTTCTTCTCAATTTTTGTTGGTTTTCATCTGATCAACTTATTTCAGTCAGCTCGATCTTTCTTCTTCAAAGCGGAAAGATTTTATCTTCAAATACAAGAACTTTTCGTGGTTTTGTTGGTTTTCAGCAAATTAACATATTTCAGCGAGTGAGAAGTTTTTTCTTTCATCGCGTCAGATTTTATCTTAAAATACAAGAACTTTTCGTGGTTCTTGTCAATTTTTGTTGGTTTTCATCAAATGAACTTATTTCAGTCAGCAAGATCTTTCTTCTTCAAAGCAAAAAGATTTTATCTTCAAACACAAGAACTTTTCGTGGTTTTGTTGGTTTTCAGCAAATGAACATATTTCAGCGCGCTAGAGGTTTTTTCTTTAATAGCGTCAGATTTTATCTTAAAATACAAGAACTTTTCGTGGTTCTTGTCAATTTTTGTTGGTTTTCATCCAATGAACTTATTTCAGTCAGCTCGATCTTTCTTCTTCAAAGCAAAAAGATTTTATCGTCAAACACAAGAACATTTCGTGGCTCTGTTGGTGTTCAGCAAATGAACATATTTCAGCGAGCAAGAAGTTTTTTATTTCATAGCGTCAGATTTTTTCTTAAAATACAAGAACTTTTCGTGGTTCTTGTCAATTTTTGTTGGTTTTCATCTAATGAACTTATTTCAGTCAGCTAGATCTTTCTTCTTGAAAGCAAAAAGATTTTATCTTCAAATACAAGAACTTTTCGTGGTTTTGTTGGTTTTCAGCAAATTAACATATTTCAGCGAGCTGGAAGTTTTTTCTTTAATAGCGTCAGATTTCATCTTCAAATACAAGAACTTTTCGTGGTTCTTGTCAATTTTTGTTGGTTTTTATCTAATGAACTTATTTCAGTCAGCTCGATCTTTCTTCTTCAAAGCAAAAAGATTTTATCTTCAAATACAAGAACTTTTTGTGGTTTTGTTGGTTTTCAGCAAATGAACATATATCAGCGAGTGAGAAGTTTTTTCTTTAATAGCATCTGATTTTATCTTAAAATACAAGAACTTTTCGTGGTTCTTGTCAATTTTTGTTGGTTTTCATCTGATGAACTTATTTCAGTCAGCTCGATATTTTTCTTCAAAGCAAAAAGATTTTATCTTCAAACACAAGAAAATTTCGTGGTTTTGTTGGTGTTCAGCAAATGAACATATTTCAGCGAGCTGGAAGTTTTTTCTTTCATAGCGTCAGATTTTATCTTAAAATACAAGAACTTTTCGTGGTTCTTGTCAATTTTTGTTGGTTTTCATCAAATCAACTTATTTCTTTGAGCTGGAACTTTCTTCTTCAAAGCAAAAAGATTTTATCTTCAAATACAAGAACTTTACGTGGTTTTGTTGGTTTTCAGCAAATTAACATATTTCAGCGAGTGAGAAGTTTTTTCTTTAATAGCGTCAGATTTTATCTTGAAATTCAAGAACTTTTCGTGGTTCTTGTCAATTTTTGTTGGTTTTCATCAAATGAACTTATTTCAGTCAGCAAGATCTTTCTTCTTCAAAGCAAAAAGATTTTATCTTCAAACACAAGAACTTTTCGTGGTTTTGTTGGTTTTCAGCAAATGAACATATTTCAGCGAGCTGGAGGTTTTTTCTTTAATAGCGTCAGATTTTATCTTAAAATACAAGAACTTTTCGTGGTTCTTGTCAATTTTTGTTGGTTTTCATCTAATGAACTTATTTCAGTCAGCTAGATCTTTCTTCTTCAAAGCAAAATGATTTTATCTTCAAACACAAGAACATTTCGTGGTTTTGTTGGTTTTCATCAAATGAACATATTTCAGCGAGCTGGAAGTTTATCCTTTAATAGCGTCAGATTTTATCTTAAAATACAAGAACTTTTCGTGGTTCTTCTCAATTTTTGTTGGTTTTCATCTAATGAACTTATTTCAGTCAGCTCGATCTTTCTTCTTCAAAGCAAAAAGATTTTATCTTCAAATACAAGAACTTTTCGTGGTTTTGTTGGTTTTCAGCAAATTAACATATTTCAGCGAGCCGAAAGTTTTTTCTTCAATAGCGTCAGATTTCATCTTAAAATACAAGAACTTTTCGTGGTTTTTGTCAATTTTTGTTGGTTTTCATCTAATGAACTTATTTCAGTCAGCTAGATCTTTCTTCTTCAAAGCAAAAAGATTTTATCTTCAAATACAAGAACTTTTCGTCGTTTTGTTGTTTTTCAGCAAATTAACATATTTCAGCGAGCCGAAAGTTTTTTCTTTAATAGCGTCAGATTTCATCTTAAAATACAAGAACTTTGTTGGTTTTCATCAAATCAACTTATTTCATTGAGCTGGATCTTTCATCTTCAAAGCAAAAGGATTTTATCTTCAAATACAGGAACTTTTCGTGATTTTGTTGGTTTTCAGCAAATGAGCATATTTCAGCGAGTGAGAAGTTTTTTCTTTGATAGCGTAAGATATCATCTGAAAATACAAGAACTTTTCGTGGTTCTTGTCAATTTTTGTTGGTTTTAATCTGATGAACTTATTTCAGTCAGCTCGATCTTTCTTCTTCAAAGCAAAAAGATTTTATCTTCAAATACAAGAACTTTTCGCGGTTTTCTTGGTTTTCAGCAAATGAACAGACATCAGCGAGCTGGAAGTTTTTTCTTTAATAGCGTCAGATTTTATCTTAAAATACAAGAACTTTTCGTGGTTCTTGTCAATTTTTGTTGGTTTTCATCAAATGAACTTGTTTCAGTCAGCTAGATCTTTCTTCTTCAAAGCAAAATGATTTTATCTTCAAACACAAGATCTTTTCGTGGTTTTGTTGGTTTCCAGCAAATGAACATATTTCAGCGAGCTGGAAGTTTTTTCTTTAATAGCGTCAGATTTTATCTTAAAATACAAGAACTTTTCGTGGTTCTTGTCAATTTTTGTTGGTTTTCATCGAATCAACTTATTTCAGTCAGCTAGATCTTTCTTCTTCAAAGCAAAAAGATTTTATCTTCAAATACAATAACTTTTCGTGATTTTGTTGGTTTTCAGCAAATGAGCATATTTCAGCGAGTGAGAAGTTTTTTCTTTGATAGCGTAAGATATCATCTTAACTACAAGAACTTTTCGTGGTTCTTGTCAATTTTTGTTGGTTTTAATCTGATGAACTTATTTCAGTCAGCTCGATCTTTCTTCTTCAAAGCAAAAAGATTTTATCTTCAAATACAAGATCTTTTCGCGGTTTTCTTGGTTTTCAGCAAATGAACATATATCAGCGAGCTAGAAGTTTTTTCTTTAATAGCGTCAGATTTTATCTTAAAATACAAGAACTTTTCGTGGTTCTTGTCAATTTTTGTTGGTTTTCATCAAATGAACTTATTTCAGTCAGCTAGATCTTTCTTCTTCAAAGCAAAATGATTTTATCTTCAAACACAAGAACTTTTCGTGGTTTTGTTGGTTTTCAGCAAATGAACATATTTCAGCGAGCCAGAAGTTTTTTCTTTAATAGCGTCAGATTTTATCTGAAAATACAAGAACTTTTCGTGGTTCTCGTCAATTCTTGTTGGTTTTCATCAAATCAACTTATTTCATTGAGCTGGATCTTTCTTCTTCAAAGCAAAAAGATTTTATCTTCAAATACAAGAACTTTTCGTGGTTTTGTTGGTTTTCAGCAAATGAGCATATATCAGCGAGTGAGAAGTTTTTTCTTTATTAGCATCTGATTTTATCTTAAAATACAAGAACTTTTCGTGGTTCTTGTCAATTTTTGTTGGTTTTCATCGAATGAACTTATTTCAGTCAGCTCGATCTTTCTTCTTCAAAGCAAAAAGATTTTATCTTCAAACACAAGAACATTTCGTGGTTTTGTTGGTGTTCAGCAAATGAACATATTTCAGCGAGCTGGAAGTTTTTTCTTTAATAGCGTCAGATTTTATCTTAAAATACAAGAACTTTTCGTGGTTCTTGTCAATTTTTGTTGGTTTTCATCTAATGAACTTATTTCAGTCAGCTACATCTTTCTTCTTCAAAGCAAAAAGATTTTATCTTCAAACACAAGAACTTTTCGTGGTTTTGTTGGTTTTCAGCAAATGAACATATTTCAGCGAGCGAGAAGTTTTTTCTTTAATAGCGTCAGACTTTATTTTAAAATACAAGAACTTTTCATGGTTCTTGTCAATTTTTGTTGGTTTTCATCAAATGAACTTATTTCAGTCAGAAAGATCTTTCTTCTTCAAAGCAAAAAGATTTTATCTTCAAACACAAGAACATTTCGTGGTTTTGTTGGTGTTCAGCAAATGAACATATTTCAGCGAGCAAGAAGTTTTTTCTTTCATAGCGTCAGATTTTATCTTAAAATACAAGAACTTTTCGTGGTTCTTGTCAATTCTTGTTGGTTTTCATCAATCAACTTATTTCATTGAGCTAGATCTTTCTTGTTCAAAGCAAAACGATTTTTTCTTCAAATACAAGAACTTTTCGTTGTTTTGTTGGTTTTCAGCAAATTAACATATTTCAGCGAGTGAGAAGTTTTTTCTTTAATAGCGTCAGATTTTATCTTTAAATACAAGAACTTTTCGTGGTTCTTGTCAATTTTTGTTGGTTTTCATCAAATGAACTTATTTCAGTCAGCTAGATCTTCCTTCTTCAAAGCAAAAAGATTTTATCTTCAAACACAAGAACTTTTCGTGGTTCTTGTCAATTTTTGTTGGTTTTCATCTAATGAACTTATTTCAGTCAGCTGGAACTTTCTTCTTCAAAGCAAAATGATTTTATCTTCAAACACAAGAACTGTTCGTGGTTTTGTTGGTTTTCAGCAAATGAACATATTTCAGCGAGCTGGAAGTTTTTTCTTCAATAGCGTCAGATTTTATCTTAAAATACAAGAACTTTTCGTGGTTCTTGTCAATTTTTGTTGGTTTTCATCTAATGAACTTATTTCAGTCAGCTAGATCTTTCTTCTTCAAAGATCTTCAAACACAAGAACTTTTTTCTTCATTAGCGTCAGATTTTATCTTAAAATACAAGAACTTTTCGTGGTTCTTGTCAATTTTTGTTGGTTTTCATCAAATGAACTTATTTCAGTCAGCTGGATCTTTCTTCTTCAAAGCAAAAAGATTTTATCTTCAAATACAATAACTTTTCGTGATTTTGTTGGTTTTCAGCAAATGAGCATATTTCAGCGAGTGAGAAGTTTTTTCTTTGATAGCGTAAGATATCATCTTAACTACAAGAACTTTTCGTGGTTCTTGTCAATTTTTGTTGGTTTTAATCTGATGAACTTATTTCAGTCAGCTCGATCTTTCTTCTTCAAAGCAAAAAGATTTTATCTTCAAATACAAGATCTTTTCGCGGTTTTCTTGGTTTTCAGCAAATGAACATATATCAGCGAGCTAGAAGTTTTTTCTTTAATAGCGTCAGATTTTATCTTAAAATACAAGAACTTTTCGTGCTTCTTGTCAATTTTTGTTGGTTTTCATCAAATGAACTTATTTCAGTCAGCTAGATCTTTCTTCTTCAAAGCAAAATGATTTTATCTTCAAACACAAGAACTTTTCGTGGTTTTGTTGGTTTTCAGCAAATGAACATATTTCAGCGAGCCAGAAGTTTTTTCTTTAATAGCGTCAGATTTTATCTTAAAATACAAGAACTTTTCGTGGTTCTCGTCAATTCTTGTTGGTTTTCATCAAATCAACTTATTTCATTGAGCTGGATCTTTCTTCTTCAAAGCAAAAAGATTTTATCTTCAAATACAAGAACTTTTCGTGGTTTTGTTGGTTTTCAGCAAATGAGCATATTTCAGCGAGTGAGAAGTTTTTTCTTTGATAGCGTAAGATATCATCTTAAAATACAAGAACTTTTCGTGGTTATTGTCAATTTTTGTTGGTTTTAATCTGATGAACTTATTTCAGTCAGCTCGATCTTCCTCTTCAAAGCAAAAAGATTTTATCTTCAAATACAAGAACTTTTCGTGGTTTTGTTGGTTTTCAGCAAATGAACATATATCAGCGAGTGAGAAGTTTTTTCTTTATTAGCATCTGATTTTATCTTAAAATACAAGAACTTTTCGTGGTTCTTGTCAATTTTTGTTGGTTTTCATCAAATGAACTTATTTCAGTCAGCTCGATCTTTCTTCTTCAAAGCAAAAAGATTTTATCTTCAAACACAAGAACATTTCGTGGTTTTGTTGGTGTTCAGCAAATGAACATATTTCAGCGAGCTGGAAGTTTTTTCTTTAATAGCGTCAGATTTTATCTTAAAATACAAGAACTTTTCGTGGTTCTTGTCAATTTTTGTTGGTTTTCATCTAATGAACTTATTTCAGTCAGCTACATCTTTCTTCTTCAAAGCAAAAAGATTTTATCTTCAAACACAAGAACTTTTCGTGGTTTTGTTGGTTTTCAGCAAATGAACATATTTCAGCGAGCGAGAAGTTTTTTCTTTAATCGCGTCAGACTTTATTTTAAAATACAAGAACTTTTCATGGTTCTTGTCAATTTTTGTTGGTTTTCATCAAATGAACTTATTTCAGTCAGAAAGATCTTTCTTCTTCAAAGCAAAAAGATTTTATCTTCAAACACAAGAACATTTCGTGGTTTTGTTGGTGTTCAGCAAATGAACATATTTCAGCGAGCAAGAAGTTTTTTCTTTCATAGCGTCAGATTTTATCTTAAAATACAAGAACTTTTCGTGGTTCTTGTCAATTCTTGTTGGTTTTCATCAATCAACTTATTTCATTGAGCTAGATCTTTCTTGTTCAAAGCAAAACGATTTTTTCTTCAAATACAAGAACTTTTCGTTGTTTTGTTGGTTTTCAGCAAATTAACATATTTCAGCGAGTGAGAAGTTTTTTCTTTAATAGCGTCAGATTTTATCTTTAAATACAAGAACTTTTCGTGGTTCTTGTCAATTTTTGTTGGTTTTCATCAAATGAACTTATTTCAGTCAGCTGGATCTTTCTTCTTCAAAGCAAAAAGATTTTATCTTCAAATACAAGAACTTTTCGTGGTTTTGTTGGTTTTCAGCAAATTAACATATTTCAGCGAGCTAGAAGTATTTTCTTTAATAGCGTCAGATTTTATCTTAAAATACAAGAACTTTTCGTGGTTCTTGTCAATTTTTGTTGGTTTTCATCTCATGAACTTGTTTCAGTCAGCTGGATCTTTCTTCTTCAAAGCGGAAAGATTTTATCTTCAAACACAAGAACTTTTCGTGGTTTTGTTGGTTTTCAGCAAATGAACATATTTCAGCGAGCCAGAAGTTTTTTCTTTAATTGCGTCAGATTTTATCTGAAAATACAAGAATTTTTCGTGATTCTTGTCAATTTTTGTTGGTTTTCATCTCATGAACTAATGAACTTATTTCGGTCAGCTGGATCTTTCTTCTTCAAAGCGAAAATATTTATCTTCAAACACAAGAACTTTTCGTGGTTTTGTTGGTTTTCAGCAAATGAACATATTTCAGCGAGCTGGAAGTTTTTTCTTTAATAGCGTCAGATTTTATCTTAAAATACAAGAACTTTTCGTGGTTCTTGTCAATTGTTGTTGGTTTTCATCTGATGAACTTATTTCAGTCAGCTAGATCTTTCTTCTTCAAAGCAAAAAGATTTTATCTTCAAATACAAGAACTTTTCGTGGTTTTGTTGTTTTTCAGCAAATTAACATATTTCAGCGAGCCGAAAGTTTTTTCTTTAATAGCGTCAGATGTCATCTTGAAATACAAGAACTTTGTTGGTTTTCATCAAATCAACTTATTTCATTGAGCTGGATCATTCTTCTTCAAAGCAAAAAGATTTTATCTTCAAATACAGGAACTTTTCGTGATTTTGTTGGTTTTCAGCAAATGAGCATATTTCAGCGAGTGAGAAGTTTTTTCTTTGATAGCGTAAGATATCATCTTAAAATACAAGAACTTTTCGTGGTTCTTGTCAATTTTTGTTGGTTTTAATCTGATGAACTTATTTCAGTCAGCTCGATCTTTCTTCTTCAAAGCAAAATGATTTTATCTTCAAACACAAGAACTTTTCGTGGTTTTTGTAGTTTTTCAGCAAATGAACATATTTCAGCGAGCAAGAAGTATTTTCTTTAATAGCGTCAGATTTTATCTTAAAATACAAGAACTTTTCGTGGTTCTTGTCAATTTTTGTTGGTTTTCATCCAATGAACTTATTTCAGTCAGCTCGATCTTTCTTCTTCAAAGCAAAAAGATTTTATCTTCAAATACAAGAACATTTCGTGGTTTTGTTGGTGTTCAGCAAATGAGCATATTTCAGCGAGCTGGGAGTTTTTTCTTTGATAGCGTAAGATATCATCTTAAAATACAAGAACTTTTCGTGTTTCTTGTCAATTTTTGTTGGTTTTAATCTGATTAACTTATTTCAGTCAGCTTGATCTTTCTTCTTCAAAGCAAAAAGATTTTATCTTCAAATACAAGAACTTTTCGTGGTTTTGTTGGTTTTCAGCAAATGAACATATATCAGCGAGCTAGAAGTTTTTTCTTTAATAGCGTCAGATTTTATCTTAAAATACAAGAACTTTTCGTGGTTCTTGTCAATTGTTGTTGGTTTTCATCAAATGAACTTATTTCAGTCAGCTCGATCTTTCTTCTTCAAAGCAAAATGATTCTATCTTCAAACACAAGAACTTTTCGTGGTTTTGTTGGTTTTCAGCAAATGAACATATTTCAGCGAGCGAGAAGTTTTTTCTTTAATAGCGTCAGATTTTATCTTAAAATACAAGAACTTTTCGTGGTTCTTGTCAATTTTTGTTGGTTTTCATCTCATGAACTTATTTCAGTCAGCTGGATCTTTCTTCTTCAAAGCGGAAAGATTTTATCTTCAAACACAAGAACCTTTCGTGGTTTTGTTGGTTTTCAGCAAATGAACATATTTCAGCGAGCTCGAGGTTTTTTCTTTAATAGCGTCAGATTTTATCTTAAAATACAAGAACTTTTCGTGGTTCTTGTCAATTTTTGTTGGTTTTCATCAAATGAACTTATTTCAGTCAGCTAGATCTTTCTTCTTCAAAGCAAAATGATTTTACTTCAAACACAAGAACTTTTCGTGGTTTTGTTGGTTTTCAGCAAATGAACATATTTCAGCGAGCAAGAAGTTTTTTCTTTCATAGCGTCAGATTTTTTCTTAAAATACAAGATCTTTTCGTGGTTCTTGTCAATTTTTATTGGTTTTCATCTCATGAACTTATTTCAGTCAGCTCGATCTTTCTTCTTCAAAGCAAAAAGATTTTATCTTCAAACACAAGAACATTTCGTGGTTTTGTTGGTGTTCAGCAAATGAGCATATTTCAGCGAGCTGGGAGTTTTTTCTTTGATAGCGTAAGATATCATCTTAAAATACAAGAACTTTTCGTGTTTCTTGTCAATTTTTGTTGGTTTTGATCTGATTAACTTATTTCAGTCAGCTTGATCTTTCTTCTTCAAAGCAAAAAGATTTTATCTTCAAATACAAGAACTTTTCGTGGTTTTGTTGGTTTTCAGCAAATGAACATATATCAGCGAGCTAGAAGTTTTTTCTTTAATAGCGTCAGATTTTATCTTAAAATACAAGAACTTTTCGTGGTTCTTGTCAATTGTTGTTGGTTTTCATCAAATGAACTTATTTCAGTCAGCTAGATCTTTCTTCTTCAAAGCAAAATGATTCTATCTTCAAACACAAGAACTTTTCGTGGTTTTGTTGGTTTTCAGCAAATGAACATATTTCAGCGAGCTCGAAGTTTTTTCTTTAATAGCTTCAGATTTTATCTTAAAATACAAGAACTTTTCGTGGTTCTTGTCAATTTTTGTTGGTTTTCATCTCATGAACTTGTTTCAGTCAGCTGGACCTTTTTTCTTCAAAGCGAAAAGATTTTATCTTCAAACACAAGAACTTTTCGTGGTTTTGTTGGTTTTCAGCAAATGAACATATTTCAGCGAGCAAGAAGTTTTTTCTTTAATAGCATCAGATTTCATCTTAAAATACAAGAACTTTTCGTGGTTCTTGTCAATTCTTGTTGGTTTTCATCAAATCAACTTATTTCATTGAGCGAGATCTTTCTTCTTCAAAGCAAAAAGATTTTATGTTCAAATACAAGAACATTTCGTGGTTTTGTTGGTTTTCAGCAAATTAACATATTTCAGCGAGTGAGAAGTTTTTTCTTTAATAGCGTCAGATTTTATCTTTAAATACAATAACTTTTCGTGGTTCTTGTCAATTTTTGTTGGTTTTCATCAAATGAACTTATTTCAGTCAGCTAGATCTTCCTTCTTCAAAGCAAAAAGATTTTATCTTCAAACACAAGAACTTTTCGTGGTTCTTGTCAATTTTTGTTGGTTTTCATCTAATGAACTTATTTCAGTCAGCTGGAACGTTCTTCTTCAAAGCAAAATGATTTTATCTTCAAACACAAGAACTTTTCGTGGTTTTGTTGGTTTTCAGCAAATGAACATATTTCAGCGAGCTAGAAGTTTTTTCTTCAATAGCGTCAGATTTTATCTTAAAATACAAGAACTTTTCGTGGTTCTTGTCAATTTTTGTTGGTTTTCATCTAATGAACTTATTTCAGTCAGCTAGATCTTTCTTCTTCAAAGATCTTCAAACACAAGAACTTTTTTCTTCATTAGCGTCAGATTTTATCTTAAAATACAAGAACTTTTCGTGGTTCTTGTCAATTTTTGTTGGTTTTCATCAAATGAACTTATTTCAGTCAGCTGGATCTTTCTTCTTCAAAGCAAAAAGATTTTATCTTCAAATACAAGAACATTTCGTGGTTTTGTTGGTGTTCAGCAAATGAACATATTTCAGCGAGCAAGAAGTTTTTTCTTTCATAGCTTCAGATTTTATCTTAAAATACAAGAACTTTTCGTGGTTCTTGTCAATTTTTGTTGGTTTTCATCGAATGAACTTATTTCAGTCAGCTAGATCTTTCTTCTTCAAAGCAAAAAGATTTTATCTTCAAATACAAGAACATTTCGTGGTTTTGTTGGTGTTCAGCAAATGAACATATTTCAGCGAGCAAGAAGTTTTTTCTTTCATAGCTTCAGATTTTATCTTAAAATACAAGAACTTTTCGTGGTTCTTGTCAATTTTTGTTGGTTTTCATCGAATGAACTTATTTCAGTCAGCTAGATCTTTCTTCTTCAAAGCAAAAAGATTTTATCTTCAAATACAAGAACTTTTCGTGGTTTTGTTGGTTCTCAGCAAATTAACATATTTCAGCGAGCTGGAAGTTTTTTCTTTAATAGCGTCAGATTTCATCTCAAAATCCAAGAACTTTTCGTGGTTCTTGTCAATTTTTGTTGGTTTTCATCTAATGAACTTATTTCAGTCAGCTCGATCTTTCTTCTTCAAAGCAAACAGATTTTATCTTCAAATACAAGAACTTTTCGTGGTTTTGTTGGTTTTCAGCAAATGAACATATTTCAGCGAGCAAGAAGTTTTTTCTTTAATAGCGTCAGATTTTATCTTAAAATACAAGAACTTTTCGTGGTTCTTGTCAATTCTTGTTGGTTTTCATCAAATCAACTTATTTCATTGAGCTGGATCTTTCTTCTTCAAAGCAAAAAGATTTTATGTTGAAATACAAGAACATTTCGTGGTTTTGTTGGTTTTCAGCAAATTAACATATTTCAGCGAGTGAGAAGTTTTATCTTTAATAGCGTCAGATTTTATCTTAAAATACAAGAACTTTTCGTGGTTCTTGTCAATTCTTGTTGGTTTTCATCAAATCAACTTATTTCATTGAGCTGGATCTTTCTTCTTCAAAGCAAAAAGATTTTATGTTGAAATACAAGAACATTTCGTGGTTTTGTTGGTTTTCAGCAAATTAACATATTTCAGCGAGTGAGAAGTTTTATCTTTAATAGCGTCAGATTTTATCTTTAAATACAAGAACTTTTCGTGGTTCTTCTCAATTTTTGTTGGTTTTCATCAAATGAACTTATTTCAGTCAGCTAGATCTTCCTTCTTCAAAGCAAAAAGATTTTATCTTCAAACACAAGAACTTTTCGTGGTTTTGTTGGATTTCAGCAAATGAACATATTTCAGCGAGCTGGAGGTTTTTTCTTTAATAGCGTCAGGATTTATCTTAAAATATAAGAACTTTTCGTGGTTCTTGTCAATTTTTGTTGGTTTTCATCTAATGAACTTATTTCAGTCAGCTAGATCTTTCTTCTTCAAAGCAAAATGATTTTATCTTCAAACACAAGAACTTTTCGTGGTTTTGTTGGTTTTCAGCAAATGAACATATTTCAGCGAGCCAGAAGTTTTTTCTTCAATAGCGTCAGATTTTATCTTAAAATACAAGAACTTTTCGTGGTTCTTGTCAATTTTTGTTGGTTTTCATCCAATCAACTAATTTCAGTCAGCTCGATTTTCTTCTTCAAAGATCTTCAAACACAAGAACTTTTTTCTTCAATAGCGTCAGATTTTATCTTAAAATACAAGAACTTTTCGTGATTCTTGTCAATTCTTCTTGGTTTTCATCAAATCAACTTATTTCATTGAGCTAGATCTTTCTTCTTCAAAGCAAAAAGATTTTATCTTCAAATACAAGAACATTTCGTGGTTTTGTTGGTTTTCAGCAAATTAACATATTTCAGCGAGCTAGAAGTTTTTTCTTCAATAGCGTCAGATTTTATCTTAAAATACAAGAACTTTTCGTGGTTCTTGTCAATTGTTGTTGGTTTTCATCTAATGAACTTATTTCAGTCAGCTCGATCTTTCTTCTTCAAAGCAAACAGATTTTATCTTCAAATACAAGAACTTTTCGTGGTTTTGTTGGTTTTCAGCAAATGAACATATTTCAGCGAGCAAGAAGTTTTTTCTTTAATAGCATCAGATTTCATCTTAAAATACAAGAACCTTTCGTGGTTCTTGTCAATTCTTGTTGGTTTTCATCAAATCAACTTATTTCATTGAGCGAGATCTTTCTTCTTCAAAGCAAAAAGATTTTATGTTCAAATACAAGAACATTTCGTGGTTTTGTTGGTTTTCAGCAAATTAACATATTTCAGCGAGTGAGAAGTTTTTTCTTTAATAGCGTCAGATTTTATCTTTAAATACAATAACTTTTCGTGGTTCTTGTCAATTTTTGTTGGTTTTCATCAAATGAACTTATTTCAGTCAGCTAGATCTTTCTTCTTCAAAGCGGAAAGATTTTATCTTCAAACACAAGAACTTTTCGTGGTTTTGTTGGTTTTCAGCAAATGAGCATATATCAGCGAGTGAGAAGTTTTTTCTTTAATAGCGTAAGATTTTATCATGAAATACAAGAACTTTTCGTGGTTCTTGTCAATTTTTGTTGGTTTTCATCTAATTTCAGTCAACTAGATCTTTCTTCTTCCAAGCAAAAAGATTTTATCTTCAAATACAAGAACTTTTCGTGGTTTTGTTGGTTTTCAGCAAATTAACATATTTCAGCGAGCTGGAAGTTTTCTCTTTAACAGCGTCAGATTTCATCTTAAAATAAAAGAACATTTCGTGGTTCTTGTCAATTTTTGTTGGTTTTCATCTAATGAACTTATTTCAGTCAGCAAGATCTTTCTTCTTCAAAGCAAAAAGATTTTATCTTCAAATACAAGAACTTTTCGTGGTTTTGTTGGTTTTCAGCAAATGAGCATATATCAGCGAGTGAGAAGTTTTTTCTTTAATAGCGTAAGATTTTATCATGAAATACAAGAACTTTTCGTGGTTCTTGTCAATTTTTGTTGGTTTTCATCTAATGAACTTATTTCAGTCAGCTGGATCTGTCTTCTTCAAAGCAAAAAGATTTTCTCTTCAAATACAAGAACTTTTCGTGGTTTTGTTGGTTTTCAGCAAATGAGCATATTTCAGCGAGTGAGAAGTTTTTTCTTTAATAGCGTAAGATTTTATCTTAAAATACAAGAACTTTTCGTGGTTCTTGTCAATTTTTGTTGGTTTTCATCCAATGAACTTATTTCAGTCAGCTGGATTTTTCTTCTTCAAAGCAAAAAGATTTTGTCTTCAAATACAAGAACTTTTCGTGGTTTTGATGTTTTCAGCAAATGAACATATTTCAGCGAGCGAGAAGTTTTTTCTTTAATAGCATCAGATTTTATCTTAAAATACAAGAGCTTTTCGTGATTCTTGTCAATTTTTTTGGTTTTCATCGAAAGAACTTATTTCAGTCAGCAAGATCTTTCTTCTTCAAAGCAAAAAGATTTTATCTTCAAATACAAGATCTTTTCGTGGTTTTGTTGGTTTTCAGCAAATGAACATATTTCAGCGAGCTGGAAGTTTTTTCTTTAATAGCGTCAGATTTTATCTTAAAATACAAGAACATTTCGTGGTTCTTGTCAATTTTTCTTGGTTTTCATCTAATGAACTTATTTCAGTCAGCTGGATCCTTCTCCTTCAAAGCAAAAAGATTTTATCTTCAAATACAAGAAATTTTTGTGGTTTTGTTGGTTTTCAGCAAAGGAGCATATTTCAGCGAGTGAGAAGTTTTTTCTTTAATAGCGTAAGATGTTATCTTAAAATACAAGAACTTTTCGTGGTTCTTGTCAATTTTTGTTGGTTTTCATCTAATGAACTTATTTCAGTCAACTGGATCTTTCTTCTTCCAAGCATACAGATTTTATCTTCAAACACAAGAACTTTTCGTGGTTTTGTTGGTTTTCAGCAAATTAACATATTTCAGCGAGCTGGAAGTTTTCTCTTCAACAGCGTCAGATTTCATCTTAAAATAAAAGAACATTTCGTGGTTCTTGTCAATTTTTGTTGGTTTTCATCGAATTAACTTATTTCAGTCAGCAAGTTCTTTCTTCTTCCAAGCAAACGGATTTTATCTTCAAACACAAGAACTTTTCGTGGTTTTGTTGGTTTTCAGCAAATTAACATATTTCAGCGAGCTGGAAGTTTTTTCTTTAATAGCGTCAGATTTCATCTTAAAATACAAGAACTTTTCGTGGTTCTTGTCAATTTTTGTTGGTTTTCATCTGATGAACTTATTTCAGTCAGCTGGATTTTTCTTCTTCAAAGCAAAAAGATTTTGTCTTCAAATACAAGAACTTTTCGTGGTTTTGTTGGTTTTCAGCAAATGAACATATTTCAGCGAGCAAGAAGTTTTTTCTTTAATCGCGTCAGATTTTATCTTAAAATACAAGAACTTTTCGTGGTTCTTGTCAATTTTTGTTGGTTTTGATCTGATGAACTTATTTCAGTCAGCTAGGTCTTTCTTCTTCAAAGCAAAAAGATTTTATCTTCAAATACAAGAACTTTTCGTGGTTTTGTTGGTTTTCAGCAAATTAACATATTTCAGCGAGCTGGAAGTTTTCTCTTTCACAGCGTAAGATTTGATCTTAAAATACAAGAACTTTTCGTGGTTCTTGTCAATTTTTGTTGGTTTTCATCCAATGAACTTATTTCAGTCAGCGAGATCTTTCTTCTTCAAAGCAAAAAGATTTTATCTTCAAATACAAGAACTTTTCGTGGTTTTGTTGGTTTTCAGCAAATGAACATATTTCAGCGAGCTGGAAGTTTTTTCTTTAATAGCGTCAGATCTTATCTTAAATTACAAGAACATTTCGTGGTTCTTGTCAATTTTTCTTGGTTTTCATCGAATGAACTTATTTCAGTCAGCTGGATCCTTCTTCTTCAAAGCAAAAAGATTTTATCTTCAAATACAAGAACTTTTCGTGGTTTTGTTGGTTTTCAACAATTGAACATATTTCAGCGAGCTGGAAGTTTTTTCTTTAATAGCGTCAGATTTTATCTTAAAATACAAGAACATTTCGTGGTTCTTGTCAATTTTTCTTGGTTTTCATCTAATGAACTTATTTCAGTCAGCTGGATCCTTCTCCTTCAAAGCAAAAAGATTTTATCTTCAAATACAAGAAATTTTTGTGGTTTTGTTGGTTTTCAGCAAATTAACATATTTCAGCGAGCTGGAAGTTTTCTCTTCAACAGCGTCAGATTTCATCTTAAAATAAAAGAACATTTCGTGGTTCTTGTCAATTTTTGTTGGTTTTCATCGAATGAACTTATTTCAGTCAGCAAGTTCTTTCTTCTTCCAAGCAAACGGATTTTATCTTCAAACACAAGAACTTTTCGTGGTTTTGTTGCTTTTCAGCAAATTAACATATTTCAGCGAGCTGGAAGTTTTATCTTTCATTGCGTCAGATTTCATCTTAAAATACAAGAACTTTTCGTGGTTCTTGTCAATTTTTGTTGGTTTTCATCGAATGAACTTATTTCAGTCAGCAAGATCTTTCTTCTTCAAAGCAAAAAGATTTTATCTTCAAATACAAGAACTTTTCGTGGTTTTGTTGGTTTTCAGCAAATGAGCATATATCAGCGAGTGAGAAGTTTTTTCTTTAATAGCGTAAGATTTTATCATGAAATACAAGAACTTTTCGTGGTTCTTGTCAATTTTTGTTGGTTTTCATCGAATGAACTTATTTCAGTCAGCTGGATCTTTCTTCTTCAAAGCAAAAAGATTTTATCTTCAAATACAAGAACTTTTCGTGGTTTTGTTGGTTTTCAGCAAATGAGCATATTTCAGCGAGTGAGAAGTTTTTTCTTCAATAGCGTAAGATTTTATCTGAAAATACAAGAACTTTTCGTGGTTCTTGTCAATTTTTGTTGGTTTTCATCTAATGAACTTATTTCAGTCAGCTGGATTTTTCTTCTTCAAAGCAAAAAGATTTTATCTTCAAACAGAAGAACTTTTCGTGGTTTTGTTGGTTTTCAGCAAATTAACATATTTCAGTGAGCAAGAAGTTTTTTCTTTAATCGCGTCAGATTTTATCTTAAAATACAAGAACTTTTCGTGGTTCTTGTCAATTTTTGTTGGTTTTGATCTGATGAACTTATTTCAGTCAGCTAGATCTTTCTTCTTCAAAGCAAAAAGATTTTATCTTCAAATACAAGAACTTTTCGTGGTTTTGTTGGTTTTCAGCAAATTAACATATTTCAGCGAGCTGGAAGTTTTCTCTTTCACAGCGGAAGATTTGATCTTAAAATACAAGAACTTTTCGTGGTTCTTGTCAATTTTTGTTGGTTTTCATCTAATGAACTTATTTCAGTCAGCGAGATCTTTCTTCTTCAAAGCAAAAAGATTTTATCTTCAAATACAAGAACTTTTCGTGGTTTTGTTGGTTTTCAGCAAATGAACATATTTCAGCGAGCTGGAAGTTTTTTCTTTAATAGCGTCAGATCTTATCTTATATTACAAGAACATTTCGTGGTTCTTGTCAATTTTTCTTGGTTTTCATCGAATGAACTTATTTCAGTCTGCTGGATCCTTCTTCTTCAAAGCAAAAAGATTTTATCTTCAAATACAAGAACTTTTCGTGGTTTTGTTGGTTTTCAGCAAATGAACATATTTCAGCGAGCGAGAAGTTTTTTCTTTAATAGCGTCAGATTTTATCTTAAAATGCAAGAACTTTTCGTGATTCTTGTCAATTTTTTTGGTTTTCATCGAAAGAACTTATTTCAGTCAGCAAGATCTTTCTTCTTCAAAGCAAAAAGAATATATCTTCAAATACAAGATCTTTTCGTGGTTTTGTTGGTTTTCAGCAAATGAACATATTTCAGCGAGCTGGAAGTTTTTTCTTTAATAGCGTCAGATTTTATCTTAAAATACAAGAACATTTCGTGGTTCTTGTCAATTTTTCTTGGTTTTCATCTAATGAACTTATTTCAGTCAGCTGGATCCTTCTCCTTCAAAGCAAAAAGATTTTATCTTCAAATACAAGAAATTTTTGTGGTTTTGTTGGTTTTCAGGAAATGAGCATATTTCAGCGAGTGAGAAGTTTTTTCTTTAATAGCGTAAGATGTTCTCTTAAAATACAAGAACTTTTCGTGGTTCTTGTCAATTTTTGTTGGTTTTCATCTAATGAACTTATTTCAGTCAACTAGATCTTTCTTCTTCCAAGCATACAGATTTTATCTTCAAACACAAGAACTTTTCGTGGTTTTGTTGGTTTTCAGCAAATTAACATATTTCAGCGAGCTGGAAGTTTTCTCTTCAACAGCGTCAGATTTCATCTTAAAATAAAAGAACATTTCGTGGTTCTTGTCAATTTTTGTTGGTTTTCATCGAATGAACTTATTTCAGTCAGCAAGTTCTTTCTTCTTCCAAGCAAACGGATTTTATCTTCAAACACAATAACTTTTCGTGGTTTTGTTGGTTTTCAGCAAATTAACATATTTCAGCGAGCTGGAAGTTTTTTCTTTGATAGCGTCAGATTTCATCTTAAAATACAAGAACTTTTCGTGGTTCTTGTCAATTTTTGTTGGTTTTGATCTGATGAACTTATTTCAGTCAGCTAGGTCTTTCTTCTTCAAAGCAAAAAGATTTTATCTTCAAATACAAGAACTTTTCGTGGTTTTGTTGGTTTTCAGCAAATTAACATATTTCAGCGAGCTGGAAGTTTTCTCTTTCACAGCGTAAGATTTGATCTTAAAATACAAGAACTTTTCGTGGTTCTTGTCAATTTTTGTTGGTTTTCATCCAATGAACTTATTTCAGTCAGCGAGATCTTTCTTCTTCAAAGCAAAAAGATTTTATCTTCAAATACAAGAACTTTTCGTGGTTTTGTTGGTTTTCAGCAAATGAACATATTTCAGCGAGCTGGAAGTTTTTTCTTTAATAGCGTCAGATCTTATCTTAAATTACAAGAACATTTCGTGGTTCTTGTCAATTTTTCTTGGTTTTCATCGAATGAACTTATTTCAGTCAGCTGGATCCTTCTTCTTCAAAGCAAAAAGATTTTATCTTCAAATACAAGAACTTTTCGTGGTTTTGTTGGTTTTCAGCAAATGAACATATTTCAGCGAGCTGGAAGTTTTTTCTTTAATAGCGTCAGATTTTATCTTAAAATACAAGAACATTTCGTGGTTCTTGTCAATTTTTCTTGGTTTTCATCTAATGAACTTATTTCAGTCAGCTGGATCCTTCTCCTTCAAAGCAAAAAGATTTTATCTTCAAATACAAGAAATTTTTGTGGTTTTGTTGGTTTTCAGCAAATTAACATATTTCAGCGAGCTGGAAGTTTTCTCTTCAACAGCGTCAGATTTCATCTTAAAATAAAAGAACATTTCGTGGTTCTTGTCAATTTTTGTTGGTTTTCATCGAATGAACTTATTTCAGTCAGCAAGTTCTTTCTTCTTCCAAGCAAACGGATTTTATCTTCAAACACAAGAACTTTTCGTGGTTTTGTTGCTTTTCAGCAAATTAACATATTTCAGCGAGCTGGAAGTTTTTTCTTTCATTGCGTCAGATTTCATCTTAAAATACAAGAACTTTTCGTGGTTCTTGTCAATTTTTGTTGGTTTTCATCGAATGAACTTATTTCAGTCAGCAAGATCTTTCTTCTTCAAAGCAAAAAGATTTTATCTTCAAATACAAGAACTTTTCGTGGTTTTGTTGGTTTTCAGCAAATGAGCATATATCAGCGAGTGAGAAGTTTTTTCTTTAATAGCGTAAGATTTTATCATGAAATACAAGAACTTTTCGTGGTTCTTGTCAATTTTTGTTGGTTTTCATCGAATGAACTTATTTCAGTCAGCTGGATCTTTCTTCTTCAAAGCAAAAAGATTTTATCTTCAAATACAAGAACTTTTCGTGGTTTTGTTGGTTTTCAGCAAATGAGCATATTTCAGCGAGTGAGAAGTTTTTTCTTCAATAGCGTAAGATTTTATCTGAAAATACAAGAACTTTTCGTGGTTCTTGTCAATTTTTGTTGGTTTTCATCTAATGAACTTATTTCAGTCAGCTGGATTTTTCTTCTTCAAAGCAAAAAGATTTTATCTTCAAACAGAAGAACTTTTCGTGGTTTTGTTGGTTTTCAGCAAATTAACATATTTCAGTGAGCAAGAAGTTTTTTCTTTAATCGCGTCAGATTTTATCTTAAAATACAAGAACTTTTCGTGGTTCTTGTCAATTTTTGTTGGTTTTGATCTGATGAACTTATTTCAGTCAGCTAGATCTTTCTTCTTCAAAGCAAAAAGATTTTATCTTCAAATACAAGAACTTTTCGTGGTTTTGTTGGTTTTCAGCAAATTAACATATTTCAGCGAGCTGGAAGTTTTCTCTTTCACAGCGGAAGATTTGATCTTAAAATACAAGAACTTTTCGTGGTTCTTGTCAATTTTTGTTGGTTTTCATCTAATGAACTTATTTCAGTCAGCGAGATCTTTCTTCTTCAAAGCAAAAAGATTTTATCTTCAAATACAAGAACTTTTCGTGGTTTTGTTGGTTTTCAGCAAATGAACATATTTCAGCGAGCTGGAAGTTTTTTCTTTAATAGCGTCAGATCTTATCTTATATAACAAGAACATTTCGTGGTTCTTGTCAATTTTTCTTGGTTTTCATCGAATGAACTTATTTCAGTCTGCTGGATCCTTCTTCTTCAAAGCAAAAAGATTTTATCTTCAAAGACAAGAACTTTTCGTGGTTTTGTTGGTTTTCAGCAAATGAACATATTTCAGCGAGCGAGAAGTTTTTTCTTTAATAGCGTCAGATTTTATCTTAAAATGCAAGAACTTTTCGTGATTCTTGTCAATTTTTTTGGTTTTCATCGAAAGAACTTATTTCAGTCAGCAAGATCTTTCTTCTTCAAAGCAAAAAGAATATATCTTCAAATACAAGATCTTTTCGTGGTTTTGTTGGTTTTCAGCAAATGAACATATTTCAGCGAGCTGGAAGTTTTTTCTTTAATAGCGTCAGATTTTATCTTAAAATACAAGAACATTTCGTGGTTCTTGTCAATTTTTCTTGGTTTTCATCTAATGAACTTATTTCAGTCAGCTGGATCCTTCTCCTTCAAAGCAAAAAGATTTTATCTTCAAATACAAGAAATTTTTGTGGTTTTGTTGGTTTTCAGGAAATGAGCATATTTCAGCGAGTGAGAAGTTTTTTCTTTAATAGCGTAAGATGTTCTCTTAAAATACAAGAACTTTTCGTGGTTCTTGTCAATTTTTGTTGGTTTTCATCTAATGAACTTATTTCAGTCAACTAGATCTTTCTTCTTCCAAGCATACAGATTTTATCTTCAAACACAAGAACTTTTCGTGGTTTTGTTGGTTTTCAGCAAATTAACATATTTCAGCGAGCTGGAAGTTTTCTCTTCAACAGCGTCAGATTTCATCTTAAAATAAAAGAACATTTCGTGATTCTTGTCAATTTTTGTTGGTTTTCATCGAATGAACTTATTTCAGTCAGCAAGTTCTTTCTTCTTCCAAGCAAACGGATTTTATCTTCAAACACAATAACTTTTCGTGGTTTTGTTGGTTTTCAGCAAATTAACATATTTCAGCGAGCTGGAAGTTTTTTCTTTGATAGCGTCAGATTTCATCTTAAAATACAAGAACTTTTCGTGGTTCTTGTCAATTTTTGTTGGTTTTGATCTGATGAACTTATTTCAGTCAGCTAGATCTTTCTTCTTCAAAGCAAAAAGATTTTATCTTCAAAGACAAGAACTTTTCGTGGTTTTGTTGGTTTTCAGCAAATGAACATATTTCAGCGAGCTGGAAGTTTTCTCTTTAACAGCGTAAGATTTTATCTGAAAGTACAAGAACTTTTCGTGGTTCTTGTCAATTTTTGTTGGTTTTGATCTGATGAACTTATTTCAGTCAGCTCGATCTTTCTTCTTCAAAGCAAAAAGATTTTATCTTCAAATACAAGAACTTTTCGTGGTTTTGTTGGTTTTCAGCAAATTAACATATTTCAGCGAGCTGGAAGTTTTTTCTTTCATAGCGTCAGATTTTGTCTTAAAATACAAGACCTTTTCGTGGTTCTTGTCAATTTTTGTTGGTTTTGATCTGATGAACTTATTTCAGTCAGCTCGGACTTTCTTCTTCAAAGCAAAAAGATTTTATCTTCAAATACAAGAACTTTTCGTGGTTTTGTTGGTTTTCAGCAAATTAACATATTTCAGCGAGCTGGAAGTTTTCTCTTTCACAGCGTAAGATTTGATCTTAAAATACAAGAACTTTTCGTGGTTCTTGTCAATTTTTGTTGGTTTTCATCTAATGAACTTATTTCAGTCAGCGAGATCTTTCTTCTTCAAAGCAAAAAGATTTTATCTTCAAATACAAGAACTTTTCGTGGTTTTGTTGGTTTTCAGCAAATGAACATATTTCAGCGAGCTGGAAGTTTTTTCTTTAATAGCGTCAGATCTTATCTTAAATTACAAGAACATTTCGTGGTTCTTGTCAATTTTTCTTGGTTTTCATCGAATGAACTTATTTCAGTCAGCTGGATCCTTCTTCTTCAAAGCAAAAAGATTTTATCTTCAAATACAAGAACTTTTCGTGGTTTTGTTGGTTTTCAGCAAATGAACATATTTCAGCGAGCAAGAAGTTTTTTCTTTAATAGCGTCAGATTTTATCTTAAAATACAAGAACTTTTCGTGATTCTTGTCAATTTTTTTGGTTTTCATCGAAAGAACTTATTTCAGTCAGCAAGATCTTTTTTCTTCAAAGCAAAAAGATTTTATCTTCAAATACAAGATCTTTTCGTGGTTTCGTTGGTTTTCAGCAAATGAACATATTTCAGCGAGCTGGAAGTTTTTTCTTTAATAGCGTCAGATTTTATCTTAAAATACAAGAACATTTCGTGGTTCTTGTCAATTTTTCTTGGTTTTCATCTAATGAACTTATTTCAGTCAGCTGGATCCTTCTCCTTCAAAGCAAAAAGATTTTATCTTCAAATACAAGAAATTTTTGTGGTTTTGTTGGTTTTCAGCAAATTAACATATTTCAGCGAGCTGGAAGTTTTCTCTTCAACAGCGTCAGATTTCATCTTAAAATAAAAGAACATTTCGTGGTTCTTGTCAATTTTTGTTGGTTTTCATCGAATGAACTTATTTCAGTCAGCAAGTTCTTTCTTCTTCCAAGCAAACGGATTTTATCTTCAAACACAAGAACTTTTCGTGGTTTTGTTGCTTTTCAGCAAATTAACATATTTCAGCGAGCTGGAAGTTTTTTCTTTCATTGCGTCAGATTTCATCTTAAAATACAAGAACTTTTCGTGGTTCTTGTCAATTTTTGTTGGTTTTCATCGAATGAACTTATTTCAGTCAGCTGGATTTTTCTTCTTCAAAGCAAAAAGATTTTGTCTTCAAATACAAGAACTTTTCGTGGTTTTGTTGGTTTTCAGCAAATGAACATATTTCAGTGAGCGAGAAGTTTTTTCTTTAATCGCGTCAGATTTTATCATGAAATACAAGAACTTTTCGTGGTTCTTGTCAATTTTTGTTGGTTTTCATCTAATGAACTTATTTCAGTCAACTAGATCTTTCTTCTTCAAAGCAAAAAGATTTTATCTTCAAATACAAGAACTTTTCGTGGTTTTGTTGGTTTTCAGCAAATTAACATATTTCAGCGAGCTGGAAGTTTTCTCTTTCACAGCGTAAGATTTGATCTTAAAATACAAGAACTTTTCGTGGTTCTTGTCAATTTTTGTTGGTTTTCATCGAATGAACTTATTTCAGTCAGCGAGATCTTTCTTCTTCAAAGCAAAAAGATTTTATCTTCAAATACAAGAACTTTTCGTGGTTTTGTTGGTTTTCAGCAAATGAACATATTTCAGCGAGCTGGAAGTTTTTTCTTTAATAGCGTCAGATCTTATCTTATATTACAAGAACATTTCGTGGTTCTTGTCAATTTTTCTTGGTTTTCATCGAATGAACTTATTTCAGCGAGCGAGAAGATTTTTCTTTAATAGCGTCAGATTTTATCTTAAAATACAAGAACTTTTCGTGATTCTTGTCAATTTTTTTGGTTTTCATCGAAAGAACTTATTTCAGTCAGCAAGATCTTTCTTCTTCAAAGCAAAAAGAATATATCTTCAAATACAAGATCTTTTCGTGGTTTTGTTGGTTTTCAGCAAATGAACATATTTCAGCGAGCTGGAAGTTTTTTCTTTAATAGCGTCAGATTTTATCTTAAAATACAAGAACATTTCGTGGTTCTTGTCAATTTTTGTTGGTTTTCATCGAATGAACTTATTTCAGTCAGCAAGTTCTTTCTTCTTCCAAGCAAACGGATTTTATCTTCAAACACAAGAACTTTTCGTGGTTTTGTTGCTTTTCAGCAAATTAACATATTTCAGCGAGCTGGAAGTTTTTTCTTTCATTGCGTCAGATTTCATCTTAAAATACAAGAACTTTTCGTGGTTCTTGTCAATTTTTGTTGGTTTTCATCTAATGAACTTATTTCAGTCAGCTGGATTTTTCTTCTTCAAAGCAAATAGATTTTGTCTTCAAATACAAGAACTTTTCGTGGTTTTGTTGGTTTTCAGCAAATGAACATATTTCAGTGAGCAAGAAGTTTTTTCTTTAATCGCGTCAGATTTTATCTTAAAATACAAGAACTTTTCGTGGTTCTTGTCAATTTTTGTTGGTTTTGATCTGATGAACTTATTTCAGTCAGCTAGATCTTTCTTCTTCAAAGCAAAAAGATTTTATCTTCAAAGACAAGAACTTTTCGTGGTTTTGTTGGTTTTCAGCAAATTAACATATTTCAGCGAGCTGGAAGTTTTCTCTTTCACAGCGTAAGATTTGATCTTAAAATACAAGAACTTTTCGTGGTTCTTGTCAATTTTTGTTGGTTTTCATCTAATGAACTTATTTCAGTCACCTCGATCTTTCGTGGTTTTGTTGGTTTTCAGCAAATGAACATATTTCAGCGAGCTTGAAGTTTTTTCTTTAATAGCGCAAGATTTTATCTTAAAATACAAGAACTTTTCGTGGTTCTTGTCAATTTTTGTTGGCTTTCATCCAATCAACTTATTTCAGTCACCTCGATCTTTCATCTTCAAATCAAAAAGATTTTATCTTCAAATACAAGAACTTTTCATGGTTTTGTTGATTTTCAGCAAATGACCATATTTCAGCGAGCAAGAAGTTTTTTCTTTAATAGCATCAGATTTTATCTTAAAATACAAGAACTTTTCGTGGTTCTTGTCAATTTTTGTTGATTTTCATCTGATGAACTTATTTCAGTGAGCTGGATTTTTCTTCTTCAAAGCAAAAATATTTTATCTTCAAATACAAGAACTTTTCGTGGTTTTGTTGATTTTCAGCAAATGAACATATTTCAGCGAGCTAGAAGTTTTTTCTTTAAAAGCGCAAGATTTTATCTTAAAATACAAGAACTTTTCGTGGTTCTTGTCAATTTTTGTTGGTTTTCATCTGATGAACTTATTTCAGTCACCTCGATCTTTCTTCTTCAAAGCAAAAAGATCCTATCTTCAAATACAAGAACTTTTCGTGGTTTTGTTGATTTTCAGCAAATGAACATATTTCATCGAGGGAGAAGTTTTTTCTTTGATAGCGTCAGATTTTATCTCAAAATACAAGAACTTTTCGTGGTTCTTGTCAATTATTGTTGGTTTTCATCCAATGAACTGATTTCAGTCACCTCGATCTTTCTTCTGCAAAGCAGAAAGATTCTATCTTCAAATACAAGAACTTTTCGTGGTTTTGTTGGTTTTCAGCAAATTAACATATTTCAGCGAGCTGGAAGATTTTTCTTTAATAGCATCAGATTTTATCTTAAAATACAAGAACTTTTCGTGGTTCTTGTCAATTTTTGTTGGTTTTGATCTGATGAACTTATTTCAGTCAGCTAGATCTTTCTTCTTCAAAGCAAAAAGATTTTATCTTCAAATACAAGAACCTTTCGTGGTTTTGTTGGTTTTCAGCAAATGAACATATTTCAGCGAGGTTGAAGTTTTTTCTTTAATAGCGTCAGATTTTATCTTAAAATACAAGAACTTTTCGTGGTTCTTGTCAATTTTTGTTGGTTTTCATCTCATGAACTTATTTCAGTCAGCTCGATCTTTCTTCTTCTAAGCAAAAAGTTTTTATCTTCAAACACAAGAACTTTTCGTGGTTTTGTTGGTTTTCAGCAAATGAACATATTTCAGCGAGCGAGAAGTTTTTTCTTTAACAGCGTCAGATTTTATCTTAAAATACAAGAACTTTTCGTGGTTTTGTTGGTTTTCAGCAAATTAACATATTTCAGCGAGCTGGAAGTTTTTTCTTTAATAGCGTCAGATTTTATCTTAAAATACCAGAACTTTTCGTGGTTCTTGTCAATTTTTGTTGGTTTTCATCCAATGAACTTATTTCAGTCACCAAGATCTTTCATCTTCAAAGCAAAAAGATTTTATCTTCAAATACAAGAACTTTTCGTGGTTTTGTTGATTTTCAGAAAAATGAACATATTTCAGCGAGGGAGAAGTTTTTTCTTTAATAGCGTCAGATTTTATCTTAAAACACAAGAACTTTTCGTGGTTCTTATCAATTTTTGTTGGTTTTCATCTGATTAACTTATTTCAGTCACCGAGATCTTTCTTCTTCAAAGCGAAAAGATTTTATCTTCAAATACAAGAACTTTTCGTGGTTTTGTTGATTTTCAGCAAATGAACATATTTCAGCGAGGGAGAAGTTTTTTCTTTAATAGCGTCAGATTTTATCTTAAAATACAAGAACTTTTCGTGGTTCTTGTCAATTTTTGTTGGCTTTCATCCAATCAACTTATTTCAGTCACCTCGATCTTTCATCTTCAAATCAAAAAGATTTTATCTTCAAATACAAGAACTTTTCATGGTTTTGTTGATTTTCAGCAAATGACCATATTTCAGCGAGCAAGATGTTTTTTCTTTAATAGAATCAGATTTTATCTTAAAATACAAGAACTTTTCGTGGTTCTTGTCAATTTTTGTTGATTTTCATCTGATGAACTTATTTCAGTCAGCTGGATTTTTCTTCTTCAAAGCAAAAATATTTTATCTTCAAATCCAAGAACTTTTCGTGGTTTTGTTGATTTTCAGCAAATGAACATATTTCAGCGAGCGAGAAGTTTTTTCTTTAAAAGCGCAAGATTTTATCTTAAAATACAAGAACTTTTCGTGGTTCTTGTCAATTTTTGTTGGTTTTCATCTGATGAACTTATTTCAGTCACCTCGATCTTTCTTCTTCAAAGCAAAAAGATTCTATCTTCAAATACAAGAACTTTTCGTGGTTTTGTTGATTTTCAGCAAATGAACATATTTCAGCGAGGGAGAAGTTTTTTCTTTAATAGCGTCAGATTTTATCTGAAAATACAAGAACTTTTCGTGGTTCTTGTCAATTTTTGTTGATTTTCATCTGATGAACTTATTTCAGTCACCTCGATCTTTCTTCTTCAAAGCAAAAAGATTTTATCTTCAAATACAAGAACTTTTCGTGGTTTTGTTGATTTTCAGCAAATGAACATATTTCATCGAGGGAGAAGTTTTTTCTTTAATAGCGTCAGATTTTATCTCAAAATACAAGAACTTTTCGTGGTTCTTGTCAATTATTGTTGGTTTTCATCCAATGAACTGATTTCAGTCACCTCGATCTTTCTTCTGCAAAGCAGAAAGATTCTATCTTCAAATACAAGAACTTTTCGTGGTTTTGTTGATTTTCAGCAAATGAACATATTTCATCGAGCGAGAAGTTTTTTCTTTGATAGGGTCAGATTTTATGCTGAAATACAAGAACTTTTCGTGGTTCTTGTCAATTTTTGTTGGTTTTCATCCAATGAACTTATTTCAGTCAGCTGGATCTTTCTTCTTCAAAGCAAACAGATTTTATCTTCAAATACAAGAACTTTTCGTGGTTTTGTTGGTTTTCAGCAAATTAACATATTTCAGCGAGCTGGAAGATTTTTCTTTAATAGCATCAGATTTTATCTTAAAATACAAGAACTTTTCGTGGTTCTTATCAATTTTTGTTGGTTTTCATCTGATTAACTTATTTCAGTCACCGAGATCTTTCTTCTTCAAAGCAAAAAGATTTTATCTTCAAATACAAGAACTTTTCGTGGTTTTGTTGATTTTCAGCAAATGAACATATTTCAGCGAGGGAGAAGTTTTTTCTTTAATAGCGTCAGATTTTATCTTAAAATACAAGAACTTTTCGTGGTTCTTGTCAATTTTTGTTGGTTTTATCCAATGAACTTATTTCAGTCAGCTGGATCTTTCTTCTTCAAAGCAAAAAGATTTTATCTTCAAATACAAGAACTTTACGTGGTTTTGTTGGTTTTCAGCAAATGAACATATTTCAGCGAGCTTGAAGTTTTTTCTTTAATAGCGCAAGATTTTATCTTAAAATACAAGAACTTTTCGTGGTTCTTGTCAATTTTTGTTGGCTTTCATCCAATCAACTTATTTCAGTCACCTCGATCTTTCATCTTCAAATCAAAAAGATTTTATCTTCAAATACAAGAACTTTTCATGGTTTTGTTGATTTTCAGCAAATGACCATATTTCAGCGAGCAAGAAGTTTTTTCTTTAATAGCATCAGATTTTATCTTAAAATACAAGAACTTTTCGTGGTTCTTGTCAATTTTTGTTGATTTTCATCTGATGAACTTATTTCAGTCAGCTGGATTTTTCTTCTTCAAAGCAAAAATATTTTATCTTCAAATACAAGAACTTTTCGTGGTTTTGTTGATTTTCAGCAAATGAACATATTTCAGCGAGCTAGAAGTTTTTTCTTTAAAAGCGCAAGATTTTATCTTAAAATACAAGAACTTTTCGTGGTTCTTGTCAATTTTTGTTGGTTTTCATCTGATGAACTTATTTCAGTCACCTCGATCTTTCTTCTTCAAAGCAAAAAGATTCTATCTTCAAATACAAGAACTTTTCGTGGTTTTGTTGATTTTCAGCAAATGAACACATTTCAGCGAGGGAGAAGTTTTTTCTTTAATAGCGTCAGATTTTATCTGAAAATACAAGAACTTTTCGTGGTTCTTGTCAATTTTTGTTGATTTTCATCTGATGAACTTATTTCAGTCACCTCGATCTTTCTTCTTCAAAGCAAAAAGATTTTATCTTCAAATACAAGAACTTTTCGTGGTTTTGTTGATTTTCAGCAAATGAACATATTTCATCGAGGGAGAAGTTTTTTCTTTAATAGCGTCAGATTTTATCTCAAAACACAAGAACTTTTCGTGGTTCTTGTCAATTATTGTTGGTTTTCATCCAATGAACTGATTTCAGTCACCTCGATCTTTCTTCTGCAAAGCAGAAAGATTCTATCTTCAAATACAAGAACTTTTCGTGGTTTTGTTGATTTTCAGCAAATGAACATATTTCATCGAGCGAGAAGTTTTTTCTTTGATAGGGTCAGATTTTATGCTGAAATACAAGAACTTTTCGTGGTTCTTGTCAATTTTTGTTGGTTTTCATCCAATGAACTTATTTCAGTCAGCTGGATCTTTCTTCTTCAAAGCAAACAGATTTTATCTTCAAATACAAGAACTTTTCGTGGTTTTGTTGGTTTTCAGCAAATTAACATATTTCAGCGAGCTGGAAGATTTTTCTTTAATAGCATCAGATTTTATCTTAAAATACAAGAACTTTTCGTGGTTCTTGTCAATTTTTGTTGGTTTTGATCTGATGAACTTATTTCAGTCAGCTAGATCTTTCTTCTTCAAAGCAAAAAGATTTTATCTTCAAATACAAGAACTTTTCGTGGTTTTGTTGGTTTTCAGCAAATGAACATATTTCAGCGAGGTTGAAGTTTTTTCTTTAATAGCGTCAGATTTTATCTTAAAATACAAGAACTTTTCGTGGTTCTTGTCAATTTTTGTTGGTTTTCATCTCATGAACTTATTTCAGTCAGCTCGATCTTTCTTCTTCTAAGCAAAAAGTTTTTATCTTCAAACACAAGAACTTTTCGTGGTTTTGTTGGTTTTCAGCAAATGAACATATTTCAGCGAGCGAGAAGTTTTTTCTTTAACAGCGTCAGATTTTATCTTAAAATACAAGAACTTTTCGTGGTTTTGTTGGTTTTCAGCAAATTAACATATTTCAGCGAGCTGGAAGTTTTTTCTTTAATAGCGTCAGATTTTATCTTAAAATACCAGAACTTTTCGTGGTTCTTGTCAATTTTTGTTGGTTTTCATCCAATGAACTTATTTCAGTCACCAAGATCTTTCATCTTCAAAGCAAAAAGATTTTATCTTCAAATACAAGAACTTTTCGTGGTTTTGTTGATTTTCAGAAAAATGAACATATTTCAGCGAGGGAGAAGTTTTTTCTTTAATAGCGTCAGATTTTATCTTAAAATACAAGAACTTTTCGTGGTTCTTATTAATTTTTGTTGGTTTTCATCTGATTAACTTATTTCAGTCACCGAGATCTTTCTTCTTCAAAGCAAAAAGATTTTATCTTCAAATACAAGAACTTTTCGTGGTTTTGTTGATTTTCAGCAAATGAACATATTTCAGCGAGGGAGAAGTTTTTTCTTTAATCGCGTCAGATTTTATCTTAAAATACAAGAACTTTTCGTGGTTCTTGTCAATTTTTGTTGGTTTTATCCAATGAACTTATTTCAGTCAGCTGGATCTTTCTTCTTCAAAGCAAAAGATTTTATCTTCAAACACAAGCACTTTTCGTGATTTTGTTGATTTTCAGCAAATGAACATATTTCAGCGAGGAAGAAGTTTTTTCTTTAACAGCGTCAGATTTTATCTTAAAATACAAGAACTTTTCGTGGTTCTTGTCAATTTTTGTTGGTTTTCATCTGATGAACTTATTTCAGTCACCTCGATCTTTCTTCTTCAAAGCAAAAAGATTCTATCTTCAAATACAAGAACTTTTCGTGGTTTTGTTGATTTTCAGCAAATGAACATATTTCAGCGAGGGAGAAGTATTTTCTTCAATAGCCTCAGATTTTATCTGAAAATACAAGAACTTTTCGTGGTTCTTGTCAATTATTGTTGGTTTTCATCCAATGAACTTATTTCAGTCACCTCGATCTTTCTTCTGCAAAGCAGAAAGATTCTATCTTCAAATACAAGAACTTTTCGTGGTTTTGTTGATTTTCAGCAAATGAACATATTTCATCGAGCGAGAAGTTTTTTCTTTGATAGCGTCAGATTTTATGCTGAAATACAAGAACTTTTCGTGGTTCTTGTCAATTTTTGTTGGTTTTCATCCAATGAACTTATTTCAGTCAGCTGGATCTTTCTTCTTCAAAGCAAAAAGATTTTATCTTCAAAGACAAGAACTTTTCGTGGTTTTGTTGGTTTTCAGCAAATTAACATATTTCAGCGAGCTGGAAGTTTTTTCTTTCATAGCATCAGATTTTATCTTAAAATACAAGAACTTTTCGTGGTTCTTGTCAATTTTTGTTGGTTTTGATCTGATGAACTTATTTCAGTCAGCTAGATCTTTCTTCTTCAAAGCAAAAAGATTTTATCTTCAAATACAAGAACTTTTCGTGGTTTTGTTGGTTTTCAGCAAATGAACATATTTCAGTGAGGTTGAAGTTTTTTCTTTAATAGCGTCAGATTTTATCTTAAAATACAAGAACTTTTCGTGGTTCTTGTCAATTTTTGTTGGTTTTCATCTCATGAACTTATTTCAGTCAGCTCGATCTTTCTTCTTCTAAGCAAAAAGTTTTTATCTTCAAACACAAGAACTTTTCGTGGTTTTGTTGGTTTTCAGCAAATGAACATATTTCAGCGAGCGAGAAGTTTTTTCTTGAATCGCCTAAGATTTTATCTTAAAATACAAGAACTTTTCGTGGTTCTTGTCAATTTTTGTTGGTTTTATCCAATGAACTTATTTCAGTCAGCTGGATCTTTCTTCTTCAAAGCAAAAGATTTTATCTTCAAACACAAGAACTTTTCGTGATTTTGTTGATTTTCAGCAAATGAACATATTTCAGCGAGGAAGAAGTTTTTTCTTTAACAGCGTCAGATTTTATCTTAAAATACAAGAACTTTTCGTGGTTCTTGTCAATTTTTGTTGGTTTTCATCTGATGAACTCATTTCAGTCACCTCGATCTTTCTTCTTCAAAGCAAAAAGATTCTATCTTCAAATACAAGAACTTTTCGTGGTTTTGTTGATTTTCAGCAAATGAACATATTTCAGCGAGGGAGAAGTATTTTCTTCAATCGCCTCAGATTTTATCTTAAAATACAAGAACTTTTCGTGGTTCTTGTCAATTATTGTTGGTTTTCATCCAATGAACTTATTTCAGTCACCTCGATCTTTCTTCTGCAAAGCAGAAAGATACTATCTTCAAATACAAGAACTTTTCGTGGTTTTGTTGATTTTCAGCAAATGAACATATTTCATCGAGCGAGAAGTTTTTTCTTTGATAGCGTCAGATTTTATGCTGAAATACAAGAACTTTTCGTGGTTCTTGTCAATTTTTGTTGGTTTTCATCCAATGAACTTATTTCAGTCAGCTGGATCTTTCTTCTTCAAAGCAAAAAGATTTTATCTTCAAATACAAGAACTTTTCGTGGTTTTGTTGGTTTTCAGCAAATTAACATATTTCAGCGAGCTGGAAGTTTTTTCTTTCATAGCATCAGATTTTATCTTAAAATACAAGAACTTTTCGTGGTTCTTGTCAATTTTTGTTGGTTTTGATCTGATGAACTTATTTCAGTCAGCTAGATCTTTCTTCTTCAAAGCAAAAAGATTTTATCTTCAAATACAAGAACTTTTCGTGGTTTTGTTGGTTTTCAGCAAATGAACATATTTCAGCGAGGTTGAAGTTTTTTCTTTAATAGCGTCAGATTTTATCTTAAAATACAAGAACTTTTCGTGGTTCTTGTCAATTTTTGTTGGTTTTCATCTCATGAACTTATTTCAGTCAGCTCGATCTTTCTTCTTCTAAGCAAAAAGTTTTTATCTTCAAACACAAGAACTTTTCGTGGTTTTGTTGGTTTTCAGCAAATGAACATATTTCAGCGAGCGAGAAGTTTTTTCTTTAACAGCGTCAGATTTTATCTTAAAATACAAGAACTTTTCGTGGTTTTGTTGGTTTTCAGCAAATTAACATATTTCAGCGAGGGAGAAGTTTTTTCTTTAATAGCGTCAGATTTTATCTTAAAATACAAGAACTTTTCGTGGTTCTTATCAATTTTTGTTGGTTTGCATCTGATAAACTTATTTCAGTCACCGAGATCTTTCTTCTTCAAAGCAAAAAGATTTTATCTTCAAATACAAGAACTTTTCGTGGTTTTGTTGATTTTCAGCAAATGAACATATTTCAGCGAGGGAGAAGTTTTTTCTTTAATAGCATCAGATTTTATCTTAAAATACAAGAACTTTTCGTGGTTCTTGTCAATTTTTGTTGATTTTCATCTGATGAACTTATTTCAGTCAGCTGGATTTTTCTTCTTCAAAGCAAAAATATTTTATCTTCAAATACAAGAACTTTTCGTGGTTTTGTTGATTTTCAGCAAATGAACATATTTCAGCGAGCTAGAAGTGTTTTCTTTAAAAGCGCAAGATTTTATCTTAAAATACAAGAACTTTTCGTGGTTCTTGTCAATTTTTGTTGGTTTTCATCTGATGAACTTATTTCAGTCACCTCGATCTTTCTTCTTCAAAGCAAAAAGATTCTATCTTCAAATACAAGAACTTTTCGTGGTTTTGTTGATTTTCAGCAAATGAACACATTTCAGCGAGGGAGAAGTTTTTTCTTTAATAGCGTCAGATTTTATCTGAAAATACAAGAACTTTTCGTGGTTCTTGTCAATTTTTGTTGATTTTCATCTGATGAACTTATTTCAGTCACCTCGATCTTTCTTCTTCAAAGCAAAAAGATTTTATCTTCAAATACAAGAACTTTTCGTGGTTTTGTTGATTTTCAGCAAATGAACATATTTCATCGAGGGAGAAGTTTTTTCTTTAATAGCGTCAGATTTTATCTCAAAACACAAGAACTTTTCGTGGTTCTTGTCAATTATTGTTGGTTTTCATCCAATGAACTGATTTCAGTCACCTCGATCTTTCTTCTGCAAAGCAGAAAGATTCTATCTTCAAATACAAGAACTTTTCGTGGTTTTGTTGATTTTCAGCAAATGAACATATTTCATCGAGCGAGAAGTTTTTTCTTTGATAGGGTCAGATTTTATGCTGAAATACAAGAACTTTTCGTGGTTCTTGTCAATTTTTGTTGGTTTTCATCCAATGAACTTATTTCAGTCAGCTGGATCTTTCTTCTTCAAAGCAAACAGATTTTATCTTCAAATACAAGAACTTTTCGTGGTTTTGTTGGTTTTCAGCAAATTAACATATTTCAGCGAGCTGGAAGATTTTTCTTTAATAGCATCAGATTTTATCTTAAAATACAAGAACTTTTCGTGGTTCTTGTCAATTTTTGTTGGTTTTGATCTGATGAACTTATTTCAGTCAGCTAGATCTTTCTTCTTCAAAGCAAAAAGATTTTATCTTCAAATACAAGAACTTTTCGTGGTTTTGTTGGTTTTCAGCAAATGAACATATTTCAGCGAGGTTGAAGTTTTTTCTTTAATAGCGTCAGATTTTATCTTAAAATACAAGAACTTTTCGTGGTTCTTGTCAATTTTTGTTGGTTTTCATCTCATGAACTTATTTCAGTCAGCTCGATCTTTCTTCTTCTAAGCAAAAAGTTTTTATCTTCAAACACAAGAACTTTTCGTGGTTTTGTTGGTTTTCAGCAAATGAACATATTTCAGCGAGCGAGAAGTTTTTTCTTTAACAGCGTCAGATTTTATCTTAAAATACAAGAACTTTTCGTGGTTTTGTTGGTTTTCAGCAAATTAACATATTTCAGCGAGCTGGAAGTTTTTTCTTTAATAGCGTCAGATTTTATCTTAAAATACCAGAACTTTTCGTGGTTCTTGTCAATTTTTGTTGGTTTTCATCCAATGAACTTATTTCAGTCACCAAGATCTTTCATCTTCAAAGCAAAAAGATTTTATCTTCAAATACAAGAACTTTTCGTGGTTTTGTTGATTTTCAGAAAAATGAACATATTTCAGCGAGGGAGAAGTTTTTTCTTTAATAGCGTCAGATTTTATCTTAAAATACAAGAACTTTTCGTGGTTCTTATTAATTTTTGTTGGTTTTCATCTGATTAACTTATTTCAGTCACCGAGATCTTTCTTCTTCAAAGCAAAAAGATTTTATCTTCAAATACAAGAACTTTTCGTGGTTTTGTTGATTTTCAGCAAATGAACATATTTCAGCGAGGGAGAAGTTTTTTCTTTAATCGCGTCAGATTTTATCTTAAAATACAAGAACTTTTCGTGGTTCTTGTCAATTTTTGTTGGTTTTATCCAATGAACTTATTTCAGTCAGCTGGATCTTTCTTCTTCAAAGCAAAAGATTTTATCTTCAAACACAAGCACTTTTCGTGATTTTGTTGATTTTCAGCAAATGAACATATTTCAGCGAGGAAGAAGTTTTTTCTTTAACAGCGTCAGATTTTATCTTAAAATACAAGAACTTTTCGTGGTTCTTGTCAATTTTTGTTGGTTTTCATCTGATGAACTTATTTCAGTCACCTCGATCTTTCTTCTTCAAAGCAAAAAGATTCTATCTTCAAATACAAGAACTTTTCGTGGTTTTGTTGATTTTCAGCAAATGAACATATTTCAGCGAGGGAGAAGTATTTTCTTCAATAGCCTCAGATTTTATCTGAAAATACAAGAACTTTTCGTGGTTCTTGTCAATTATTGTTGGTTTTCATCCAATGAACTTATTTCAGTCACCTCGATCTTTCTTCTGCAAAGCAGAAAGATTCTATCTTCAAATACAAGAACTTTTCGTGGTTTTGTTGGTTTTCAGCAAATGAACATATTTCAGCGAGGGAGAAGTTTTTTCTTCAACAGCCTCAGATTTTATCTTAAAATACAAGAACTTTTCGTGGTTTTGTTGATTTTCAGCAAATGAACATATTTCATCGAGCGAGAAGTTTTTTCTTTAATAGCGTCAGATTTTATGCTGAAATACAAGAACTTTTCGTGGTTCTTGTCAATTATTGTTGGTTTTCATCCAATGAACTGATTTCAGTCAGCTGGATCTTTCTTCTTCAAAGCAAAAAGATTTTATCTTCAAATACAAGAACTTTTCGTGGTTTTGTTGGTTTTCAGCAAATGAACATATTTCAGCGAGGTTGAAGTTTTTTCTTCAATAGCGTCAGATTTTATCTTAAAATACAAGAACTTTTCGTGGTTCTTGTCAATTTTTGTTGGTTTTCATCTCATGAACTTATTTTAGTCAGCTCGATCTTTCTTCTTCAAAGCAAAAAGTTTTTATCTTCAAACACAAGAACTTTTCGTGGTTTTGTTGGTTTTCAGCAAATGAACATATTACAGCGAGCGAGAAGTTTTTTCTTTAACAGCGTCAGATTTTATCTTAAAATACAACAACTTTTCGTGGTTCTTGTCAATTTTTGTTGGTTTTCATCGAATGAACTTATTTCAGTCAGCTGGATCTTTCTTCTTCAAAGCAAAAAGATTTCATCTTCAAATACAAGAACTTTTCGTGGTTTTGTTGGTTTTCAGCAAATTAACATATTTCAGCGAGCGAGAAGTTTTTTCTTTAACAGCGTCAGATTTTATCTCAAAATACAAGAACTTTTCGTGGTTCTTGTCAATTTTTGTTGATTTTCATCTGATGAACTTCCTTCAGTCGCCTCGATCTTTCTTCTTCAAAGCAAAAAGATTTTATCTTCAAATACAAGAACTTTTCGTGGTTTTGTTGGTTTTCAGCAAATGAACATGTTTCAGCGAGCTAGAAGTTTTTTCTTTAATAGCGCAAGATTTTATCTTAATATACAAGAACTTTTCGTGGTTCTTGTCAATTTTTGTTGGTTTTCATCTGATGAACTTATTTCAGTCACCGAGATCTTTCTTCTTCAAAGCAAAAAGATTTTATCTTCAAATACAAGAACTTTTCGTGCTTTTGTTGATTTTCAGCAAATGAACATATTTCAGCGAGGGAGAAGTTTTTTCTTCAATCGCCTCAGATTTTATCTTAAAATACAAGAACTTTTCGTGGTTCTTGTCAATTATTGTTGGTTTTCATCCAATGAACTTATTTCAGTCACCTCGATCTTTCTTCTGCAAAGCAGAAAGATTCTATCTTCAAATACAAGAACTTTTCGTGGTTTTTTTGGTTTTCAGCAAATTAACATATTTCAGTGAGCTGGAAGTTTTTTCTTTAATAGCGTCAGATTTTATCTTAAAATACAAGAACTTTTCGTGGTTCTTGTCAATTTTTGTTGGTTTTGATCTGATGAACTTATTTCAGTCAGCTAGATCTTTCTTCAAAGCAAAAAGATTTTATCTTCAAATACAAGAACTTTTCGTGTTTTTGTTGGTTTTCAGCAAATTAACATATTTCAGCGAGCTGGAAGTTTTTTCTTTAATAGCGTCAGATTTTATCTTAAAATACAAGAACTTTTCGTGGTTCTTGTCAATTTTTGTTGGTTTTCATCTCATGAACTTATTTCAGTCAGCTCGATCTTTCTTCTTCAAAGCAAAAAGTTTTTATCTTCAAACACAAGAACTTTTCGTGGTTTTGTTGGTTTTCAGCAAATTAACATATTTCAGCGAGCGAGAAGTTTTTTCTTTAACAGCGTCAGATTTTATCTTAAAATACAAGAACTTTTCGTGGTTCTTGTCAATTTTTGTTGGTTTTCATCTAATGAACTTATTTCAGTCAGCTGGATCTTTCTTCTTCAAAGCAAAAAGATTTTATCTTCAAATACAAGAACTTTTCGTGGTTTTGTTGGTTTTCAGCAAATGAACATATTTCAGCGAGCTGGAAGTTTTTTCTTTAATAGCGTCAGATTTTATCTTAAAATACCAGAACTTTTCGTGGTTCTTGTCAATTTTTGTTGGTTTTCATCCAATGAACTTATTTCAGTCACCAAGATCTTTCATCTTCAAAGCAAAAAGATTTTATCTTCAAATACAAGAACTTTTCGTGGTTTTGTTGGTTTTCAGCAAATGAACATATTTCAGCGAGCGAGAAGTTTTTTCTTTAACAGCGTCAGATTTTGTCTCAAAATACAAGAACTTTGCGTGGTTCTTGTCAAGTTTTGTTGATTTTCATCTGATGAACTTATTTCAGTCACCTCGATCTTTCTTCTTCAAAGCAAAAAGATTTTATCTTCAAATACAAGAACTTTTCGTGGTTTTGTTGGTTTTCAGCAAATGAACATGTTTCAGCGAGCTGGAAGTTTTTTCTTTAATAGCGCAAGATTTTCTCTTAATATACAAGAACTTTTCGTGGTTCTTGTCAATTTTTGTTGGTTTTCATCTGATGAACTTATTTCAGTCACCGAGATCTTTCTTCTTCAAAGCAAAAAGATTTTATCTTCAAATACAAGAACTTTTCGTGCTTTTGTTGATTTTCAGCAAATGAACATATTTCAGCGAGGGAGAAGTTTTTTCTTCAATCGCCTCAGATTTTATCTTAAAATACAAGAACTTTTCGTGGTTCTTGTCAATTATTGTTGGTTTTCATCCAATGAACTTATTTCAGTCACCTCGATCTTTCTTCTGCAAAGCAGAAAGATTCTATCTTCAAATACAAGAACTTTTCGTGGTTTTGTTAGTTTTCAGCAAATTAACATATTTCAGCGAGCTGGAAGTTTTTTCTTTAATAGCGTCAGATTTTATCTTAAAACACAAGAACTTTTCGTGGTTCTTGTCAATTTTTGTTGGTTTTGATCTGATAAACTTATTTCAGTCAGCTAGATCTTTCTTCTTCAAAGCAAAAAGATTTTATCTTCAAATACAAGAACTTTTCGTGTTTTTGTTGGTTTTCAGCAAATTAACATATTTCAGCGAGCTGGAAGTTTTTTCTTTCATGGCGTCAGATTTTATCTTAAAATACAAGAACTTTTCGTGGTTCTTGTCAATTTTTGTTGGTTTTCATCTCATGAACTTATTTCAGTCAGCTCGATCTTTCTTCTTCAAAGCAAAAAGTTTTTATCTTCAAACACAAGAACTTTTCGTGGTTTTGTTGGTTTTCAGCAAATTAACATATTTCAGCGAGCGAGAAGTTTTTTCTTTAACAGCGTCAGATTTTATCTTAAAATACAAGAACTTTTCGTGGTTCTTGTCAATTTTTGTTGGTTTTCAACGAATGAACTTATTTCAGTCAGCTGGATCTTTCTTCTTCAAAGCAAAAAGATTTTATCTTCAAATACAAGAACTTTTCGTGTTTTTGTTGGTTTTCAGCAAATTAACATATTTCAGCGAGCTGGAAGTTTTTTCTTTAATAGCGTCAGATTTTATCTTAAAATACCAGAACTTTTCGTGGTTCTTGTCAATTTTTGTTGGTTTTCATCCAATTAACTTATTTCAGTCACCAAGATCTTTCATCTTCAAAGCAAAAAGATTTTATCTTCAAATACAAGAACTTTTCGTGGTTTTGTTGGTTTTCAGCAAAATGAACATATTTCAGCGAGCGAGAAGTTTTTTCTTTAGCAGCCTCAGATTTTATCTCAAAATACAAGAACTTTTCGTGGTTCTTGTCAATTTTTGTTGATTTTCATCTGATGAACTTATTTCAGTCGCCTCGATCTTTCTTCTTCAAAGCAAAAAGATTTTATCTTCAAATACAAGAACTTTTCGTGGTTTTGTTGGTTTTCAGCAAATGAACATGTTTCAGCGAGCTAGAAGTTTTTTCTTTAATAGCGCAAGATTTTATCTTAATATGCAAGAACTTTTCGTGGTTCTTGTCAATTTTTGTTGGTTTTCATCTGATGAACTTATTTCAGTCACCGAGATCTTTCTTCTTCAAAGCAAAAAGATTTTATCTTCAAATACAAGAACTTTTCGTGCTTTTGTTGATTTTCAGCAAATGAACATATTTCAGCGAGGGAGAAGTTTTTTCTTCAATAGCCTCAGATTTTATCTTAAAATACAAGAACTTTTCGTGGTTCTTGTCAATTTTTGTTGGTTTTGATCTGATGAACTTATTTCAGTCAGCTAGATCTTTCTTCTTCAAAGCAAAAAGATTTTATCTTCAAATACAAGAACTTTTCGTGTTTTTGTTGGTTTTCAGCAAATTAACATATTTCAGCGAGCTGGAAGTTTTTTCTTTAATAGCGTCAGATTTTATCTTAAAATACAATAACTTTTCGTGGTTCTTGTCAATTTTTGTTGGTTTTCATCTCATGAACTTATTTCAGTCAGCTCGAACTTTCTTCTTCAAAGCAAAAAGATTTTATCTTCAAATACAAGAACTTTTCGTGGTTTTGTTGGTTTTCAGCAAATGAACATATTTCAGCGAGCTAGAAGTTTTTTCTTCAATAGCGTCAGATTTTATCTTAAAATACCAGAACTTTTCGTGGTTCTTGTCAATTTTTGTTGGTTTTGATCCAATGAACTTATTTCAGTCACCAAGATCTTTCATCTTCAAAGCAAAAAGATTTTATCTTCAAATACAAGAACTTTTCGTGGTTTTGTTGGTTTTCAGCAAATGAACATATTTCAGCGAGCGAGAAGTTTTTTCTTTAACAGCGTCAGATTTTATCTCAAAATACAAGAACTTTGCGTGGTTCTTGTCAAGTTTTGTTGATTTTCATCTGATGAACTTATTTCAGTCACCTCGATCTTTCTTCTTCAAAGCAAAAAGATTTTATCTTCAAATACAAGAACTTTTCGTGGTTTTGTTGGTTTTCAGCAAATGAACATGTTTCAGCGAGCTGGAAGTTTTTTCTTTAATAGCGCAAGATTTTATCTTAATATACAAGAACTTTTCGTGGTTCTTGTCAATTTTTGTTGGTTTTCATCTGATGAACTCATTTCAGTCACCGAGATCTTTCATCTTCAAAGCAAAAAGATTTTATCTTCAAATACAAGAACTTTTCGTGCTTTTGTTGATTTTCAGCAAATGAACATATTTCATCGAGCGAGAAGTTTTTTCTTTAATAGCGTCAGATTTTATGCTGAAATACAAGAACTTTTCGTGGTCCTTGTCAATTTTTGTTGGTTTTCATCCAATGAACTTATTTCAGTCAGCTGGATCTTTCTTCTTCAAAGCAAAAAGATTTTATCTTCAAATACAAGAACTTTTCGTGGTTTTGTTGGTTTTCAGCAAATTAACATATTTCAGCGAGCTGGAAGTTTTTTCTTTAATAGCGTCAGATTTTATCTTAAAATACAAGAACTTTTCGTGGTTCTTGTCAATTTTTGTTGGTTTTGATCTGATGAACTTATTTCAGTCAGCTAGATCTTTCTTCTTCAAAGCAAAAAGATTTTATCTTCAAATACAAGAACTTTTCGTGTTTTTGTTGGTTTTCAGCAAATTAACATATTTCAGCGAGCTGGAAGTTTTTTCTTTAATGGCGTCAGATTTTATCTTAAAATACAAGAACTTCTCGTGGTTCTTGTCAATTTTTGTTGGTTTTCATCTCATGAACTTATTTCAGTCAGCTCGATCTTTCTTCTTCAAAGCAAAGAGTTTTTATCTTCAAACACAAGAACTTTTCGTGGTTTTGTTGGTTTTCAGCAAATTAACATATTTCAGCGAGCGAGAAGTTTTTTCTTTCACAGCGTCAGATTTTATCTCAAAATACAAGAACTTTTCGTGGTTCTTGTCAATTTTTGTTGGTTTTCAACGAATGAACTTATTTCAGTCAGCTGGATCTTTCTTCTTCAAAGCAAAAAGATTTTATCTTCAAATACAAGAACTTTTCGTGTTTTTGTTGGTTTTCAGCAAATTAACATATTTCAGCGAGCTGGATGTTTTTTCTTTAATAGCGTCAGATTTTATCTTAAAATACCAGAACTTTTCGTAGTTCTTGTCAATTTTTGTTGGTTTTCATCCAATGAACTTATTTCAGTCACCAAGATCTTTCATCTTCAAAGCAAAAAGATTTTATCTTCAAATACAAGAACTTTTCGTGGTTTTGTTGATTTTCAGCAAATGAACATATTTCAGCGAGGAAGAAGTTTTTTCTTTAATAGCGTCAGATTTTATCTTAAAATACAAGAACTTTTCTTGTTTCTTATCAATTTTTGTTGGTTTTCATCTGATGAACTTATTTCAGTCAGCTGGATCTTACTTCTTCAAAGCAAAAAGATTTTATCTTCAAATACAAGAACTTTTCGTGGTTTTGTTGGTTTTCAGCAAATGAACATGTTTCAGCGAGCTAGAAGTTTTTTCTTTAATAGCGTAAGATTTTATCTTAAAATACAAGAACTTTTCGTGGTTCTTGTCAATTTTTGTTGGTTTTCATCTGATGAACTTATTTCAGTCACCGAGATCTTTCTTCTTCAAAGCAAAAAGATTTTATCTTCAAATACAAGAACTTTTCGTGCTTTTGTTGATTTTCAGCAAATGAACACATTTCAGCGAGGGAGAAGTTTTTTCTTCAATAGCCTCAGATTTTATCTTAAAATACAAGAACTTTTCGTGGTTCTTGTCAATTTTTGTTGGTTTTCATCCAATGAACTTATTTCAGTCACCTCGATCTTTCTTCTGCAAAGCAGAAAGATTCTATCTTCAAATACAAGAACTTTTCGTGGTTTTGTTGATTTTCAGCAAATGAACATATTTCATCGAGCGAGAAGTTTTTTCTTTAATAGCGTCAGATTTTATGCTGAAATACAAGAACTTTTCGTGGTTCTTGTCAATTTTTGTTGGTTTTCATCCAATGAACTTATTTCAGTCAGCTGGATCTTTCTTCTTCAAAGCAAAAAGATTTAATCTTCAAACACAAGAACTTTTCGTGGTTTTGTTGGTTTTCAGCAAATGAACATATTTCAGCGAGCTAGAAGTTTTTTCTTTAATAGCGTCAGATTTTATCTTCAAATACAAGAACTTTTCGTGGTTTTGTTGGTTTTCAGCAAATTAACATATTTCAGCGAGCTGGAAGTTTTTTCTTTAATAGCGTCAGATTTTATCTGAAAGTACAAGAACTTTTCGTGGTTCTTGTCAATTTTTGTTGGTTTTGATCTGATGAACTTATTTCAGTCAGCTAGATCTTTCTTCTTCAAAGCAAAAAGATTTTATCTTCAAATACAAGAACTTTTCGTGGTTTTGTTGATTTTCAGCAAATGAACATATTTCAGCGAGCGAGAAGATTTTTCTTTAATAGTGTCAGATTTTATCTTAAAATACAAGAACTTTTCGTGGTTCTTGTCAATTTTTGTTGGTTTTCATCCAATGAACTTATTTCAGTCACCTCGATCTTTCTTCTGCAAAGCAGAAAGATTCTATCTTCAAATACAAGAACTTTTCGTGGTTTTGTTGATTTTCAGCAAATGAACATATTTCATCGAGCGAGAAGTTTTTTCTTTAAAAGCATCAGATTTTATGCTGAAATACAAGAACTTTTCGTGGTTCTTGTCAATTTTTGTTGGTTTTCATCCAATGAACTTATTTCAGTCAGCTGGATCTTTCTTCTTCAAAGCAAAAAGATTTTATCTTCAAATACAAGAACTTTTCGTGGTTTTGTTGGTTTTCAACAAATTAACATATTTCAGCGAGCTGGAAGTTTTTTCTTTAATCGCGTCAGATTTTATCTTAAAATACAAGAAACTTTCGTGGTTCTTGTCAATTTTTGTTGGTTTTCATCTAATGAACTTATTTCAGTCAGCTCGATCTTTCTTCTTCAAAGCAAAAAGATTTTATCTTCAAATACAAGAACTTTTCGTGGTTTTGTTGGTTTTCAGCAAATGAACATATTTCAGCGAGGTTGAAGTTTTTTCTTTAATAGCGTCAGATTTTATCTTAAAATACAAGAACCTTTCGTGGTTCTTGTCAATTTTTGTTGGTTTTCATCTGATGAACTTATTTCAGTCAGCTCGATCTTTCTTCTTCAAAGCAAAAAGATTTAATCTTCAAACACAAGAACTTTTCGTGGTTTTGTTGGTTTTCAGCAAATGAACATATTTCAGCGAGCTAGAAGTTTTTTCTTTAATAGCGTAAGATTTTATCTTAAAATACAAGAACTTTTCGTGGTTCTTGTCAATTTTTGTTAGTTTTGATCTGTTGAACTTATTTCGGTCAGCGAGATATTTCTTCTTCAAAGCAAAAAGATTTTATCTTCAAATACAAGAACTTTTCGTGGTTTTGTTGGTTTTCAGCAAATGAACATATTTCAGCGAGGGAGAAGTTTTTTCTTTAATAGCGTCAGATTTTATCTTAAAACACAAGAACTTTTCGTGGTTCTTGTCAATTTTTGTTGGTTTTCATCTCATGAACTTATTTCAGTCAGCTCGATCTTTCTTCTTCAAAGCAAAAAGATTTTATCTTCAAACACAAGAACTTTTCGTGGTTTTGTTGGTTTTCAGCAAATGAACATATTTCAGCGAGCGAGAAGTTTTTTCTTTAATAGCGTCAGATTTTATCTTAAAATACAAGAACTTTTCGTGGTTCTTGTCAATTTTTGTTGGTTTTCATCTACTGAACTTATTTCAGTCTGCTGGATCTTTCTTCTTCAAAGCAAAAAGATTTTATCTTCAAATACAAGAACTTTACGTGGTTTTGTTGGTTTTCAGCAAATGAACATATTTCAGCGAGCGAGAAGATTTTTCTTTAATAGTGTCAGATTTTATCTTAAAATACAAGAACTTTTCGTGGTTCTTGTCAATTTTTGTTGGTTTTCATCCAATGAACTTATTTCAGTCAGCTGGATCTTTCTTCTTCAAAGCAAAAAGATTTTATCTTCAAATACAAGAACTTTTCGTGGTTTTGTTGGTTTTCAACAAATTAACATATTTCAGCGAGCTGGAAGTTTTTTCTTTAATCGCGTCAGATTTTATCTTAAAATACAAGAAACTTTCGTGGTTCTTGTCAATTTTTGTTGGTTTTCATCTAATGAACTTATTTCAGTCAGCTCGATCTTTCTTCTTCAAAGCAAAAAGATTTTATCTTCAAATACAAGAACTTTTCGTGGTTTTGTTGGTTTTCAGCAAATGAACATATTTCAGCGAGGTTGAAGTTTTTTCTTTAATAGCGTCAGATTTTATCTTAAAATACAAGAACCTTTCGTGGTTCTTGTCAATTTTTGTTGGTTTTCATCTGATGAACTTATTTCAGTCAGCTCGATCTTTCTTCTTCAAAGCAAAAAGATTTAATCTTCAAACACAAGAACTTTTCGTGGTTTTGTTGGTTTTCAGCAAATGAACATATTTCAGCGAGCTAGAAGTTTTTTCTTTAATAGCGTAAGATTTTATCTTAAAATACAAGAACTTTTCGTGGTTCTTGTCAATTTTTGTTGGTTTTCATCTGATGAACTTATTTCAGTCAGCTGGATCTTTCTTCTTCAAAGCAAAAAGATTTTGTCTTCAAATACAAGAACTTTTCGTGGTTTTGTTGGTTTTCAGCAAATGAACTTATTTCAGCGAGCTGGAAGTTTTTTCTTTCATAGCGTCAGATTTTATCTTAAAATACAAGAACTTTTCGTGGTTCTTGTCAATTTTTGTTAGTTTTGATCTGTTGAACTTATTTCGGTCAGCGAGATATTTCTTCTTCAAAGCAAAAAGATTTTATCTTCAAATACAAGAACTTTTCGTGGTTTTGTTGGTTTTCAGCAAATGAACATATTTCAGCGAGGGAGAAGTTTTTTCTTCAATAGCGTCAGATTTTATCTTAAAACACAAGAACTTTTCGTGGTTCTTGTCAATTTTTGTTGGTTTTCATCTCATGAACTTATTTCAGTCAGCTCGATCTTTCTTCTTCAAAGCAAAAAGATTTTATCTTCAAACACAAGAACTTTTCGTGGTTTTGTTGGTTTTCAGCAAATGAACATATTTCAGCGAGCGAGAAGTTTTTTCTTTAATAGCGTCAGATTTTATCTTAAAATACAAGAACTTTTCGTGGTTCTTGTCAATTTTTGTTGGTTTTCATCTACTGAACTTATTTCAGTCTGCTGGATCTTTCTTCTTCAAAGCAAAAAGATTTTATCTTCAAATACAAGAACTTTTCGTGGTTTTGTTGGTTTTCAGCAAATGAACATATTTCAGCGAGCTGGAAGTTTTTTCTTTAACAGCGTAAGATTTTATCTTAAAATACAAGAACTTTTCATGGTTCCTGTCAATTTTTGTTGGTTTTCATCCAATGAACTTATTTCAGTCACCTCGATCTTTCTTCTGCAAAGCAGAAAGATTCTATCTTCAAATACAAGAACTTTTCGTGGTTTTGTTGACTTCAGCAAATGAACATATTTCATCGAGCGAGAAGTTTTTTCTTTAACAGCGTCAGATTTTTTGCTGAAATACAAGAACTTTTCGTGGTTCTTGTCAATTTTTGTTGGTTTTCATCGAATGAACTTATTTCAGTCAGCTCGATCTTTCTTCTTCAAAGCAAAAAGATTTAATCTTCAAACACAAGAACTTTTCGTGGTTTTGTTGGTTTTCAGCAAATGAACATATTTCAGCGAGCTAGAAGTTTTTTCTTTAATAGCGTAAGATTTTATCTTAAAATACAAGAACTTTTTGTGGTTCTTGTCAATTTTTGTTGGTTTTCATCTAATGAACTTATTTCAGTCAGCTGGATCTTTCTTCTTCAAAGCAAAAAGATTTTGTCTTCAAATACAAGAACTTTTCGTGGTTTTGTTGGTTTTCAGCAAATGAACTTATTTCAGCGAGCTGGAAGTTTTTTCTTTAATAGCGTCAGATTTTATCTTAAAATACAAGAACTTTTCGTGGTTCTTGTCAATTTTTGTTGGTTTTGATCTGTTGAACTTATTTCAGTCAGCGAGATATTTCTTCTTCAAAGCAAAAAGATTTTATCTTCAAATACAAGAACTTTTCGTGGTTTTGTTGGTTTTCAGCAAATGAACATATTTCAGCGAGCGAGAGGTTTTTTCTTCAATAGCGTCAGATTTTATCTTAAAATACAAGAACTTTTCGTGGTTCTTGTCAATTTTTGTTGGTTTTCATCTAATGAACTTATTTCAGTCAGCTGGATCTTTCTTCTTCAAAGCAAAAAGATTTTATCTTCAAATACAAGAACTTTTCGTGGTTTTGTTGGTTTTCAGCAAATTAACATATTTCAGCGAGCTGGAAGTTTTTTCTTGAATGGCTTCAGATTTCATCTTAAAATACAAGAACTTTTCGTGGTTCTTGTCAATTTTTCTTGGTTTTCATCTAATGAACTTATTTCAGTCAGCTAGATCTTTCTTCTTTCATGCAAAAAGATTTTATCTTCAAATACAAGAACTTCTCGTGGTTTTTTTGGTTTTCAGCAAATGAACATATTTCAGCGAGCTAGAAGTTTTTTCTTTCATAGCGTAAGATTTTATCTTAAAATACAAGCACTTTTCATGGTTCCTGTCAATTTTTGTTGGTTTTCATCTGATGAACTTATTTCAGTCAGCGAGATCTTTCTTCTTCAAAGCAAAAATATTTTATCTTCAAATACAAGAACTTTTCGTGCTTTTGTTGGTTTTCAGCAAATGAGCATATTTCAGCGAGTCAGAAGTTTTTTCTTTAATAGCGTAAGATTTTATCATAAAATACAAGAACTTTTTGTGGTTCTTATCAATTTTTGTTGGTTTTCATCTCATGAACTTATTTCAGTCAGCGAGATCTTTCTTCTTCAAAGCAAAAAGATTTTATCTTCAAATACAAGAACTTTTCGTGGTTTTGTTGGTTTTCAGCAAATGAGCATATTTCCGCGAGCTGGAAGTTTTTTCTTTAATAGCGTCAGATTTTATCTTAAAATACAAGAACATTTCGTGGTTCTTGTCAATTTTTCTTGGTTTTCATCTAATCAACTTATTTCAGTCAGCTGGATCTTTCCCCTTCAAAGCAAAAAGATTTTATCTTCAAATACAAGAACTTTTCGTGGTTTTGTTGGTTTTCAGCAAATGAGCATATTTCAGCGAGTGAGAAGTTTTTTCTTTAATAGCGTAAGATGTTAGCTTAAAATACAAGAACTTTTCGTGGTTCTTGTCAATTTTTGTTGGTTTTCATCTAATGAACTTATTTCAGTCAGCTGGATCTTTCTTCTTCAAAGCAAAAAGATTGTATCTTCAAATACAAGAACTTTTCGTGGTTTTGTTGGTTTTCAGCAAATGAACATATTTCAGCGAGCTGGAAGTTTTCTCTTTAATAGCGTCAGATTTCATCTTAAAATAAAAGAACATTTCGTGGTTCTTGTCAATTTTTGTTGGTTTTCATCTAATGAACTTATTTCAGTCAGCTCGATCTTTCTTCTTCAAAGCAAAAAGATTTTATCTTCAAATACAAGAACTTTTCGAGGTTTTGTTGGTTTTCAGCAAATGAACATATTTCAGCGAGCTAGAAGTTTTCTCTTTAACAGCGTCAGATTTTATCTTAAAATACAAGAACTTTTCGTGGTTCTTGTCAATTTTTGTTGGTTTTGATCTGATGAACTTATTTCAGTCAGCTGGATCTTTCTTCTTCAAAGCAAAATGATTTTATCTTCAAATACAAGAACTTTTCGTGCTTTTGTTGGTTTTCAGCAAATGAACATATTTCAGCGAGCTGGAAGTTTTCTCTTTCACAGCGTCAGATTTCATCTTAAAATAAAAGAACATTTTGTGGTTCTTGTCAATTTTTGTTGGTTGTCATCTCATGAACTTATTTCAGTCAGCAAGATATTTCTTCTTCAAAGCAAAAAGATTCTATCTTCAAATACAAGAACTTTTCGTGGTTTTGTTGATTTTCAGCAAATGAACATATTTCATCGAGCGAGAAGTTTTTTCTTTAATAGCCTCAGCTTTTATCCTGAAATACAAGAACTTTTCGTGGTTCTTGTCAATTTTTGTTGGTTTTCACCAATGAACTTATTTCAGTCACCGAGATCTTTCTTCTTCAAAGCAAAAAGATTTTATCTTCAAATACAAGAACTTTACGTGGTTCTGTTGGTTTTCAGCAAATGAACATATTTCAGCGAGCTCGAAGTTTTTTCTTTAATAGCGCAAGATTTTATCTTAAAAGACAAGAACTTTTCGTGGTTCTTGTCAATTTTTGTTGGTTTTCATCCAATCAACTTATTTCAGTCACCTCGATCTTTCATCTTCAAAGCAAAAAGATTCTATCTTCAAATACAAGAACTTTTCGTGGTTTTGTTGATTTTCAGCAAATGAACATATTTCAGCGAGCTGGAAGTTTTTTCTTTAATAGCGCAAGATTTTATCTTAAAATACAAGAACTTTTCGTGGTTCTTGTCAATTTCGTTGGTTTTCATCTAATGAACTTATTTCAGTCAGCTAGGTCTTTCTTCTTCAACGCAAAAAGATTTTATCTTCAAATCCAAGAACTTATCGTGGTTTTGTTGGTTTTCAGCAAATGAACATATTTCAGCGAGCTGGAAGTTTTTTCTTCAATAGCGCAAGATTTTATATTAAAATACCAGAACTTTTCGTGGTTCTTGTCAATTTTTGTTGGTTTTCATCCAATGAACTTATTTCAGTCACCAAGATCTTTCATCTTCAAAGCAAAAAGATTTTATCTTCAAATACAAGAACTTTTCGTGGTTTTGTTGATTTTCAGCAAATGAACATATTTCAGCGAGCTTGAAGTTTTTTCTTGAATAGCGTCAGATTTTATCTTAAAATACAAGAACTTTTCGTGATTCTTGTCAATTTTTGTTGGTTTTCATCTGATGAACTTATTTCAGTCAACTAGATCTTTCTTCTTCCAAGCAAAAAGATTTTATCTTCAAATACAAGAACTTTTCGTGGTTCTGTTAGTTTTCAGCAAATTAACATATTTCAGCGATCTGGAAGTTTTCTCTTTCACAGCGTCAGATTTCATCTTAAAATACAAGAACTTTTCGTGGTTCTTGTCAATTTTTGTTGGTTTTCATCGAATGAACTTATTTCAGTCAGCTAGATCTTTCTTCTTGAAAGCAAAAAGATTTTATCTTCAAATACAAGAACTTTTCGTGGTTTTGTTGATTTTCAGCAAATGAACATATTTCAGCGAGCAAGAAGTTTTTTCTTTAATAGCCTCAGATTTTATCTCAAAATACAAGAACTTTTCGTGGTTCTTGTCAATTGTTGTTGATTTTCATCGAATGAACTTATTTCAGTCACCTCGATCTTTCTTCTTCAAAGCAAAAAGATTTTATCTTCAAATACAAGAACTTTTCGTGGTTTTGTTGGTTTTCAGCAAATGAACATGTTTCAGCGAGCAAGAAGTTTTTTCATTAATAGCGCAAGATTTTATCTTAAAATACAAGAACGTTTCGTGGTTCTTGTCAATTTTTGTTGGTTTTCATCTAATGAACTTATTTCAGTCACCGAGATCTTTCTTCTTGTCAGCAAAAAGATTTTATCTTCAAATACAAGAACTTTACGTGGTTCTGTTGGTTTTCAGCAAATGAACATATTTCAGCGAGCTAGAAGTTTTTTCTTTAATAGCGCAAGATTTTATCTTAAAATACAAGAACTTTTCGTGGTTCTTGTCAATTTTTGTTGGTCTTCATCCAATCAACTTATTTCAGTCACCTCGATCTTTCATCTTCAAAGGAAAAACATTTTATCTTCAAATACAAGAACTTTTCGTGGTTTTGTTGATTTTCAGCAAATGAACATATTTCAGCGAGGAAGAAGTTTTTTCTTTAATAGCGTCAGATTTTATCTTAAAATAAAAGAACTCTTCGTGGTTCTTCGCAATTTTTGTTGTATTTCATCGAATCAACTTATTTCAGTCAGCTGGATCTTTCTTCTTCAAAGCAAAAAGATTTTATCTTCAAATGCAAGAACTTTACGTGGTTCTGTTGGTTTTCAGCAAATGAACATATTTCAGCGAGCGAGAAGTTTTTTCTTTAATAGCGCAAGATTTTATCTTAAAATACAAGAACTTTTCGTGGTTCTTGTCAGTTTTTGTTGGTTTTCATCCAATCAACTTATTTCAGTCACCTCGATCTTTCATCTTCAAAGGAAAAACATTTTATCTTCAAATACAAGAACTTTTCGTGGTTTTGTTGATTTTCAGCAAATGACCATATTTCAGCAAGCTAGAAGTTTTTTCTTTAATAGCATCAGATTTTATCTTAAAATACAAGAACTTTTCGTGGTTCTTGTCAATTTTTGTTGATTTTCATCTAATGAACTTATTTCAGTCACCTCGATCTTTCTTCTTCAAAGCAAAATGATTTTATCTTCAAATACAAGAACTTTTCGTGGTTTTGTTGATTTTCAGCAAATCACCATATTTCAGCAAGCTAGAAGTTTTTTCTTCAATAGCATCAGATTTTATCTTAAAATACAAGAACTTTTCGTGGTTCTTGTCAATTTTTTTGGTTTTCATCCAATTAACTTATTTCAGTCACCTAGATCTTTCTTCTTCAAAGCAAAAAGATTCTATCTTCAAATACAAGAACTTTTCGTGGTTTTGTTGATTTTCAGCAAATCACCATATTTCAGCAAGCTAGAAGTTTTTTCTTCAATAGCATCAGATTTTATCTTGAAATACAAGAACTTTTCGTGGTTCTGGTCAATTTTTGTTGATTTTCATCCAATGAACTTATTTCAGTCACCGAGATCTTTCTTCTTCAAAGCAAAAAGATTCTATCTTCAAATACAAGAACTTTTTGTGGTTTTGTTGATTTTCAGCAAATGAACATATTTCAGCGAGCAAGAAGTTTTTTCTTTAATTGCCTCAGATTTTATCTTAAAATACAAGAACTTTTCGTGGTTCTTGTCAATTTTTGTTGGTTTTCATCTAATGAACTTATTTCAGTCAGCTGGATCTTTCTTCTTCAAAGCAAAAAGATTCTATCTTCAAATACAAGAACTTTTCGTGGTTTTGTTGATTTTCAGCAAATGAACATATTTCAGCGAGCGAGAAGTTTTTTCTTTAATAGCGTGAGATTTTATCTTAAAATACAAGAACTTTTCGTGGTTCTTGTCAATTTTTGTTGGTTGTGATCGAATGAACTTATTTCAGTCACCGAGATCTTTCTTCTTCAAAGCAAAAAGATTTTATCTTCAAATACAAGAACTTTTCGTGGTTTTGTTGGTTTTCAGCAAATGAACATGTTTCAGCGAGCAAGAAGTTTTTTCATTAATAGCGCAAGATTTTATCTTAAAATACAAGAACTTTTCGTGGTTCTTGTCAATTTTTGTTGGTTTTCATCCAATGAACTTATTTCAGTCACCGAGATCTTTCTTCTTCAAAGCAAAAAGATTCTATCTTCAAATACAAGAACTTTGTGTGGTTTTGTTGATTTTCAGCAAATGAACATATTTCAGCGAGCGAGAAGTTTTTTCTTTAATAGCGTCAGATTTTATCTCAAAATACAAGAACTTTTCGTGGTTCTTGTCAATTGTTGTTGATTTTCATCGAATGAACTTATTTCAGTCACCTCGATCTTTCTTCTTCAAAGCAAAAACATTTTATCTTCAAATACAAGAACTTTTCGTGGTTTTGTTGATTTTCAGCAAATGAACATATTTCAGCGAGGAAGAAGTTTTTTCTTTAATAGCGTCAGATTTTATCTTAAAATAAAAGAACTCTTCGTGGTTCTTCGCAATTTTTGTTGTATTTCATCGAATCAACTTATTTCAGTCAGCTGGATCTTTCTTCTTCAAAGCAAAAAGATTTTATCTTCAAATGCAAGAACTTTACGTGGTTCTGTTGGTTTTCAGCAAATGAACATATTTCAGCGAGCGAGAAGTTTTTTCTTTAATAGCGCAAGATTTTATCTTAAAATACAAGAACTTTTCGTGGTTCTTGTCAGTTTTTGTTGGTTTTCATCCAATCAACTTATTTCAGTCACCTCGATCTTTCATCTTCAAAGGAAAAACATTTTATCTTCAAATACAAGAACTTTTCGTGGTTTTGTTGATTTTCAGCAAATGACCATATTTCAGCAAGCGAGAAGTTTTTTCTTTAATAGCATCAGATTTTATCTTAAAATACAAGAACTTTTCGTGGTTCTTGTCAATTTTTGTTGATTTTCATCTAATGAACTTATTTCAGTCACCTCGATCTTTCTTCTTCAAAGCAAAATGATTTTATCTTCAAATACAAGAACTTTTCGTGGTTTTGTTGATTTTCAGCAAATCACCATATTTCAGCAAGCTAGAAGTTTTTTCTTCAATAGCATCAGATTTTATCTTAAAATACAAGAACTTTTCGTGGTTCTTGTCAATTTTTTTGGTTTTCATCCAATTAACTTATTTCAGTCACCTAGATCTTTCTTCTTCAAAGCAAAAAGATTCTATCTTCAAATACAAGAACTTTTCGTGGTTTTGTTGATTTTCAGCAAATCACCATATTTCAGCAAGCTAGAAGTTTTTTCTTCAATAGCATCAGATTTTATCTTGAAATACAAGAACTTTTCGTGGTTCTGGTCAATTTTTGTTGGTTTTCATCTTATGAACTTATTTCAGTCACCTAGATCTTTCTTCTTCAAAGCAAAAAGATTCTATCTTCAAATACAAGAACTTTTTGTGGTTTTGTTGATTTTCAGCAAATGAACATATTTCAGCGAGCAAGAAGTTTTTTCTTTAATTGCCTCAGATTTTATCTTAAAATACAAGAACTTTTCGTGGTTCTTGTCAATTTTTGTTGGTTTTCATCTAATGAACTTATTTCAGTCAGCTGGATCTTTCTTCTTCAAAGCAAAAAGATTCTATCTTCAAATACAAGAACTTTTCGTGGTTTTGTTGATTTTCAGCAAATGAACATATTTCAGCGAGCGAGAAGTTTTTTCTTTAATAGCGTGAGATTTTATCTTAAAATACAAGAACTTTTCGTGGTTCTTGTCAATTTTTGTTGGTTGTGATCGAATGAACTTATTTCAGTCACCGAGATCTTTCTTCTTCAAAGCAAAAAGATTTTATCTTCAAATACAAGAACTTTTCGTGGTTTTGTTGGTTTTCAGCAAATGAACATGTTTCAGCGAGCAAGAAGTTTTTTCATTAATAGCGCAAGATTTTATCTTAAAATACAAGAACTTTTCGTGGTTCTTGTCAATTTTTGTTGGTTTTCATCCAATGAACTTATTTCAGTCACCGAGATCTTTCTTCTTCAAAGCTAAAAGATTCTATCTTCAAATACAAGAACTTTGTGTGGTTTTGTTGATTTTCAGCAAATGAACATATTTCAGCGAGCGAGAAGTTTTTTCTTTAATAGCGTCAGATTTTATCTCAAAATACAAGAACTTTTCGTGGTTCTTGTCAATTGTTGTTGATTTTCATCGAATGAACTTATTTCAGTCACCTCGATCTTTCTTCTTCAAAGCAAAAAGATTTTATCTTCAAATACAAGAACTTTTCGTGGTTTTGTTGATTTTCAGCAAATGAACATATTTCAGCGAGGAAGAAGTTTTTTCTTTAATAGCGTCAGATTTTATCTTAAAATAAAAGAACTTTTCGTGGTTCTTATCAATTTTTGTTGGTTTTCATCGAATCAACTTATTTCAGTCAGCTGCATCTTTCTTCTTCAAAGCAAAAAGATTTTATCTTCAAATGCAAGAACTTTACGTGGTTCTGTTGGTTTTCAGCAAATGAACATATTTCAGCGAGCGAGAAGTTTTTTCTTTAATAGCGCAAGATTTTATCTTAAAATACAAGAACTTTTCGTGGTTCTTGTCAATTTTTGTTGGTTTTCATCCAATCAACTTATTTCAGTCACCTCGATCTTTCATCTTCAAAGGAAAAACATTTTATCTTCAAATACAAGAACTTTTCGTGGTTTTGTTGATTTTCAGCAAATGACCATATTTCAGCAAGCTGGAAGTTTTTTCTTTTATAGCATCAGATTTTATCTTAAAATACAAGAACTTTTCGCGGTTCTTGTCAATTTTTGTTGATTTTCATCTAATGAACTTATTTCAGTCACCTAGATCTTTCTTCTTCAAAGCAAAATGATTTTATCTTCAAATAAAAGAACTTTTCGTGGTTTTGTTGATTTTCAGCAAATGAACATATTTCAGCGAGGGAGAAGTTTTTTCTTTAATCGCGTCAGATTTTATCTTAAAATACAAGAACTTTTCGTGATTCTTGTCAATTTTTTTGGTTTTCATCCAATGAACTTATTTCAGTCACCTCGATCTTTCTTCTTCAAAGCAAAAAGATTCTATCTTCAAATACAAGAACTTTTCGTGGTTTTGTTGATTTTCAGCAAATCACCATATTTCAGCAAGCTAGAAATTTTTTCTTCAATAGCATCAGATTTTATCTTAAAATACAAGAACTTTTCGAGGTTCTTGTCAATTTTTGTTGGTTTTCATCCAATCAACTTATTTCAGTCACCTCGATCTTTCTTCTTCAAAGCAAAAAGATTTTATCTTCAAATAAAAGAACTTTTCGTGGTTTTGTTGATTTTCACCAAATGAACATATTTCAGCGAGGGAAAAGTTTTTTCTTTGATAGCGTCAGATTTTATCTTAAAATACAATAACTTTTCGTGATTCTTGTCAATTTTTGTTGGTTTTCATCCAATGAACTTATTTCAGTCACCTATATCTTTCTTCTTCAAAGCAAAAAGATTCTATCTTCAAATACAAGAACTTTTCGTGGTTTTGTTGATTTTAAGCACATCACCATATTTCAGCGAGCTAGAAGTTTTTTCTTTAATAGCATCAGATTTTATCTTAAAATACAAGAACTTTTCGTGGTTCTTGTCAATTTTTGTTGGTTTTCATCCAATGAACTTATTTCAGTCACCGAGATCTTTCTTCTTCAAAGCAAAAAGATTCTATCTTCAAATACAAGAACTTTTCGTGGTTTTGTTGATTTTCAGCAAATGAACATATTTCAGCGAGCGAGAAGTTTTTTCTTTAATAGCGTGAGATTTTATCTTGAAATACAAGAACTTTTCGTGGTTCTTGTCAATTTTTGTTGGTTTTCATCTGATGAACTTATTTCAGTCACCTCGATCTTTCATCTTCAAAGGAAAAACATTTTATCTTCAATTACAAGAACTTTTCGTGGTTTTGTTGATTTTCAGCAAATGAACATATTTCAGCGAGCTAGAAGTTTTTTCTTTAATAGCATCAGATTTTATCTTAAAATACAAGAACTTTTCGTGGTTCTGGTCAATTTTTGTTGATTTTCAACTCATGAACTTATTTCACTCACCTAGATCTTTCTTCTTCAAAGCAAAAAGATTTTGTCTTCAAATAAAATAACTTTTCGTGGTTTTGTTGATTTTCAGCAAATGAACATATTTCAGCGAGGGAAAAGTTTTTTCTTTAATAGCGTCAGATTTTATCTTAAAATACAAGAACTTTTCGTGGTTCTTGTCAATTTTTGTTGATTTTCATCTGATGAACTTATTTCAGTCAGCTGGATCTTTCTTCTTCAAAGCAAAAAGATTTTATCTTCAAATACAAGAACTTTTCGTGGTTTTGTTGATTTTCAGCAAATGAACATATTTCAGCGAGGGAGAAGTTTTTTCTTCAATAGCCTCAGATTTTATCTTAAAATACAAGAACTTTTCGTGGTTCTTGTCAATTTTTGTTGATTTTCATCCAATGAACTTATTTCAGTCACCTCGATCTTTCTTCTTCAAAGCAAAAAGATTTTATCTTCAAATACAAGAACTTTTCGTGGTTTTGTTGATTTTCAGCAAATGAACACATTTCAGCGAGCGAGAAGTTTTTTCTTTAATAGCCTCAGATTTTATCTTAAAATACAAGAACTTTTCGTGATTCTTGTCAATTTTTGTTGGTTTTCATCCAATGAACTTATTTCAGTCACCTCGATCTTTCTTCTTCAAAGCAAAAAGATTCTCTCTTCAAATACAAGAACTTTTCGTGGTTTTGTTGATTTTCAGCAAATCACCATATTTCAGCGAGCTAGAAGTTTTTTCTTTAATAGCATCAGATTTTATCTTAAAATACAAGAACTTTTCGTGGTTCTTGTCAATTTTTGTTGATTTTCATCCAATGAACTTATTTCAGTCACCTGGATCTTTCTTCTTCAAAGCAATAAGATTCTATCTTCAAATACAAGAACTTTTCGTGGTTTTGTTGATTTTCAGCAAATGAACATATTTCAGCGAGCGAGAAGTTTTTTCTACAATAGCGTGAGATTTTATCTTGAAATACAAGAACTTTTCGTGGTTCTTGTCAATTTTTGTTGGTTTTCATCAGATGAACTTATTTCACTCACCTCGATCTTTCATCTTGAAAGGAAAAACATTTTATCTTCAAATACAAGAACTTTTCGTGGATTTGTTGATTTTCAGCAAATGAACAGATTTTATCTTAAAATACAAGAACTTTTCGTGGTTCTTGTCAATTTTTGTTGATTTTCATCTGATGAACGTATTTCAGTCAGCTGGATCTTTCTTCTTCAAAGCAAAAAGATTTTATCTTCAAATACAAGAATTTTTCGTGGTTTTGTTGATTTTTAGCAAATGAACATATTTCAGCGAGCTCGAAGTTTTTTCTTTAATAGCGTCAGATTTTATCTTAAAATACAAGAACTTTTCGTGGATCTTGTCAATTTTTGTTGGCTTTAATCCAATGAACTTATTTCAGTCACCTCGATCGTTCTTCTTCAAAGCAAAAAGATTCTATCTTCAAATACAAGAACTTTTCGTGGTTTTGTTGATTTTCAGCAAATGAACATATTTCAGCGAGCGAGAAGTTTTTTCTTTAATAGCGTGAGATTTTATCTTGAAATACAAGAACTTTTCGTGGTTCTTGTCAATTTTTGTTGGTTTTCATCTGATGAACTTATTTCAGTCACCGAGATCTTTCTTCTTCAAAGCAAAAAGATTTTATCTTCAAATACAAGAACTTTTCGTGGTTTTGTTGATTTTCAGCAAATGAACATATTTCAGCGAGGGAGAAGTTTTTTCTTCAATAGCCTCAGATTTTATCTTAAAATACAAGAACTTTTCGTGGTTCTTGTCAATTTTTCTTGATTTTCATCCAATGAACTTATTTCAGTCAGCGAGATCTTTCTTCTTCAACGCAAAAAGATTTTATCTTCAAATACAAGAACTTTTCGTGGTTTTGTTGATTTTCAGCAAATGAACACATTTCAGCGAGCGAAAAGTTTTTTCTTTAATAGCCTCAGATTTTATCTTAAAATACAAGAACTTTTCGTGGTTCTTATCAATTTTTGTTGGTTTTCATCTGATGAACTTATTTCAGTCACCTGGATCTTTCTTCTTCAAAGCAAAAAGATTTTATCTTCAAATACAAGAACTTTTCGTGGTTTTGTTGGTTTTCAGCGAATGAACATATTTCAGCGAGCAAGAAGTTTTTTCTTTAATAGCGTCAGATTTTATCGTAAAATACAAGAACTTTTCGTGGTTCTTGTCAATTTTTGTTGATTTTCATCTGATGAACTCATTTCAGTCAGCGAGATCTTTCTTCTTCAAAGCAAAAAGATTTTATCTTCAAATACAAGAACTTTTCGTGGTTTTGTTGATTTTCAGCAAATGAACATATTTCAGCGAGCGAGAAGTTTTTTCTTTAATAGCGTCAGATTTTATCTTAAAATACAAGAACTTTTCGTGGTTCTTGTCAATTTCTGTTGGTTGTGATCGAATGAAATTATTTCAGTCACCTCGATCTTTCATCTTCAAAGGAAAAACATTTCATCTTAAAATACAAGAACTTTTCGTGATTCTTGTCAATTTTTGTTGGTTTTCATCCAATGAACTTATTTCAGTCACCTAGATCTTTCTTCTTCAAAGCAAAAAGATTCTATCTTCAAATACAAGAACTTTTCGTGGTTTTGTTGATTTTCAGCAAATCACCATATTTCAGCGAGCGAGAAGTTTTTTCTTTCATAGCATCAGATTTCATCTTAAAATACAAGAACTTTTCGTGGTTCTTGTCAATTTTTGTTGATTTTCATCTGATGAACTTATTTCAGTCAGCTGGATCTTTCTTCTTCAAAGCAAAAAGATTTTATCTTCAAATACAAGAACTTTTCGTGGTTTTGTTGATTTTCAGCAAATGAACATATTTCAGCGAGCTGGAAGTTTTTTCTTTAATAGCGTCAGATTTTATCTTAAAATACAAGAACTTTTCGTGGTTCTTGTCAATTTTTGTAGGTTTTCATCCAATGAACTTATTTCAGTCACCGAGATCTTTCTTCTTCAAAGCAAAAAGATTCTGTCTTCAAATACAAGAACTTTTCGTGGTTTTGTTGATTTTCAGCAAATGAACATATTTCAGCGAGGGAGAAATTTTTTCTTCAATACCCTCAGATTTTATCTTAAAATACAAGAACTTTTCGTGGTTCTTGTCAATTTTTGTTGATTTTCATCCAATGAACTTTTTTCAGTCAGCGAGATCTTTCTTCTTCAAAGCAAAAAGATTTTATCTTCAAATACAAGAACTTTTCGTGGTTTTGTTGATTTTCAGCAAATGAACACATTTCAGCGAGCAAGAAGTTTTTTCTTGAATAGCCTCAGATTTTATCTTAAAATACAAGAACTTTTCGTGGTTTTGTTGGTTTTCAGCAAATGAACATATTTCAGCGAGGGAGAAGTTTTTTCGTTAATCGCGCAAGATTTTATCTTAAAATACCAGAACTTTTCATGGTTCTTGTCAATTTTTGTTGATTTTCATCTGATGAACTTATTTCAGTCACCAAGATCTTTCATCTTCAAAGCAAAAAGATTTTATCTTCAAATACAAGAACTTTTCGTGGTTTTGTTGATTTTCAGCAAATGAACATATTTCAGCGAGCAAGAAGTTTTTTCTTTTATAGCGTCAGATTTTATCGTAAAATACAAGAACTTTTCGTGGTTTTGTTGGTTTTCAGCAAATGAACATGTTTCAGCGAGCAAGAAGTTTTTTCTTTAATAGCGCAAGATTTTATCTTAAAATACAAGAACTTTTCGTGGTTCTTGTCAATTTTTGTTGATTTTCATCTGATGAACTCATTTCAGTCAGCGAGATCTTTCTTCTTCAAAGCAAAAAGATTTTATCTTCAAATACAAGAACTTTTCGTGGTTTTGTTGATTTTCAGCAAATGAACATATTTCAGCGAGCGAGAAGTTTTTTCTTTAATAGCGTCAGATTTTATCTTAAAATACAAGAACTTTTCGTGGTTCTTGTCAATTTTTGTTGGTTTTCATCCAATGAACTTATTTCAGTCACCGAGATCTTTCTTCTTCAAAGCAAAAAGATTCTATCTTCAAATACAAGAACTTTTCGTGGTTTTGTTGATTTTCAGCAAATCACCATATTTCAGCGAGCGAGAAGTTTTTTCTTTCATAGCATCAGATTTTATCTTAAAATACAAGAACTTTTCGTGGTTCTTGTCAATTTTTGTTGATTTTCATCTGATGAACTTATTTCAGTCAGCTGGATCTTTCTTCTTCAAAGCAAAAAGATTTTATCTTCAAATACAAGAACTTTTCGTGGTTTTGTTGATTTTCAGCAAATGAACATATTTCAGCGAGGGAGAAGTTTTTTCTTCAATAGCCTCAGATTTTATCTTAAAATACAAGAACTTTTCGTGGTTCTTGTCAATTTTTGTTGATTTTCATCCAATGAACTTTTTTCAGTCAGCAACATCTTTCTTCTTCAAAGCAAAAAGATTTTATCTTTAAATACAAGAACTTTTCGTGGTTTTGTTGATTTTCAGCAAATGAACACATTTCAGCGAGCGAGAAGTTTTTTCTTGAATAGCCTCAGATTTTATCTTAAAATACAAGAACTTTTCGTGGTTTTGTTGATTTTCAGCAAATGAACATATTTCAGCGAGCAAGAAGTTTTTTCTTTAATAGCGTCAGATTTTATCGTAAAATACAAGAACTTTTCGAGGTTCTTGTCAATTTTTGTTGATTTTCATCTGATGAACTTATTTCAGTCAGCTGGATCTTTCTTCTTCAAAGCAAAAAGATTTTATCTTCAAATACAAGAACTTTTCGTGGTTTTGTTGATTTTCAGCAAATGAACATATTTCAGCGAGCGAAAAGTTTTTTCTTGAACAGCCTCAGATTTTATCTTAAAATACAAGAACTTTTCGTGGTTCTTGTCAATTTTTGTTGGTTTTCATCCAATGAACTTATTTCAGTCAGCGAGATCTTTCTTCTTCAAAGCAAAAAGATTTTATCTTCAAATACAAGAACTTTTCGTGGTTTTGTTGGTTTTCAGCAAAATGAACATATTTCAGCGAGGGAGAAGTTTTTTCTTTAATAGCGCAAGATTTTATCTTAAAATACCAGAACTTTTCGTGGTTCTTGTCAACTTTTGTTGGTTTTCATCCAATGAACTTATTTCAGTCACCAAGATCTTTCATCTTCAAAGCAAAAAGATTTTATCTTCAAATACAAGAAGTTTTCGTGGTTTTGTTGATTTTCAGCGAATGAACATATTTCAGCGAGCAAGAAGTTTTTTCTTCAATAGCGTCAGATTTTATCGTAAAATACAAGAACTTTTCGTGGTTCTTATGAATTTTTGTTGGTTTTCATCTGGTGAACTTATTTCAGTCAGCTGGATCTTTCTTCTTCAAAGCAAAAAGATTTTATCTTCAAATACAAGAACTTTTCGTGGTTTTGTTGATTTTCAGCAAATGAACATATTTCAGCGAGCGAGAAGTTTTTTCTTTAATAGCGCAAGATTTTATCTTAAAATACAAGAACTTTTCGTGGTTCTTGTCAATTTTTGTTGATTTTCATCTGATGAACTCATTTCAGTCAGCGAGATCTTTCTTCTTCAAAGCAAAAAGATTTTATCTTCAAATGCAAGAACTTTTCGTGGTTTTGTTGATTTTCAGCAAATGAACATATTTCAGCGAGCGAGAAGTTTTTTCTTTAATAGCGTCAGATTTTATCTTAAAATACAAGAACTTTTCGTGGTTCTTGTCAATTTCTGTTGGTTGTGATCGAATGAACTTATTTCAGTCAGCTAGATCTTTCTTCTTCAAAGCAAAAAGATTTTATCTTCAAACACAAGAACTTTTCGTGGTTTTGTTGGTTTTCAGCAAATGAACAGATTTCAGCGAGCAAGAAGTTTTTTCTTTAATAGCGTAAGATTTCATCTTAAAATACAAGAACTTTTCGTGGTTCTTGTCAATTTTTGTTGGTTTTCATCGAATGAACTTATTTCAGTCAGCTAGATCTTTCTTCTTCAAAGCAAAAGGATTTTATCTTCAAATACAAGAACTTTTCGTGGTTTTGTTGATTTTCAGCAAATCACCATATTTCAGCGAGCGAGAAGTTTTTTCTTTCATAGCATCAGATTTTATCTTAAAATACAAGAACTTTTCGTGGTTCTTGTCAATTTTTGTTGATTTTCATCTGATGAACTGATTTCAGTCAGCTGGATCTTCTTCAAAGCAAAAAGATTTTATCTTCAAATACAAGAACTTTTCGTGGTTTTGTTGATTTTCAGCAAATGAACATATTTCAGCGAGGGAGAAGTTTTTTCTTCAATAGCGTCAGATTTTATCTTAAAATACAAGAACTTTTCGTGGTTCTTGTCAATTTTTGTAGGTTTTCATCCAATGAACTTATTTCAGTCACCGAGATCTTTCTTCTTCAAAGCAAAAAGATTTTATCTTCAAATACAAGAAATTTTCGTGGTTTTGTTGATTTTCAGCAAATTAACATATTTCAGCGAGGGAGAAGTTTTTTCTTCAATAGCCTCAGATTTTATCTTAAAATACAAGAACTTTTCGTGGTTCTTGTCAATTTTTGTTGATTTTCATCCAATGAACTTTTTTCAGTCAGCCAGATCTTTCTTCTTCAAAGCAAAAAGATTTTATCTTCAAATACAAGAACTTTTCGTGGTTTTGTTGATTTTCAGCAAATGAACACATTTCAGCGAGCGAGAAGTTTTTTCTTGAATAGCCTCAGATTTTATCTTAAAATACAAGAACTTTTCGTGGTTTTGTTGGTTTTCAGCAAATGAACATATTTCAGCGAGTGAGAAGTTTTTTCTTTAATCGCGCAAGATTTTATCTTAAAATACCAGAACTTTTCATGGTTCTTGTCAATTTTTGTTGATTTTCATCTGATGAACTTATTTCAGTCACCAAGATCTTTCATCTTCAAAGCAAAAAGATTTTATCTTCAAATACAAGAACTTTTCGTGGTTTTGTTGATTTTCAGCAAATGAACATATTTCAGCGAGCAAGAAGTTTTTTCTTTAATAGCGTCAGATTTTATCGTAAAATACAAGAACTTTTCGTGGTTCTTGTCAATTTTTGTTGATTTTCATCTGATGAACTTATTTCAGTCAGCTGGATCTTTCTTCTTCAAAGCAAAAAGATTTTATCTTCAAATACAAGAACTTTTCGTGGTTTTGTTGATTTTCAGCAAATGAACATATTTCAGCGAGCGAGAAGTTTTTTCTTGAACAGCCTCAGATTTTATCTTAAAATACAAGAACTTTTCGTGGTTCTTGTCAATTTTTGTTCGTTTTCATCCAATGAACTTATTTCAGTCAGCGAGATCTTTCTTCTTCAAAGCAAAAAGATTTTATCTTCAAATACAAGAACTTTTCGTGGTTTTGTTGGTTTTCAGCAAATGAACATGTTTCAGCGAGCAAGAAGTTTTTTCATTAATAGCGCAAGATTTTATCTTAAAATACAAGAACTTTTCGTGGTTCTTGTCAATTTTTGTTGGTTTTCATCCAATGAACTTATTTCAGTCACCAAGGTCTTTCATCTTCAAAGCAAAAAGATTTTATCTTCAAACTCAAGAACTTTTCGTGGTTTTGTTGATTTTCAGCGAATGAACATATTTCAGCGAGCAAGAACTTTTTTCTTTAATAGCGTCAGATTTTATCGTAAAATACAAGAACTTTTCGTGGTTCTTATCAATTTTTGTTGGTTTTCATCTAATGAACTTATTTCAGTCAGCTGGATCTTTCTTCTTCAAAGCAAAAAGATTTTATCTTCAAATACAAGAACTTTTCGTGGTTTTGTTGATTTTCAGCAAATGAACATATTTCAGCGAGCGAGAATTTTTTTCTTTGACAGCGCAAGATTTTATCTTAAAATACAAGAACTTTTCGTGGTTTTGTTGATTTTCAGCAAATGAACATATTTCAGCGAGGGAGAAGTTTTTTCTTCAATAGCGTCAGATTTTATCTTAAAATACAAGAACTTTTCGTGGTTCTTGTCAATTTTTGTAGGTTTTCATCCAATGAACTTATTTCAGTCACCGAGATCTTTCTTCTTCAAAGCAAAAAGATTTTATCTTCAAATACAAGAAATTTTCGTGGTTTTGTTGATTTTCAGCAAATTAACATATTTCAGCGAGGGAGAAGTTTTTTCTTCAATAGCCTCAGATTTTATCTTAAAATACAAGAACTTTTCGTGGTTCTTGTCAATTTTTGTTGATTTTCATCCAATGAACTTTTTTCAGTCAGCCAGATCTTTCTTCTTCAAAGCAAAAAGATTTTATCTTCAAATACAAGAACTTTTCGTGGTTTTGTTGATTTTCAGCAAATGAACACATTTCAGCGAGCGAGAAGTTTTTTCTTGAATAGCCTCAGATTTTATCTTAAAATACAAGAACTTTTCGTGGTTTTGTTGGTTTTCAGCAAATGAACATATTTCAGCGAGTGAGAAGTTTTTTCTTTAATCGCGCAAGATTTTATCTTAAAATACCAGAACTTTTCATGGTTCTTGTCAATTTTTGTTGATTTTCATCTGATGAACTTATTTCAGTCACCAAGATCTTTCATCTTCAAAGCAAAAAGATTTTATCTTCAAATACAAGAACTTTTCGTGGTTTTGTTGATTTTCAGCAAATGAACATATTTCAGCGAGCAAGAAGTTTTTTCTTTAATAGCGTCAGATTTTATCGTAAAATACAAGAACTTTTCGTGGTTCTTGTCAATTTTTGTTGATTTTCATCTGATGAACTTATTTCAGTCAGCTGGATCTTTCTTCTTCAAAGCAAAAAGATTTTATCTTCAAATACAAGAACTTTTCGTGGTTTTGTTGATTTTCAGCAAATGAACATATTTCAGCGAGCGAGAAGTTTTTTCTTGAACAGCCTCAGATTTTATCTTAAAATACAAGAACTTTTCGTGGTTCTTGTCAATTTTTGTTCGTTTTCATCCAATGAACTTATTTCAGTCAGCGAGATCTTTCTTCTTCAAAGCAAAAAGATTTTATCTTCAAATACAAGAACTTTTCGTGGTTTTGTTGGTTTTCAGCAAATGAACATGTTTCAGCGAGCAAGAAGTTTTTTCATTAATAGCGCAAGATTTTATCTTAAAATACAAGAACTTTTCGTGGTTCTTGTCAATTTTTGTTGGTTTTCATCCAATGAACTTATTTCAGTCACCAAGGTCTTTCATCTTCAAAGCAAAAAGATTTTATCTTCAAACTCAAGAACTTTTCGTGGTTTTGTTGATTTTCAGCGAATGAACATATTTCAGCGAGCAAGAACTTTTTTCTTTAATAGCGTCAGATTTTATCGTAAAATACAAGAACTTTTCGTGGTTCTTATCAATTTTTGTTGGTTTTCATCTAATGAACTTATTTCAGTCAGCTGGATCTTTCTTCTTCAAAGCAAAAAGATTTTATCTTCAAATACAAGAACTTTTCGTGGTTTTGTTGATTTTCAGCAAATGAACATATTTCAGCGAGCGAGAATTTTTTTCTTTGACAGCGCAAGATTTTATCTTAAAATACAAGAACTTTTCGTGGTTCTTGTCAATTTTTGTTGATTTTCATCTGATGAACTCATTTCAGTCAGCGAGATCTTTCTTCTTCAAAGCAAAAAGATTTTATCTTCAAATACAAGAACTTTTCTTGGTTTTGTTGATTTTCAGCAAATGAACATATTTCAGCGAGCGAGAAGTTTTTTCTTTAATAGCGTCAGATTTTATCTGAAACTACAAGAACTTTTCGTGGTTCTTGTCAATTTCTGTTGGTTGTGATCGAATGAAATTATTTCAGTCACCTCGATCTTTCATCTTCAAAGGAAAAACATTTTATCTTCAAATACAAGAACTTTTCGTGGTTTTGTTGATTTTCAGCAAATGACCATATTTCAGCGAGCTCGAAGTTTTTTCTTTAATAGCATCAGATTTTATCTTAAAATACAAGAACTTTTCGTGGTTCTTGTCAATTTTTGTTGATTTTCATCCAATGAACTTATTTCAGTCACCTCGATCTTTCTTCTTCAAAGCAAAAAGATTTTATCTTCAAATAAAAGAACTTTTCGTGGTTTTGTTGATTTTCAGCAAATGAACATATTTCAGCGAGGGAGAAGTTTTTTCTTTAACAGCGTCAGATTTTATCTTAAAATACAAGAACTTTTCGTGGTTCTTGTCAATTTTTGTTGATTTTCATCCAATGAACTTATTTCAGTCACCTAGATCTTTCTTCTTCAAAGCAAAAAGATTTTATCTTCAAATAAAAGAACTTTTTGTGGTTTTGTTGATTTTCAGCAAATGAACATATTTCAGCGAGGGAGAAGTTTTTTCTTTAACAGCGTCAGATTTTATCTTAAAATACAAGAACTTTTCGTGATTCTTGTCAATTTTTGTTGGTTTTCATCCAATGAACTTATTTCAGTCAGCTGGATCTTTCTTCCTCAAAGCAAAAATATTCTATCTTCAAATACAAGAACTTTTCGTGGTTTTGTTGATTTTCAGCAAATCACCATATTTCAGCGAGCGTGAAGTTTTTTCTTTCATAGCATCAGATTTTATCTTAAAATACCAGAACTTTTCATGGTTCTTGTCAATTTTAGTTGATTTTCATCTGATGAACTTATTTCAGTCACCAAGATCTTTCATCTTCAAAGCAAAAAGATTTTATCTTCAAATACAAGAACTTTTCGTGGTTTTGTTGATTTTCAGCAAATGAACATATTTCAGCGAGCAAGAAGTTTTTTCTTTAATAGCGTAAGATTTTATCCTAAAATACAAGAACTTTTCGTGGTTCTTGTCAATTTTTGTTGGTTTTCATCTAATGAACTTATTTCAGTCAGCTTGATCTTTCTTCTTCAAAGCAAAAAGATTTTATCTTCAAATACAAGAACTTTTCGTGGTTTTGTTGGTTTTCAGCAAATGAACATATTTCAGCGAGCTGGGAGTTTTTTCTTTAATAGCGTAAGATTTTATCTTAAAATACAAGAACTTTTCGTGGTTCTTGTCAATTTTTGTTGGATTTCATCCAATGAACTTATTTCAGTCAGCTAGATCTTTCTTCTTCAAAGCAAAAAGATTTTATCTTCAAATACAAGAACTTTTCGTGGTTTTGTTGGTTTTCAGCAAATGAACATATTTCAGCGAGCTGGGAGTTTTTTCTTTAATAGCGTAAGATTTTATCTTAAAATACAAGAACTTTTCTTGGTTCTTGTCAATTTTTGTTGGTTTTCATCCAATAAACTTATTTCAGTCAGCTAGATCGTTCTTCTTCAAAGCAAAAAGATTTTATCTTCAAATACAAGAACTTTTCGTGGTTTTGTTGGTTTTCAGCAAATGAACATATTTCAGCGAGCTGGGAGTTTTTTCTTTGATAGCGTAAGATTTTATCTTAAAATACAAGAACTTTTCGTGGTTCTTGTCAATTTTTGTTGGTTTTCATCCAATGAACTTATTTCAGTCAGCCAGATCTTACTTCTTCAAAGCAAAAAGATTTTATCTTCAAATACAAGAACTTTTCGTGGTTTTGTTGGTTTTCAGCAAATGAACATATTTCAGCGAGCTGGGAGTTTTTTCTTTAATAGCGTAAGATTTTATCTTAAAATACAAGAACTTTTCGTGGTTCTTGTCAATTTTTGTTGGTTTTCATCTAATGAACTTATTTCAGTCAGCTAGATCTTTCTTCTTCAAAGCAAAAAGATTTTATCTTCAAATACAAGAACTTTTCGTGGTTTTGTTGGTTTTCAGCAAATGAACAGATTTCAGCGAGCAAGAAGTTTTTTCTTTAATAGCGTAAGATTTTATCTTAAAATACAAGAACTTTTCGTGGTTCTTGTCAATTTTTGTTCGTTTTCATATAATGAACTTATTTCAGTCAGCTGGATCTTTCTTCTTCAAAGCAAAAAGATTTTATCTTCAAATACAAGAACTTTTCGTGGTTTTGTTGGTTTTCAGCAAATGAACAGATTTCAGCGAGCAAGAAGTTTTTTCTTTAATAGCGTAAGATTTTATCTTAAAATACAAGAACTTTTCGTGGTTCTTGTCAATTTTTGTTGGTTTTCATCTGATGAACTTATTTCAGTCAGCTAGATCTTTCTTCTTCAAAGCAAAAAGATTTTATCTTCAAATACAAGAACTTTTTGTGGTTTTGTTGGTTTTCAGCAAATGAACAGATTTCAGCGAGCAAGAAGTTTTTTCTTTAATAGCGTAAGATTTTATCTTAAAATACAAGAACTTTTCGTGGTTCTTGTCAATTTTTGTTCGTTTTCATCTAATGAAGTTATTTCAGTCAACTGGATCTTTCTTCTTCAAAGCAAAAAGATTTTATCTTCAAATACAAGAACTTTTTGTGGTTTTGTTGGTTTTCAGCAAATGAACAGATTTCAGCGAGCAAGAAGTTTTTTCTTTAATAGCGTAAGATTTTATCTTAAAATACAAGAACTTTTCGTGGTTCTTGTCAATTTTTGTTTGTTTTCATCCAATGAACTTATTTCAGTCAGCTAGATCTTTCTTCTTCAAAGCAAAAAGATTTTATCTTCAAACACAAGAACTTTTCGTGGTTTTGTTGGTTTTCAGCAAATGAACATATTTCAGCGAGGGAGAAGTTTTTTCTTCAATAGCGTCAGATTTTATCTTAAAATACAAGAACTTTTCGTGGTTCTTGTCAATTTTTGTAGGTTTTCATCCAATGAACTTATTTCAGTCACCGAGATCTTTCTTCTTCAAAGCAAAAAGATTTTATCTTCAAATACAAGAAATTTTCGTGGTTTTGTTGATTTTCAGCAAATTAACATATTTCAGCGAGGGAGAAGTTTTTTCTTCAATAGCCTCAGATTTTATCTTAAAATACAAGAACTTTTCGTGGTTCTTGTCAATTTTTGTTGATTTTCATCCAATGAACTTTTTTCAGTCAGCCAGATCTTTCTTCTTCAAAGCAAAAAGATTTTATCTTCAAATACAAGAACTTTTCGTGGTTTTGTTGATTTTCAGCAAATGAACACATTTCAGCGAGCGAGAAGTTTTTTCTTGAATAGCCTCAGATTTTATCTTAAAATACAAGAACTTTTCGTGGTTTTGTTGGTTTTCAGCAAATGAACATATTTCAGCGAGTGAGAAGTTTTTTCTTTAATCGCGCAAGATTTTATCTTAAAATACCAGAACTTTTCATGGTTCTTGTCAATTTTTGTTGATTTTCATCTGATGAACTTATTTCAGTCACCAAGATCTTTCATCTTCAAAGCAAAAAGATTTTATCTTCAAATACAAGAACTTTTCGTGGTTTTGTTGATTTTCAGCAAATGAACATATTTCAGCGAGCAAGAAGTTTTTTCTTTAATAGCGTCAGATTTTATCGTAAAATACAAGAACTTTTCGTGGTTCTTGTCAATTTTTGTTGATTTTCATCTGATGAACTTATTTCAGTCACCAAGGTCTTTCATCTTCAAAGCAAAAAGATTTTATCTTCAAACTCAAGAACTTTTCGTGGTTTTGTTGATTTTCAGCGAATGAACATATTTCAGCGAGCAAGAACTTTTTTCTTTAATAGCGTCAGATTTTATCGTAAAATACAAGAACTTTTCGTGGTTCTTATCAATTTTTGTTGGTTTTCATCTAATGAACTTATTTCAGTCAGCTGGATCTTTCTTCTTCAAAGCAAAAAGATTTTATCTTCAAATACAAGAACTTTTCGTGGTTTTGTTGATTTTCAGCAAATGAACATATTTCAGCGAGCGAGAATTTTTTTCTTTGACAGCGCAAGATTTTATCTTAAAATACAAGAACTTTTCGTGGTTCTTGTCAATTTTTGTTGATTTTCATCTGATGAACTCATTTCAGTCAGCGAGATCTTTCTTCTTCAAAGCAAAAAGATTTTATCTTCAAATACAAGAACTTTTCTTGGTTTTGTTGATTTTCAGCAAATGAACATATTTCAGCGAGCGAGAAGTTTTTTCTTTAATAGCGTCAGATTTTATCTGAAACTACAAGAACTTTTCGTGGTTCTTGTCAATTTCTGTTGGTTGTGATCGAATGAAATTATTTCAGTCACCTCGATCTTTCATCTTCAAAGGAAAAACATTTTATCTTCAAATACAAGAACTTTTCGTGGTTTTGTTGATTTTCAGCAAATGACCATATTTCAGCGAGCTCGAAGTTTTTTCTTTAATAGCATCAGATTTTATCTTAAAATACAAGAACTTTTCGTGGTTCTTGTCAATTTTTGTTGATTTTCATCCAATGAACTTATTTCAGTCACCTCGATCTTTCTTCTTCAAAGCAAAAAGATTTTATCTTCAAATAAAAGAACTTTTCGTGGTTTTGTTGATTTTCAGCAAATGAACATATTTCAGCGAGGGAGAAGTTTTTTCTTTAACAGCGTCAGATTTTATCTTAAAATACAAGAACTTTTCGTGGTTCTTGTCAATTTTTGTTGATTTTCATCCAATGAACTTATTTCAGTCACCTAGATCTTTCTTCTTCAAAGCAAAAAGATTTTATCTTCAAATAAAAGAACTTTTTGTGGTTTTGTTGATTTTCAGCAAATGAACATATTTCAGCGAGGGAGAAGTTTTTTCTTTAACAGCGTCAGATTTTATCTTAAAATACAAGAACTTTTCGTGATTCTTGTCAATTTTTGTTGGTTTTCATCCAATGAACTTATTTCAGTCAGCTGGATCTTTCTTCCTCAAAGCAAAAATATTCTATCTTCAAATACAAGAACTTTTCGTGGTTTTGTTGATTTTCAGCAAATCACCATATTTCAGCGAGCGTGAAGTTTTTTCTTTCATAGCATCAGATTTTATCTTAAAATACCAGAACTTTTCATGGTTCTTGTCAATTTTAGTTGATTTTCATCTGATGAACTTATTTCAGTCACCAAGATCTTTCATCTTCAAAGCAAAAAGATTTTATCTTCAAATACAAGAACTTTTCGTGGTTTTGTTGATTTTCAGCAAATGAACATATTTCAGCGAGCAAGAAGTTTTTTCTTTAATAGCGTAAGATTTTATCCTAAAATACAAGAACTTTTCGTGGTTCTTGTCAATTTTTGTTGGTTTTCATCTAATGAACTTATTTCAGTCAGCTTGATCTTTCTTCTTCAAAGCAAAAAGATTTTATCTTCAAATACAAGAACTTTTCGTGGTTTTGTTGGTTTTCAGCAAATGAACATATTTCAGCGAGCTGGGAGTTTTTTCTTTAATAGCGTAAGATTTTATCTTAAAATACAAGAACTTTTCGTGGTTCTTGTCAATTTTTGTTGGATTTCATCCAATGAACTTATTTCAGTCAGCTAGATCTTTCTTCTTCAAAGCAAAAAGATTTTATCTTCAAATACAAGAACTTTTCGTGGTTTTGTTGGTTTTCAGCAAATGAACATATTTCAGCGAGCTGGGAGTTTTTTCTTTAATAGCGTAAGATTTTATCTTAAAATACAAGAACTTTTCTTGGTTCTTGTCAATTTTTGTTGGTTTTCATCCAATAAACTTATTTCAGTCAGCTAGATCGTTCTTCTTCAAAGCAAAAAGATTTTATCTTCAAATACAAGAACTTTTCGTGGTTTTGTTGGTTTTCAGCAAATGAACATATTTCAGCGAGCTGGGAGTTTTTTCTTTGATAGCGTAAGATTTTATCTTAAAATACAAGAACTTTTCGTGGTTCTTGTCAATTTTTGTTGGTTTTCATCCAATGAACTTATTTCAGTCAGCCAGATCTTACTTCTTCAAAGCAAAAAGATTTTATCTTCAAATACAAGAACTTTTCGTGGTTTTGTTGGTTTTCAGCAAATGAACATATTTCAGCGAGCTGGGAGTTTTTTCTTTAATAGCGTAAGATTTTATCTTAAAATACAAGAACTTTTCGTGGTTCTTGTCAATTTTTGTTGGTTTTCATCTAATGAACTTATTTCAGTCAGCTAGATCTTTCTTCTTCAAAGCAAAAAGATTTTATCTTCAAATACAAGAACTTTTCGTGGTTTTGTTGGTTTTCAGCAAATGAACAGATTTCAGCGAGCAAGAAGTTTTTTCTTTAATAGCGTAAGATTTTATCTTAAAATACAAGAACTTTTCGTGGTTCTTGTCAATTTTTGTTCGTTTTCATATAATGAACTTATTTCAGTCAGCTGGATCTTTCTTCTTCAAAGCAAAAAGATTTTATCTTCAAATACAAGAACTTTTCGTGGTTTTGTTGGTTTTCAGCAAATGAACAGATTTCAGCGAGCAAGAAGTTTTTTCTTTAATAGCGTAAGATTTTATCTTAAAATACAAGAACTTTTCGTGGTTCTTGTCAATTTTTGTTGGTTTTCATCTGATGAACTTATTTCAGTCAGCTAGATCTTTCTTCTTCAAAGCAAAAAGATTTTATCTTCAAATACAAGAACTTTTTGTGGTTTTGTTGGTTTTCAGCAAATGAACAGATTTCAGCGAGCAAGAAGTTTTTTCTTTAATAGCGTAAGATTTTATCTTAAAATACAAGAACTTTTCGTGGTTCTTGTCAATTTTTGTTCGTTTTCATCTAATGAAGTTATTTCAGTCAACTGGATCTTTCTTCTTCAAAGCAAAAAGATTTTATCTTCAAATACAAGAACTTTTTGTGGTTTTGTTGGTTTTCAGCAAATGAACAGATTTCAGCGAGCAAGAAGTTTTTTCTTTAATAGCGTAAGATTTTATCTTAAAATACAAGAACTTTTCGTGGTTCTTGTCAATTTTTGTTTGTTTTCATCCAATGAACTTATTTCAGTCAGCTAGATCTTTCTTCTTCAAAGCAAAAAGATTTTATCTTCAAACACAAGAACTTTTCGTGGTTTTGTTGGTTTTCAGCAAATGAACATATTTCAGCGAGGGAGAAGTTTTTTCTTCAATAGCGTCAGATTTTATCTTAAAATACAAGAACTTTTCGTGGTTCTTGTCAATTTTTGTAGGTTTTCATCCAATGAACTTATTTCAGTCACCGAGATCTTTCTTCTTCAAAGCAAAAAGATTTTATCTTCAAATACAAGAAATTTTCGTGGTTTTGTTGATTTTCAGCAAATTAACATATTTCAGCGAGGGAGAAGTTTTTTCTTCAATAGCCTCAGATTTTATCTTAAAATACAAGAACTTTTCGTGGTTCTTGTCAATTTTTGTTGATTTTCATCCAATGAACTTTTTTCAGTCAGCCAGATCTTTCTTCTTCAAAGCAAAAAGATTTTATCTTCAAATACAAGAACTTTTCGTGGTTTTGTTGATTTTCAGCAAATGAACACATTTCAGCGAGCGAGAAGTTTTTTCTTGAATAGCCTCAGATTTTATCTTAAAATACAAGAACTTTTCGTGGTTTTGTTGGTTTTCAGCAAATGAACATATTTCAGCGAGTGAGAAGTTTTTTCTTTAATCGCGCAAGATTTTATCTTAAAATACCAGAACTTTTCATGGTTCTTGTCAATTTTTGTTGATTTTCATCTGATGAACTTATTTCAGTCACCAAGATCTTTCATCTTCAAAGCAAAAAGATTTTATCTTCAAATACAAGAACTTTTCGTGGTTTTGTTGATTTTCAGCAAATGAACATATTTCAGCGAGCAAGAAGTTTTTTCTTTAATAGCGTCAGATTTTATCGTAAAATACAAGAACTTTTCGTGGTTCTTGTCAATTTTTGTTGATTTTCATCTGATGAACTTATTTCAGTCAGCTGGATCTTTCTTCTTCAAAGCAAAAAGATTTTATCTTCAAATACAAGAACTTTTCGTGGTTTTGTTGATTTTCAGCAAATGAACATATTTCAGCGAGCGAGAAGTTTTTTCTTGAACAGCCTCAGATTTTATCTTAAAATACAAGAACTTTTCGTGGTTCTTGTCAATTTTTGTTCGTTTTCATCCAATGAACTTATTTCAGTCAGCGAGATCTTTCTTCTTCAAAGCAAAAAGATTTTATCTTCAAATACAAGAACTTTTCGTGGTTTTGTTGGTTTTCAGCAAATGAACATGTTTCAGCGAGCAAGAAGTTTTTTCATTAATAGCGCAAGATTTTATCTTAAAATACAAGAACTTTTCGTGGTTCTTGTCAATTTTTGTTGGTTTTCATCCAATGAACTTATTTCAGTCACCAAGGTCTTTCATCTTCAAAGCAAAAAGATTTTATCTTCAAACTCAAGAACTTTTCGTGGTTTTGTTGATTTTCAGCGAATGAACATATTTCAGCGAGCAAGAACTTTTTTCTTTAATAGCGTCAGATTTTATCGTAAAATACAAGAACTTTTCGTGGTTCTTATCAATTTTTGTTGGTTTTCATCTAATGAACTTATTTCAGTCAGCTGGATCTTTCTTCTTCAAAGCAAAAAGATTTTATCTTCAAATACAAGAACTTTTCGTGGTTTTGTTGATTTTCAGCAAATGAACATATTTCAGCGAGCGAGAATTTTTTTCTTTGACAGCGCAAGATTTTATCTTAAAATACAAGAACTTTTCGTGGTTCTTGTCAATTTTTGTTGATTTTCATCTGATGAACTCATTTCAGTCAGCGAGATCTTTCTTCTTCAAAGCAAAAAGATTTTATCTTCAAATACAAGAACTTTTCTTGGTTTTGTTGATTTTCAGCAAATGAACATATTTCAGCGAGCGAGAAGTTTTTTCTTTAATAGCGTCAGATTTTATCTGAAACTACAAGAACTTTTCGTGGTTCTTGTCAATTTCTGTTGGTTGTGATCGAATGAAATTATTTCAGTCACCTCGATCTTTCATCTTCAAAGGAAAAACATTTTATCTTCAAATACAAGAACTTTTCGTGGTTTTGTTGATTTTCAGCAAATGACCATATTTCAGCGAGCTCGAAGTTTTTTCTTTAATAGCATCAGATTTTATCTTAAAATACAAGAACTTTTCGTGGTTCTTGTCAATTTTTGTTGATTTTCATCCAATGAACTTATTTCAGTCACCTCGATCTTTCTTCTTCAAAGCAAAAAGATTTTATCTTCAAATAAAAGAACTTTTCGTGGTTTTGTTGATTTTCAGCAAATGAACATATTTCAGCGAGGGAGAAGTTTTTTCTTTAACAGCGTCAGATTTTATCTTAAAATACAAGAACTTTTCGTGGTTCTTGTCAATTTTTGTTGATTTTCATCCAATGAACTTATTTCAGTCACCTAGATCTTTCTTCTTCAAAGCAAAAAGATTTTATCTTCAAATAAAAGAACTTTTTGTGGTTTTGTTGATTTTCAGCAAATGAACATATTTCAGCGAGGGAGAAGTTTTTTCTTTAACAGCGTCAGATTTTATCTTAAAATACAAGAACTTTTCGTGATTCTTGTCAATTTTTGTTGGTTTTCATCCAATGAACTTATTTCAGTCAGCTGGATCTTTCTTCCTCAAAGCAAAAATATTCTATCTTCAAATACAAGAACTTTTCGTGGTTTTGTTGATTTTCAGCAAATCACCATATTTCAGCGAGCGTGAAGTTTTTTCTTTCATAGCATCAGATTTTATCTTAAAATACCAGAACTTTTCATGGTTCTTGTCAATTTTAGTTGATTTTCATCTGATGAACTTATTTCAGTCACCAAGATCTTTCATCTTCAAAGCAAAAAGATTTTATCTTCAAATACAAGAACTTTTCGTGGTTTTGTTGATTTTCAGCAAATGAACATATTTCAGCGAGCAAGAAGTTTTTTCTTTAATAGCGTAAGATTTTATCCTAAAATACAAGAACTTTTCGTGGTTCTTGTCAATTTTTGTTGGTTTTCATCTAATGAACTTATTTCAGTCAGCTTGATCTTTCTTCTTCAAAGCAAAAAGATTTTATCTTCAAATACAAGAACTTTTCGTGGTTTTGTTGGTTTTCAGCAAATGAACATATTTCAGCGAGCTGGGAGTTTTTTCTTTAATAGCGTAAGATTTTATCTTAAAATACAAGAACTTTTCGTGGTTCTTGTCAATTTTTGTTGGATTTCATCCAATGAACTTATTTCAGTCAGCTAGATCTTTCTTCTTCAAAGCAAAAAGATTTTATCTTCAAATACAAGAACTTTTCGTGGTTTTGTTGGTTTTCAGCAAATGAACATATTTCAGCGAGCTGGGAGTTTTTTCTTTAATAGCGTAAGATTTTATCTTAAAATACAAGAACTTTTCTTGGTTCTTGTCAATTTTTGTTGGTTTTCATCCAATAAACTTATTTCAGTCAGCTAGATCGTTCTTCTTCAAAGCAAAAAGATTTTATCTTCAAATACAAGAACTTTTCGTGGTTTTGTTGGTTTTCAGCAAATGAACATATTTCAGCGAGCTGGGAGTTTTTTCTTTGATAGCGTAAGATTTTATCTTAAAATACAAGAACTTTTCGTGGTTCTTGTCAATTTTTGTTGGTTTTCATCCAATGAACTTATTTCAGTCAGCCAGATCTTACTTCTTCAAAGCAAAAAGATTTTATCTTCAAATACAAGAACTTTTCGTGGTTTTGTTGGTTTTCAGCAAATGAACATATTTCAGCGAGCTGGGAGTTTTTTCTTTAATAGCGTAAGATTTTATCTTAAAATACAAGAACTTTTCGTGGTTCTTGTCAATTTTTGTTGGTTTTCATCTAATGAACTTATTTCAGTCAGCTAGATCTTTCTTCTTCAAAGCAAAAAGATTTTATCTTCAAATACAAGAACTTTTCGTGGTTTTGTTGGTTTTCAGCAAATGAACAGATTTCAGCGAGCAAGAAGTTTTTTCTTTAATAGCGTAAGATTTTATCTTAAAATACAAGAACTTTTCGTGGTTCTTGTCAATTTTTGTTCGTTTTCATATAATGAACTTATTTCAGTCAGCTGGATCTTTCTTCTTCAAAGCAAAAAGATTTTATCTTCAAATACAAGAACTTTTCGTGGTTTTGTTGGTTTTCAGCAAATGAACAGATTTCAGCGAGCAAGAAGTTTTTTCTTTAATAGCGTAAGATTTTATCTTAAAATACAAGAACTTTTCGTGGTTCTTGTCAATTTTTGTTGGTTTTCATCTGATGAACTTATTTCAGTCAGCTAGATCTTTCTTCTTCAAAGCAAAAAGATTTTATCTTCAAATACAAGAACTTTTTGTGGTTTTGTTGGTTTTCAGCAAATGAACAGATTTCAGCGAGCAAGAAGTTTTTTCTTTAATAGCGTAAGATTTTATCTTAAAATACAAGAACTTTTCGTGGTTCTTGTCAATTTTTGTTCGTTTTCATCTAATGAAGTTATTTCAGTCAACTGGATCTTTCTTCTTCAAAGCAAAAAGATTTTATCTTCAAATACAAGAACTTTTCGTGGTTTTGTTGGTTTTCAGCAAATGAACATATTTCAGCGAGCTGGGAGTTTTTTCTTTAATAGCGTAAGATTTTATCTTAAAATACAAGAACTTTTCGTGGTTCTTGTCAATTTTTGTTGGATTTCATCCAATGAACTTATTTCAGTCAGCTAGATCTTTCTTCTTCAAAGCAAAAAGATTTTATCTTCAAATACAAGAACTTTTCGTGGTTTTGTTGGTTTTCAGCAAATGAACATATTTCAGCGAGCTGGGAGTTTTTTCTTTAATAGCGTAAGATTTTATCTTAAAATACAAGAACTTTTCTTGGTTCTTGTCAATTTTTGTTGGTTTTCATCCAATAAACTTATTTCAGTCAGCTAGATCGTTCTTCTTCAAAGCAAAAAGATTTTATCTTCAAATACAAGAACTTTTCGTGGTTTTGTTGGTTTTCAGCAAATGAACATATTTCAGCGAGCTGGGAGTTTTTTCTTTGATAGCGTAAGATTTTATCTTAAAATACAAGAACTTTTCGTGGTTCTTGTCAATTTTTGTTGGTTTTCATCCAATGAACTTATTTCAGTCAGCCAGATCTTACTTCTTCAAAGCAAAAAGATTTTATCTTCAAATACAAGAACTTTTCGTGGTTTTGTTGGTTTTCAGCAAATGAACATATTTCAGCGAGCTGGGAGTTTTTTCTTTAATAGCGTAAGATTTTATCTTAAAATACAAGAACTTTTCGTGGTTCTTGTCAATTTTTGTTGGTTTTCATCTAATGAACTTATTTCAGTCAGCTAGATCTTTCTTCTTCAAAGCAAAAAGATTTTATCTTCAAATACAAGAACTTTTCGTGGTTTTGTTGGTTTTCAGCAAATGAACAGATTTCAGCGAGCAAGAAGTTTTTTCTTTAATAGCGTAAGATTTTATCTTAAAATACAAGAACTTTTCGTGGTTCTTGTCAATTTTTGTTCGTTTTCATATAATGAACTTATTTCAGTCAGCTGGATCTTTCTTCTTCAAAGCAAAAAGATTTTATCTTCAAATACAAGAACTTTTCGTGGTTTTGTTGGTTTTCAGCAAATGAACAGATTTCAGCGAGCAAGAAGTTTTTTCTTTAATAGCGTAAGATTTTATCTTAAAATACAAGAACTTTTCGTGGTTCTTGTCAATTTTTGTTGGTTTTCATCTGATGAACTTATTTCAGTCAGCTAGATCTTTCTTCTTCAAAGCAAAAAGATTTTATCTTCAAATACAAGAACTTTTTGTGGTTTTGTTGGTTTTCAGCAAATGAACAGATTTCAGCGAGCAAGAAGTTTTTTCTTTAATAGCGTAAGATTTTATCTTAAAATACAAGAACTTTTCGTGGTTCTTGTCAATTTTTGTTCGTTTTCATCTAATGAAGTTATTTCAGTCAACTGGATCTTTCTTCTTCAAAGCAAAAAGATTTTATCTTCAAATACAAGAACTTTTTGTGGTTTTGTTGGTTTTCAGCAAATGAACAGATTTCAGCGAGCAAGAAGTTTTTTCTTTAATAGCGTAAGATTTTATCTTAAAATACAAGAACTTTTCGTGGTTCTTGTCAATTTTTGTTTGTTTTCATCCAATGAACTTATTTCAGTCAGCTAGATCTTTCTTCTTCAAAGCAAAAAGATTTTATCTTCAAACACAAGAACTTTTCGTGGTTTTGTTGGTTTTCAGCAAATGAACATATTTCAGCGAGCTGGGAGTTTTTTCTTTAATGGCGTAAGATTTTATCTTAAAATACAAGAACTTTTCGTGGTTCTTGTCAATTTTTGTTCGTTTTCATCTGATGAACTTATTTCAGTCAGCTAGATCTTTCTTCTTCAAAGCAAAAAGATTTTATCTTCAAATACAAGAACTTTTCGTGGTTTTGTTGGTTTTCAGCAAATGAACATATTTCAGCGAGCTGGGAGTTTTTTCTTTAATAGCGTAAGATTTTATCTTAAAATACAAGAACTTTTCTTGGTTCTTGTCAATTTTTGTTGGTTTTCATCCAATGAACTTATTTCAGTCAGCTAGATCTTGCTTCTTCAAAGCAAAAAGATTTTATCTTCAAATACAAGAACTTTTCGTGGTTTTGTTGGTTTTCAGCAAATGAACATATTTCAGCGAGCTGGGAGTTTTTTCTTTAATAGCGTAAGATTTTATCTTAAAATACAAGAACTTTTCGTGGTTCTTGTCAATTTTTGTTGGTTTTCATCCAATGAACTTATTTCAGTCAGCTAGATCTTTCTTCTTCAAAGCAAAAAGATTTTATCTTCAAATACAAGAACTTTTCGTGGTTTTGTTGGTTTTCAGCAAATGAACATATTTCAGCGAGCTGGGAGTTTTTTCTTTAATAGCGTAAGATTTTATCTTAAAATACAAGAACTTTTCTTGGTTCTTGTCAATTTTTGTTGGTTTTCATCCAATGAACTTATTTCAGTCAGCTAGATCTTTCTTCTTCAAAGCAAAAAGATTTTATCTTCAAATACAAGAACTTTTCGTGGTTTTGTTGGTTTTCAGCAAATGAACATATTTCAGTGAGCTGGGAGTTTTTTCTTCAATAGCGTAAGATTTTATCTTAAAATACAAGAACTTTTCTTGGTTCTTGTCAATTTTTGTTGGTTTTCATCGAATGAACTTATTTCAGTCAGCTAGATCTTTCTTCTTTTAGCAAAAAGATGTTATCTTCAAATACAAGAACTTTTCGTGGTTTTGTTGGTTTTCAGCAAATGAACATATTTCAGCGAGCTGGGAGTTTTTTCTTTAATAGCGTAAGATTTTATCTTAAAATACAAGAACTTTTCGTGGTTCTTGTCAATTTTTGTTCGTTTTCATCTAATGAAGTTATTTCAGTCAGCTAGATCTTTCTTCTTCAAAGCAAAAACATTTTATCTTCAAATACAAGAACTTTTCGTGGTTTTGATGGTTTTCAGCAAATGAACATATTTCAGCGAGCTGGAAGTTTTTTCCGAAAGAGTAAGATTTTATCTTAAAATACAAGAACTTTTCGTGGTTCTTGTTAATTTTTGTTGGTTTTCATCGAATGAACTTATTTCAGTCAGCTGGATCTTTCTTCTTCAAAGCAAAAAGATTTTATCTTCAAATACAAGAACTTTTCGTGGTTTTGTTGGTTTTCAGCAAATGAACAGATTTCAGCGAGCAAGAAGTTTTTTCTTTAATAGCGTAAGATTTTATCTTAAAATACAAGACCTTTTCGTGGTTCTTGTCAATTTTTGTTTGTTTTCATCTCATCAACTTATTTCAGTCAGCTAGATCTTTCTTCTTCAAAGCAAAAAGATTTTATCTTCAAACACAAGAACTTTTCGTGGTTTTGTTGGTTTTCAGCAAATGAACAGATTTCAGCGAGCAAGAAGTTTTTTCTTTAATGGCGTAAGATTTTATCTTAAAATACAAGAACTTTTCGTGGTTCTTGTCAATTTTTGTTCGTTTTCATCTGATGAACTTATTTCAGTCAGCTGGATCTTTCTTCTTCAAAGCAAAAAGATTTTATCTTCAAATGCAAGAACTTTTCGTGGTTTTGTTGGTTTTCAGCAAATGAACATATTTCAGCGAGCTGGGAGTTTTTTCTTTGATTGCGTAAGATTTTATCTTAAAATACAAGAACTTTTCTTGGTTCTTGTCAATTTTTGTTGGTTTTCATCCAATGAACTTATTTCAGTCAGCTGGATCTTGCTTCTTCAAAGCAAAAAGATTTTATCTTCAAATACAAGAACTTTTCGTGGTTTTGTTGGTTTTCAGCAAATGAACATATTTCAGCGAGCTGGGAGTTTTTTCTTTAATAGCGTAAGATTTTATCTTAAAATACAAGAACTTTTCGTGGTTCTTGTCAATTTTTGTTGGTTTTCATCTAATGAACTTATTTCAGTCAGCTAGATCTTTCTTCTTCAAAGCAAAAAGATTTTATCTTCAAATACAAGAACTTTTCGTGGTTTTGTTGGTTTTCAGCAAATGAACAGATTTCAGCGAGCAAGAAGTTTTTTCTTTAATAGCGTAAGATTTTATCTTAAAATACAAGAACTTTTCGTGGTTCTTGTCAATTTTTGTTCGTTTTCATATAATGAACTTATTTCAGTCAGCTGGATCTTTCTTCTTCAAAGCAAAAAGATTTTATCTTCAAATACAAGAACTTTTCGTGGTTTTGTTGGTTTTCAGCAAATGAACAGATTTCAGCGAGCAAGAAGTTTTTTCTTTAATAGCGTAAGATTTTATCTTAAAATACAAGAACTTTTCGTGGTTCTTGTCAATTTTTGTTGGTTTTCATCTGATGAACTTATTTCAGTCAGCTAGATCTTTCTTCTTCAAAGCAAAAAGATTTTATCTTCAAATACAAGAACTTTTTGTGGTTTTGTTGGTTTTCAGCAAATGAACAGATTTCAGCGAGCAAGAAGTTTTTTCTTTAATAGCGTAAGATTTTATCTTAAAATACAAGAACTTTTCGTGGTTCTTGTCAATTTTTGTTCGTTTTCATCTAATGAAGTTATTTCAGTCAACTGGATCTTTCTTCTTCAAAGCAAAAAGATTTTATCTTCAAATACAAGAACTTTTTGTGGTTTTGTTGGTTTTCAGCAAATGAACAGATTTCAGCGAGCAAGAAGTTTTTTCTTTAATAGCGTAAGATTTTATCTTAAAATACAAGAACTTTTCGTGGTTCTTGTCAATTTTTGTTTGTTTTCATCCAATGAACTTATTTCAGTCAGCTAGATCTTTCTTCTTCAAAGCAAAAAGATTTTATCTTCAAACACAAGAACTTTTCGTGGTTTTGTTGGTTTTCAGCAAATGAACATATTTCAGCGAGCTGGGAGTTTTTTCTTTAATGGCGTAAGATTTTATCTTAAAATACAAGAACTTTTCGTGGTTCTTGTCAATTTTTGTTCGTTTTCATCTGATGAACTTATTTCAGTCAGCTAGATCTTTCTTCTTCAAAGCAAAAAGATTTTATCTTCAAATACAAGAACTTTTCGTGGTTTTGTTGGTTTTCAGCAAATGAACATATTTCAGCGAGCTGGGAGTTTTTTCTTTAATAGCGTAAGATTTTATCTTAAAATACAAGAACTTTTCTTGGTTCTTGTCAATTTTTGTTGGTTTTCATCCAATGAACTTATTTCAGTCAGCTAGATCTTGCTTCTTCAAAGCAAAAAGATTTTATCTTCAAATACAAGAACTTTTCGTGGTTTTGTTGGTTTTCAGCAAATGAACATATTTCAGCGAGCTGGGAGTTTTTTCTTTAATAGCGTAAGATTTTATCTTAAAATACAAGAACTTTTCGTGGTTCTTGTCAATTTTTGTTGGTTTTCATCCAATGAACTTATTTCAGTCAGCTAGATCTTTCTTCTTCAAAGCAAAAAGATTTTATCTTCAAATACAAGAACTTTTCGTGGTTTTGTTGGTTTTCAGCAAATGAACATATTTCAGCGAGCTGGGAGTTTTTTCTTTAATAGCGTAAGATTTTATCTTAAAATACAAGAACTTTTCTTGGTTCTTGTCAATTTTTGTTGGTTTTCATCCAATGAACTTATTTCAGTCAGCTAGATCTTTCTTCTTCAAAGCAAAAAGATTTTATCTTCAAATACAAGAACTTTTCGTGGTTTTGTTGGTTTTCAGCAAATGAACATATTTCAGCGAGCTGGGAGTTTTTTCTTCAATAGCGTAAGATTTTATCTTAAAATACAAGAACTTTTCTTGGTTCTTGTCAATTTTTGTTGGTTTTCATCGAATGAACTTATTTCAGTCAGCTAGATCTTTCTTCTTCAAAGCAAAAATATTTTATCTTCAAATACAAGAACTTTTTGTGGTTTTGTTGGTTTTCAGCAAATGAACAGATTTCAGCGAGCAAGAAGTTTTTTCTTTAATAGCGTAAGATTTTATCTTAAAATACAAGAACTTTTCGTGGTTCTTGTCAATTTTTGTTCGTTTTCATCTAATGAAGTTATTTCAGTCAGCTAGATCTTTCTTCTTCAAAGCAAAAACATTTTATCTTCAAATACAAGAACTTTTCGTGGTTTTGATGGTTTTCAGCAAATGAACATATTTCAGCGAGCTGGAAGTTTTTTCCGAAAGAGTAAGATTTTATCTTAAAATACAAGAACTTTTCGTGGTTCTTGTTAATTTTTGTTGGTTTTCATCGAATGAACTTATTTCAGTCAGCTGGATCTTTCTTCTTCAAAGCAAAAAGATTTTATCTTCAAATACAAGAACTTTTCGTGGTTTTGTTGGTTTTCAGCAAATGAACAGATTTCAGCGAGCAAGAAGTTTTTTCTTTAATAGCGTAAGATTTTATCTTAAAATACAAGACCTTTTCGTGGTTCTTGTCAATTTTTGTTTGTTTTCATCTCATCAACTTATTTCAGTCAGCTAGATCTTTCTTCTTCAAAGCAAAAAGATTTTATCTTCAAACACAAGAACTTTTCGTGGTTTTGTTGGTTTTCAGCAAATGAACAGATTTCAGCGAGCAAGAAGTTTTTTCTTTAATGGCGTAAGATTTTATCTTAAAATACAAGAACTTTTCGTGGTTCTTGTCAATTTTTGTTCGTTTTCATCTGATGAACTTATTTCAGTCAGCTGGATCTTTCTTCTTCAAAGCAAAAAGATTTTATCTTCAAATGCAAGAACTTTTCGTGGTTTTGTTGGTTTTCAGCAAATGAACATATTTCAGCGAGCTGGGAGTTTTTTCTTTGATTGCGTAAGATTTTATCTTAAAATACAAGAACTTTTCTTGGTTCTTGTCAATTTTTGTTGGTTTTCATCCAATGAACTTATTTCAGTCAGCTAGATCTTGCTTCTTCAAAGCAAAAAGATTTTATCTTCAAATACAAGAACTTTTCGTGGTTTTGTTGGTTTTCAGCAAATGAACATATTTCAGCGAGCTGGGAGTTTTTTCTTTAATAGCGTATGATTTTATCTTAAAATACAAGAACTTTTCGTGGTTCTTGTCAATTTTTGTTGGTTTTCATCCAATGAACTTATTTCAGTCAGCTAGATCTTTCTTCTTCAAAGCAAAAAGATTTTATCTTCAAATACAAGAACTTTTCGTGGTTTTGTTGGTTTTCAGCAAATGAACATATTTCAGCGAGCTGGGAGTTTTTTCTTTAATAGCGTAAGATTTTATCTTAAAATACAAGAACTTTTCTTGGTTCTTGTCAATTTTTGTTGGTTTTCATCCAATGAACTTATTTCAGTCAGCTAGATCTTTCTTCTTCAAAGCAAAAAGATTTTATCTTCAAATACAAGAACTTTTCGTGGTTTTGTTGGTTTTCAGCAAATGAACATATTTCAGCGAGCTGGGAGTTTTTTCTTCAATAGCGTAAGATTTTATCTTAAAATACAAGAACTTTTCTTGGTTCTTGTCAATTTTTGTTGGTTTTCATCGAATGAACTTATTTCAGTCAGCTAGATCTTTCTTCTTTTAGCAAAAAGATTTTATCTTCAAATACAAGAACTTTTCGTGGTTTTGTTGGTTTTCAGCAAATGAACATATTTCAGCGAGCTGGGAGTTTTTTCTTTAATAGCGTAAGATTTTCTCCTAAAATACAAGAACTTTTCGTGGTTCTTGTCAATTTTTGTTGGTTTTCATCTAATGAACTGATTTCACTCAGCTTGATCTTTCTTCTTCAAAGCAAAAAGATTTTATCTTCAAATACAAGAACTTTTCGTGGTTTTGTTGGTTTTCAGCAAATGAACATATTTCAGCGAGCTGGGAGTTTTTTCTTTAATAGCGTAAGATTTTATCTTAAAATACAAGAACTTTTCGTGGTTCTTGTCAATTTTTGTTGGATTTCATCCAATGAACTTATTTCAGTCAGCTAGATCTTTCTTCTTCAAAGCAAAAAGATTTTATCTTCAAATACAAGAACTTTTCGTGGTTTTGTTGGTTTTCAGCAAATGAACAGATTTCAGCGAGCTGGGAGTTTTTTCTTTAATAGCGTAAGATTTTATCTTAAAATACAAGAACTTTTCTTGGTTCTTGTCAATTTTTGTTGGTTTTCATCCAATGAACTTATTTCAGTCAGCTAGATCGTTCTTCTTCAAAGCAAAAAGATGTCATCTTCAAATACAAGAACTTTTCGTGGTTTTGTTGGTTTTCAGCAAATGAACATATTTCAGCGAGCTGGGAGTTTTTTCTTTAATAGCGTAAGATTTTATCTTAAAATACAAGAACTTTTCGTGGTTCTTGTCAATTTTTGTTGGTTTTCATCTAATGAACTTATTTCAGTCAGCTAGATCTTACTTCTTCAAAGCAAAAAGATTTTATCTTCTAATACAAGAACTTTTCGTGGTTTTGTTGGTTTTCAGCAAATGAACATATTTCAGCGAGCTGGGAGTTTTTTCTTTAATAGCGTAAGATTTTATCTTAAAATACAAGAACTTTTCGTGGTTCTTGTCAATTTTTGTTGGTTTTCATCTAATGAACTTATTTCAGTCAGCTAGATCTTTCTTCTTCCAAGCAAAAAGATTTTATCTTCAAATACAAGAACTTTTCGTGGTTTTGTTGGTTTTCAGCAAATGAACAGATTTCAGCGAGCAAGAAGTTTTTTCTTTAATAGCGTAAGATTTTATCTTAAAATACAAGAACTTTTCGTGGTTCTTGTCAATTTTTGTTCGTTTTCATATAATGAACTTATTTCAGTCAGCTAGATCTTTCTTCTTCAAAGCAAAAAGATTTTATCTTCAAATACAAGAACTTTTCGTGGTTTTGTTGGTTTTCAGCAAATGAACATATTTCAGCGAGCTGGGAGTTTTTTCTTTCATAGCGTAAGATTTTATCTTAAAATACAAGAACTTTTCGTGGTTCTTGTCAATTTTTGTTGGTTTTCATCGAATGAACTTATTTCAGTCAGCTAGATCTTTCTTCTTCAAAGCAAAAATATTTTATCTTCAAATACAAGAACTTTTTGTGGTTTTGTTGGTTTTCAGCAAATGAACAGATTTCAGCGAGCAAGAAGTTTTTTCTTTAATAGCGTAAGATTTTATCTTAAAATACAAGAACTTTTCGTGGTTCTTGTCAATTTTTGTTGGTTTTCATCGAATGAACTTATTTCAGTCAGCTGGATCTTTCTTCTTCAAAGCAAAAAGATTTTATCTTCAAATACAAGAACTTTTCGTGGTTTTGTTGGTTTTCAGCAAATGAACATATTTCAGCGAGCTGGAAGTTTTTTCCTCAATAGCGTAAGATTTTATCTTAAAATACAAGAACTTTTCGTGGTTCTTGTCAATTTTTGTTGGTTTTCATCCAATGAACTTATTTCAGTCAGCGAGATCTTTCTTCTTCAAAGCAAAAAGATTTTATCTTCAAATACAAGAACTTTTCGTGGTTTTGTTGGTTTTCAGCAAATGAACAGATTTCAGCGAGCAAGAAGTTTTTTCGTTAATAGCGTAAGATTTTATCTTAAAATACAAGAACTTTTCGTGGTTCTTGTCAATTTTTGTTGGTTTTCATCTAATGAAGTTATTTCAGTCAGCTAGATCTTTCTTCTTCAAAGCAAAAAGATTTTATCTTCAAATACAAGAACTTTTCGTGGTTTTGTTGGTTTTCAGCAAATGAACAGATTTCAGCGAGCAAGAAGTTTTTTCTTTAATAGCGTAAGATTTTATCTTAAAATACAAGAACTTTTCGTGGTTCTTGTCAATTTTTGTTTGTTTTCATCTAATGAACTTATTTCAGTCAGCTAGATCTTTCTTCTTCAAAGCAAAAAGATTTTATCTTCAAACACAAGAACTTTTCGTGGTTTTGTTGGTTTTCAGCAAATGAACAGATTTCAGCGAGCAAGAAGTTTTTTCTTTAATAGCGTAAGATTTCATCTTAAAATACAAGAGCTTTTCGTGGTTCTTGTCAATTTTTGTTGGTTTTCATCGAATGAACTTATTTCAGTCAGCTAGATCTTTCTTCTTCAAAGCAAAAGGATTTTATCTTCAAATACAAGAACTTTTCGTGGTTTTGTTGGTTTTCAGCAAATGAACATATTTCAGCGAGCTGGGAGTTTTTTCCTTAATAGCGTAAGATTTTATCTTAAAATACAAGAACTTTTCGTGGTTCTTGTCAATTTTTGTTGGTTTTCATCTAATGAACTTATTTCAGTCAGCTAGATCTTTCTTCTTCAAAGCAAAAAGATTTTATCTTCAAATACAAGAACTTTTCGTGGTTTTGTTGGTTTTCAGCAAATGAACAGATTTCAGCGAGCAAGAAGTTTTTTCTTTAATAGCGTAAGATTTTATCTTAAAATACAAGAACTTTTCGTGGTTCTTGTCAATTTTTGTTCGTTTTCATCTAATGAAGTTATTTCAGTCAGCTAGATCCTTCTTCTTCAAAGCAAAAGGATTTTATCTTCAAATATAAGAACTTTTCGTGGTTTTGTTGGTTTTCAGCAAAAGAACATATTTCAGCGAGCTGGGAGTTTTTTCCTTAACAGCGTAAGATTTTATCTTAAAATACAAGAACTTTTCGTGGTTCTTGTCAATTTTTGTTGGTTTTCATCTAATGAACTTATTTCAGTCAGCTGGATCTTTCTTCTTCAAAGCAAAAAGATTTTATCTTCAAATACAAGAACTTTTCGTGGTTTTGTTGGTTTTCAGCAAATGAACATATTTCAGCGAGCTGGAAGTTTTTTCCTTAATAGAGTAAGATTTTATCTTAAAATACAAGAACTTGTCGTGGTTCTTGTTAATTTTTGTTCGTTTTCATCGAATGAACTTATTTCAGTCAGCTGGATCTTTCTTCTTCAAAGCAAAAAGATTTTATCTTCAAATACAAGAACTTTTCGTGGTTTTGTTGGTTTTCAGCAAATGAACATATTTCAGCGAGCTGGGAGTTTTTTCTTCAATAGCGTAAGATTTTATCTTAAAATACAAGAACTTTTCGTGGTTCTTGTCAATTTTTGTTGGTTTTCATCGAATGAACTTATTTCAGTCAGCTGGATCTTTCTTCTTCAAAGCAAAAAGATTTTATCTTCAAATACAAGAACTTTTCGTGGTTTTGTTGGTTTTCAGCAAATGAACATATTTCAGCGAGCTGGGAGTTCTTTCCTTAATAGCGTAAGATTTTATCTTAAAATACAAGAACTTTTCGTGGTTCTTGTCAATTTTTGTTGGTTTTCATCGAATGAACTTATTTCAGTAAGCTAGACCTTTCTTCTTCAAAGCAAAAAGATTTCATCTTCAAATACAAGAACTTTTCGTGGTTTTGTTGGTTTTCAGCAAATGAACAGATTTCAGCGAGCAAGAAGTTTTTTCTTTAATAGCGTAAGATTTTATCTTAAAATACAAGAACTTTTCGTGGTTCTTGTCAATTTTTGTTGGTTTTCATCTAATGAACTTATTTCAGTCAGCTAGATCTTTCTTCTTCAAAGCAAAAAGATTTTATCTTCAAATACAAGAACTTTTCGTGGTTTTGATGGTTTTCAGCAAATGAACATATTTCAGCGTGCTGGAAGTTTTTTCCTTAATAGAGTAAGATTTTATCTTAAAATACAAGAACTTTTCGTGGTTCTTGTCAATTTTTGTTGGTTTTCATCTAATGAACTTATTTCAGTCAGCTAGATCTTTCTTCTTCAAAGCAAAAGGATTTTATCTTCAAATACAAGAACTTTTCGTGGTTTTGTTGGTTTTCAGCAAATGAACATATTTCAGCGAGCTGGGAGTTTTTTCCTCAATAGAGTAAGATTTTATCTTAAAATACAAGAACTTTTCGTGGTTCTTGTCAATTTTTGTTGGTTTTCATCGAATGAACTAATTTCAGTCAGCGAGACCTTTCTTCTTCAAAGCAAAAAGATTTTATCTTCAAAAACAAGAACTTTTCGTGGTTTTGTTGGTTTTCAGCAAATGAACATATTTCAGCGAGCTGGGAGTTTTTTCTTCAATAGCGTAAGATTTTATCTTAAAATACAAGAACTTTTCGTGGTTCTTGTCAATTTTTGTTGGTTTTCATCTAATGAACTTATTTCAGTCAGCTAGATCTTTCTTCTTCAAAGCAAAAAGATTTTATCTTCAAATACAAGAACTTTTCGTGGTTTTGTTGGTTTTCAGCAAATGAACATATTTCAGCGAGCTGGGAGTTCTTTCCTTAATAGCGTAAGATTTTATCTTAAAATACAAGAACTTTTCGTGGTTCTTGTCAATTTTTGTTGGTTTTCATCTAATGAACTTATTTCAGTCAGCTAGGTCTTTCTTCTTCAAAGTAAAAAGATTTTATCTTCAAATACAAGAACTTTTCGTGGTTTTGTTGGTTTTCAGCAAATGAACAGATTTCAGCGAGCAAGAAGTTTTTTCTTTAATAGCGTAAGATTTTATCTTAAAATACAAGAACTTTTCGTGGTTCTTGTCAATTTTTGTTCGTTTTCATCTAATGAAGTTATTTCAGTCAGCTAGATCTTTCTTCTTCAAAGCAAAAGGATTTTATCTTCAAATACAAGAACTTTTCGTGGTTTTGTTGGTTTTCAGCAAATGAACATATTTCAGCGAGCTGGGAGTTTTTTCCTTAACAGCGTAAGATTTTATCTTAAAATACAAGAACTTTTCGTGGTTCTTGTCAATTTTTGTTGGTTTTCATCGAATGAACTTATTTCAGTCAGCTGGATCTTTCTTCTTCAAAGCAGAAAGATTTTATCTTCAAATACAAGAACTTTTCGTGGTTTTGTTGGTTTTCAGCAAATGAACAGATTTCAGCGAGCAAGAAGTTTTTTCTTTAATAGCGTAAGATTTTATCTTAAAATACAAGAACTTTTCGTGGTTCTTGACAATTTTTGTTCGTTTTCATCTAATGAAGTCATTTCAGTCAGCTAGATCTTTCTTCTTCAAAGCAAAAAGATTTTATCTTCAAATACAAGAACTTTTCGTGGTTTTGATGGTTTTCGGCAAATGAACAGATTTCAGAGAGCAAGAAGTTTTTTCTTTAATAGCGTAAGATTTTATCTTAAAATACAAGAACTTTTCGTGGTTCTTGTCAATTTTTGTTCGTTTTCATCTGATGAACTTGTTTCAGTCAGCGAGATCTTTCTTCTTCAAAGCAAAAAGATTTTATCTTCAAATACAAGAACTTTTCGTGGTTTTGTTGGTTTTCAGCAAATGAACATATTTCAGCGAGCTGGGAGTTCTTTCCTTAATAGCGTAAGATTTTATCTTAAAATACAAGAACTTTTCGTGGTTCTTGTCAATTTTTGTTGGTTTTCATCTAATGAACTTATTTCAGTCAGCTCGGTCTTTCTTCTTCAAAGTAAAAAGATTTTATCTTCAAATACAAGAACTTTTCGTGGTTTTGTTGGTTTTCAGCAAATGAACAGATTTCAGCGAGCAAGAAGTTTTTTCTTTAATAGCGTAAGATTTTATCTTAAAATACAAGAACTTTTCGTGGTTCTTGTCAATTTTTGTTCGTTTTCATCTCATGAAGTTATTTCAGTCAGCTAGATCTTTCTTCTTCAAAGCAAAAGGATTTTATCTTCAAATACAAGAACTTTTCGTGGTTTTGTTGGTTTTCAGCAAATGAACATATTTCAGCGAGCTGGGAGTTTTTTCCTTAACAGCGTAAGATTTTATCTTAAAATACAAGAACTTTTCGTGGTTCTTGTCAATTTTTGTTGGTTTTCATCTCATGAACTTATTTCAGTCAGCTGGATCTTTCTTCTTCAAAGCAGAAAGATTTTATCTTCAAATACAAGAACTTTTCGTGGTTTTGTTGGTTTTCAGCAAATGAACAGATTTCAGCGAGCAAGAAGTTTTTTCTTTAATAGCGTAAGATTTTATCTTAAAATACAAGAACTTTTCGTGGTTCTTGACAATTTTTGTTCGTTTTCATCTCATGAAGTCATTTCAGTCAGCTAGATCTTTCTTCTTCAAAGCAAAAAGATTTTATCTGCAAATACAAGAACTTTTCGTGGTTTTGATCGTTTTCAGCAAATGAACAGATTTCAGCGAGCAAGAAGTTTTTTCTTTAATAGCGTAAGATTTTATCTTAAAATACAAGAACTTTTCGTGGTTCTTGTCAATTTTTGTTGGTTTTCATCGAATGAACTGATTTCAGTCAGCTAGATCTTTCTTCTTCAAAGCAAAAAGATTTTCTCTTCAAATACAAGAACTTTTCGTGGTTTTGTTGGTTTTCAGCAAATGAACAGATTTCAGCGAGCAAGAAGTTTTTTCTTTAATAGCGTAAGATTTTATCTTAAAATACAAGAACTTTTCGTGGTTCTTGTCAATTTTTGTTGGTTTTCATCTAATGATCTTATTTCAGTCAGCTAGATCTTTCTTCTTCAAAGCAAAAAGATTTTATCTTCAAATACAAGAACTTTTCGTGGTTTTGATGGTTTTCAGCAAATGAACATATTTCAGCGAGCTGGAAGTTTTTTCCTTAATAGAGTAAGATTTTATCTTAAAATACAAGAACTTTTCGTGGTTCTTGTCCATTTTTGTTGGTTTTCATCTGATGAACTTATTTCAGTCAGCTAGATCTTTCTTCTTCAAAGCAAAAGGATTTTATCTTCAAATACAAGAACTTTTCGTGGTTTTGTTGGTTTTCAGCAAATGAACATATTTCAGCGAGCTGGGAGTTTTTTCTTTAATAGCGTAAGATTTTATCTTAAATACAAGAACTTTTCGTGGTTCTTGTCAATTTTTGTTGGTTTTCATCTAATGAACTTATTTCAGTCAGCTAGATCTTTCTTCTTCAAAGCAAAAAGATTTTATCTTCAAATACAAGAACTTTTCGTGGTTTTGTTGGTTTTCAGCAAATGAACAGATTTCAGCGAGCAAGAAGTTTTTTCTTTAATAGCGTAAGATTTTATCTTAAAATACAAGAACTTTTCGTGGTTCTTGTCAATTTTTGTTCGTTTTCATCGAATGAAGTTATTTCAGTCAGCTAGATCTTTCTTCTTCAAAGCAAAAAGATTTTATCTTCAAATACAAGAACTTTTCGTGGTTTTGATGGTTTTCAGCAAATGAACAGATTTCAGCGAGCAAGAAGTTTTTTCTTTAATAGCGTAAGATTTTATCTTAAAATACAAGAACTTTTCGTGGTTCTTGTCAATTTTTGTTCGTTTTCATCTAATGAACTTGTTTCAGTCAGCTGGATCTTTCTTCCTCAAAGCAAAAAGATTTTATCTTCAAATACAAGAACTTTTCGTGGTTTTGATGGTTTTCAGCAAGTGAACATATTTCAGCGAGCTGGAAGTTTTTTCCTGAATAGAGTAAGATTTTATCTTAAAATACAAGAACTTTTCGTGGTTCTTGTCAATTTTTGTTCGTTTTCATCCAATGAACTTGTTTCAGTCAGCGAGATCTTTCTTCCTCAAAGCAAAAAGATTTTATCTTCAAATACAAGAACTTTTCGTGGTTTTGATGGTTTTCAGCAAATGAACATATTTCAGCGAGCTGGAAGTTTTTTCCTTAATAGAGTAAGATTTTATCTTCAAAAACAAGAACTTTTCGTGGTTTTGTTGGTTTTCAGCAAATGAACAGATTTCAGCGAGCAAGAAGTTTTTTCTTTAATAGCGTAAGATTTTATCTTAAAATACAAGAACTTTTCGTGGTTCTTGTCAATTTTTGTTGGTTTTCATCTAATGAACTTATTTCAGTCAGCTAGATCTTTCTTCTTCAAAGCAAAAAGATTTTATCTTCAAATACAAGAACTTTTCGTGGTTTTGTTGGTTTTCAGCAAATGAACAGATTTCAGCGAGCAAGAAGTTTTTTCTTTAATAGCGTAAGATTTTATCTTAAAATACAAGAACTTTTCGTGGTTCTTGTCAATTTTTGTTCGTTTTCATCTGATGAACTTGTTTCAGTCAGCTAGATCTTTCTTCTTCAAAGCAAAAAGATTTTATCTTCAAATACAAGAACTTTTCGTGGTTTTGATGGTTTTCAGCAAATGAACATATTTCAGCGAGCTGGAAGTTTTTTCCTTAATAGAGTAAGATTTTATCTTAAAATACAAGAACTTTTCGTGGTTCTTGTCAATTTTTGTTGGTTTTCATCGAATGAACTTATTTCAGTCAGCTAGACCTTTCTTCTTCAAAGCAAAAAGATTTTATCTTCAAATACAAGAACTTTTCGTGGTTTTGTTGGTTTTCAGCAAATGAACAGATTTCAGCGAGCAAGAAGTTTTTTCTTTAATAGCGTAAGATTTTATCTTAAAATACAAGAACTTTTCGTGGTTCTTGTCAATTTTTGTTGGTTTTCATCTAATGAAGTTATTTCAGTCAGCTAGATCTTTCTTCTTCAAAGCAAAAAGATTTTATCTTCAAATACAATAACTTTTCGTGGTTTTGTTGGTTTTCAGCAAATGAACATATTTCAGCGAGCTGGGAGTTTTTTCCTTAATAGCGTAAGATTTTATGTTAAAATACAAGAACTTTTCGTGGTTCTTGTCAATTTTTGTTGGTTTTCATCTAATGAACTTATTTCAGTCAGCTAGATCTTTCTTCTTCAAAGCAAAAAGATTTTATCTTCAAATACAAGAACTTTTCGTGGTTTTGTTGGTTTTCAGCAAATGAACATATTTCAGCGAGCTGGGAGTTTTTTCTTTAATAGCGTAAGATTTTATCTTAAAATACAAGAACTTTTCTTGGTTCTTGTCAATTTTTGTTGGTTTTCATCCAATGAACTTATTTCAGTCAGCTAGATCTTTCTTCTTCAAAGCAAAAAGATTTTATCTTCAAATACAAGAACTTTTCGTGGTTTTGATGGTTTTCAGCAAATGAACAGATTTCAGCGAGCAAGAAGTTTTTTCTTTAATAGCGTAAGATTTTATCTTAAAATACAAGAACTTTTCGTGGTTCTTGTCAATTTTTGTTCGTTTTCATCTGATGAACTTGTTTCAGTCAGCGAGATCTTTCTTCTTCAAAGCAAAAATATTTTATCTTCAAATACAAGAACTTTTCGTGGTTTTGTTGGTTTTCAGCAAATGAACATATTTCAGCGAGCTGGGAGTTCTTTCCTTAATAGCGTAAGATTTTATCTTAAAATACAAGAACTTTTCGTGGTTCTTGTCAATTTTTGTTGGTTTTCATCCAATGAACTTATTTCAGTCAGCTTGGTCTTTCTTCTTCAAAGTAAAAAGATTTTATCTTCAAATACAAGAACTTTTCGTGGTTTTGTTGGTTTTCAGCAAATGAACAGATTTCAGCGAGCAAGAAGTTTTTTCTTTAATAGCGTAAGATTTTATCTTAAAATACAAGAACTTTTCGTGGTTCTTGTCAATTTTTGTTCGTTTTCATCTCATGAAGTTATTTCAGTCAGCTAGATCTTTCTTCTTCAAAGCAAAAGGATTTTATCTTCAAATACAAGAACTTTTCGTGGTTTTGTTGGTTTTCAGCAAATGAACATATTTCAGCGAGCTGGGAGTTTTTTCCTTAACAGCGTAAGATTTTATCTTAAAATACAAGAACTTTTCGTGGTTCTTGTCAATTTTTGTTGGTTTTCATCCAATGAACTTATTTCAGTCAGCTAGATCTTTCTTCTTCAAAGCAAAAAGATTTTCTCTTCAAATACAAGAACTTTTCGTGGTTTTGTTGGTTTTCAGCAAATGAACAGATTTCAGCGAGCAAGAAGTTTTTTCTTTAATAGCGTAAGATTTCATCTTAAAATACAAGAACTTTTCGTGGTTTTGTTGGTTTTCAGCAAATGAACATATTTCAGCGAGCTGGGAGTTTTTTCTTTAATAGCGTAAGATTTTATCTTAAAATACAAGAACTTTTCGTGGTTCTTGTCAATTTTTGTTGGTTTTCATCTAATGATCTTATTTCAGTCAGCTAGATCTTTCTTCTTCAAAGCAAAAAGATTTTATCTTCAAATACAAGAACTTTTCGTGGTTTTGATGGTTTTCAGCAAATGAACAGATTTCAGCGAGCAAGAAGTTTTTTCTTTAATAGCGTAAGATTTTATCTTAAAATACAAGAACTTTTCGTGGTTCTTGTCAATTTTTGTTCGTTTTCATCTGATGAACTTGTTTCAGTCAGCGAGATCTTTCTTCTTCAAAGCAAAAAGATTTTATCTTCAAATACAAGAACTTTTCGTGGTTTTGTTGGTTTTCAGCAAATGAACATATTTCAGCGAGCTGGGAGTTCTTTCCTTAATAGCGTAAGATTTTATCTTAAAATACAAGAACTTTTCGTGGTTCTTGTCAATTTTTGTTGGTTTTCATCTGATGAACTTATTTCAGTCAGCTAGGTCTTTCTTCTTCAAAGTAAAAAGATTTTATCTTCAAATACAAGAACTTTTCGTGGTTTTGTTGGTTTTCAGCAAATGAACAGATTTCAGCGAGCAAGAAGTTTTTTCTTTAATAGCGTAAGATTTTATCTTAAAATACAAGAACTTTTCGTGGTTCTTGTCAATTTTTGTTCGTTTTCATCTCATGAAGTTATTTCAGTCAGCTAGATCTTTCTTCTTCAAAGCAAAAGGATTTTATCTTCAAACACAAGAACTTTTCGTGGTTTTGTTGGTTTTCAGCAAATGAACATATTTCAGCGAGCTGGGAGTTTTTTCCTTAACAGCGTAAGATTTTATCTTAAAATACAAGAACTTTTCGTGGTTCTTGTCAATTTTTGTTGGTTTTCATCTCATGAACTTATTTCAGTCAGCTGGATCTTTCTTCTTCAAAGCAGAAAGATTTTATCTTCAAATACAAGAACTTTTCGTGGTTTTGTTGGTTTTCAGCAAATGAACAGATTTCAGCGAGCAAGAAGTTTTTTCTTTAATAGCGTAAGATTTTATCTTAAAATACAAGAACTTTTCGTGGTTCTTGACAATTTTTGTTCGTTTTCATCTAATGAAGTCATTTCAGTCAGCTAGATCTTTCTTCTTCAAAGCAAAAAGATTTTATCTGCAAATACAAGAACTTTTCGTGGTTTTGATGGTTTTCAGCAAATGAACAGATTTCAGCGAGCAAGAAGTTTTTTCTTAATAGCGTAAGATTTTATCTTAAAATACAAGAACTTTTCGTGGTTCTTGTCAATTTTTGTTGGTTTTCATCTAATGAACTTATTTCAGTCAGCTAGATCTTTCTTCTTCAAAGCAAAAAGATTTTCTCTTCAAATACAAGAACTTTTCGTGGTTTTGTTGGTTTTCAGCAAATGAACAGATTTCAGCGAGCAAGAAGTTTTTTCTTTAATAGCGTAAGATTTCATCTTAAAATACAAGAACTTTTCGTGGTTTTGTTGGTTTTCAGCAAATGAACATATTTCAGCGAGCTGGGAGTTTTTTCTTTAATAGCGTAAGATTTTATCTTAAAATACAAGAACTTTTCGTGGTTCTTGTCAATTTTTGTTGGTTTTCATCTAATGATCTTATTTCAGTCAGCTCGATCTTTCTTCTTCAAAGCAAAAAGATTTTATCTTCAAATACAAGAACTTTTCGTGGTTTTGATTGTTTTCAGCAAATGAACATATTTCAGCGAGCTGGAAGTTTTTTCCTTAATAGAGTAAGATTTTATCTTAAAATACAAGAACTTTTCGTGGTTCTTGTCCATTTTTGTTGGTTTTCATCTAATGAACTTATTTCAGTCAGCTAGATCTTTCTTCTTCAAAGCAAAAGGATTTTATCTTCAAATACAAGAACTTTTCGTGGTTTTGTTGGTTTTCAGCAAATGAACATATTTCAGCGAGCTGGGAGTTTTTTCTTTAATAGCGTAAGATTTTATCTTAAATACAAGAACTTTTCGTGGTTCTTGTCAATTTTTGTTGGTTTTCATCTCATGAACTTATTTCAGTCAGCTCGATCTTTCTTCTTCAAAGCAAAAAGATTTTATCTTCAAATACAAGAACTTTTCGTGGTTTTGTTGGTTTTCAGCAAATGAACAGATTTCAGCGAGCAAGAAGTTTTTTCTTTAATAGCGTAAGATTTTATCTTAAAATACAAGAACTTTTCGTGGTTCTTGTCAATTTTTGTTGGTTTTCATCTAATGAACTTATTTCAGTCAGCTAGATCTTTCTTCTTCAAAGCAAAAAGATTTTATCTTCAAATACAAGAACTTTTCGTGGTTTTGTTGGTTTTCAGCAAATGAACAGATTTCAGCGAGCAAGAAGTTTTTTCTTTAATAGCGTAAGATTTTATCTTAAAATACAAGAACTTTTCGTGGTTCTTGTCAATTTTTGTTCGTTTTCATCTAATGAAGTTATTTCAGTCAGCTAGATCTTTCTTCTTCAAAGCAAAAAGATTTTATCTTCAAATACAAGAACTTTTCGTGGTTTTGTTGGTTTTCAGCAAATGAACATATTTCAGCGAGCTGGGAGTTTTTTCCTTAATAGCGTAAGATTTTATGTTAAAATACAAGAACTTTTCGTGGTTCTTGTCAATTTTTGTTGGTTTTCATCTAATGAACTTATTTCAGTCAGCTAGATCTTTCTTCTTCAAAGCAAAAAGATTTTATCTTCAAATACAAGAACTTTTCGTGGTTTTGTTGGTTTTCAGCAAATGAACATATTTCAGCGAGCTGGGAGTTTTTTCTTTAATAGCGTAAGATTTTATCTTAAAATACAAGAACTTTTCTTGGTTCTTGTCAATTTTTGTTGGTTTTCATCCAATGAACTTATTTCAGTCAGCTAGATCTTTCTTCTTCAAAGCAAAAAGATTTTATCTTCAAATACAAGAACTTTTCGTGGTTTTGTTGGTTTTCGGCAAATGAACATATTTCAGCGAGCTGGGAGTTTTTTCTTTCATAGCGTAAGATTTTATCTTAAAATACAAGAACTTTTCGTGGTTCTTGTCAATTTTTGTTGGTTTTCATCTGATGAACTTGTTTCAGTCAGCTAGATCTTTCTTCTTCAAAGCAAAAAGATTTTATCTTCAAATACAAGAACTTTTCGTGGTTTTGTTGGTTTTCAGCAAATGAACATATTTCAGCGAGCTGGGTGTTTTTTCTTTAATAGCGTAAGATTTTATCTTAAAATACAAGAACTTTTCGTGGTTCTTGTCAATTTTTGTTGGTTTTCATCTGATGAACTTATTTCAGTCAGCTAGATCTTTCTTCTTCAAAGCAAAAAGATTTTATCTTCAAATACAAGAACTTTTCGTGGTTTTGTTGGTTTTCAGCAAATGAACATATTTCAGCGAGCTGGGAGTTTTTTCCTTAATAGCGTAAGATTTTATGTTAAAATACAAGAACTTTTCGTGGCTCTTGTCAATTTTTGTTGGTTTTCATCTAATGAACTTATTTCAGTCAGCTGGATCTTTCTTCTTCAAAGCAAAAGGATTTTATCTTCAAATACAAGAACTTTTCGTGGTTTTGTTGGTTTTCAGCAAATGAACATATTTCAGCGAGCTGGGAGTTTTTTCCTGAACAGCGGAAGATTTTATCTTAAAATACAAGAACTTTTCGTGGTTCTTGTCAATTTTTGTTGGTTTTCATCCAATGAACTTATTTCAGTCAGCTGGATCTTTCTTCTTCAAAGCAGAAAGATTTTATCTTCAAATACAAGAACTTTTCGTGGTTTTGTTGGTTTTCAGCAAATGAACAGATTTCAGCGAGCAAGAAGTTTTTTCTTTAATAGCGTAAGATTTTATCTTAAAATACAAGAACTTTTCGTGGTTCTTGACAATTTTTGTTCGTTTTCATCTAATGAAGTCATTTCAGTCAGCTAGATCTTTCTTCTTCAAAGCAAAAAGATTTTATCTGCAAATACAAGAACTTTTCGTGGTTTTGATGGTTTTCAGCAAATGAACAGATTTCAGCGAGCAAGAAGTTTTTTTTTTGATAGCGTAAGATTTTATCTTAAAATACAAGAACTTTTCGTGGTTCTTGTCAATTTTTGTTGGTTTTCATCGAATGAACTTATTTCAGTCAGCTAGATCTTTCTTCTTCAAAGCAAAAAGATTTTCTCTTCAAATACAAGAACTTTTCGTGGTTTTGTTGGTTTTCAGCAAATGAACAGATTTCAGCGAGCAAGAAGTTTTTTCTTTAATAGCGTAAGATTTTATCTTAAAATACAAGAACTTTTCGTGGTTCTTGTCAATTTTTGTTGGTTTTCATCTAATGAACTTATTTCAGTCAGCTAGATCTTTCTTCTTCAAAGCAAAAAGATTTTATCTTCAAATACAAGAACTTTTCGTGGTTTTGTTGGTTTTCAGCAAATGAACATATTTCAGCGAGCTGGGAGTTTTTTCTTTCATAGCGTAAGATTTTATCTTAAAATACAAGAACTTTGCTTGGTTCTTGTCAATTTTTGTTGGTTTTCATCCAATGAGCTTATTTCAGTCAGCTAGATCTTTCTTCTTCAAAGCAAAAAGATTTTATCTTCAAATACAAGAACTTTTCGTGGTTTTGTTGGTTTTCGGCAAATGAACATATTTCAGCGAGCTGGGAGTTTTTTCTTTAATAGCGTAAGATTTTATCTTAAAATACAAGAACTTTTCGTGGTTCTTGTCAATTTTTGTTGGTTTTCATCTGATGAACTTGTTTCAGTCAGCTAGATCTTTCTTCTTCAAAGCAAAAAGATTTTATCTTCAAATACAAGAACTTTTCGTGGTTTTGTTGGTTTTCAGCAAATGAACATATTTCAGCGAGCTGGGAGTTTTTTCTTTAATAGCGTAAGATTTTATCTTAAAATACAAGAACTTTTCGTGGTTCTTGTCAATTTTTGTTGGTTTTCATCTGATGAACTTATTTCAGTCAGCTAGATCTTTCTTCTTCAAAGCAAAAAGATTTTATCTTCAAATACAAGAACTTTTCGTGGTTTTGTTGGTTTTCAGCAAATGAACATATTTCAGCGAGCTGGGAGTTTTTTCTTTAATAGCGTAAGATTTTATCTTAAAATACAAGAACTTTTCGTGGTTCTTGTCAATTTTTGTTCGTTTTCATCCAATGAAGTTGTTTCAGTCAGCTGGATCTTTCTTCTTCAAAGCAAAAGGATTTTATCTTCAAATACAAGAACTTTTCGTGGTTTTGTTGGTTTTCAGCAAATGAACATATTTCAGCGAGCTGGGAGTTTTTTCCTGAACAGCGGAAGATTTTATCTTAAAATACAAGAACTTTTCGTGGTTCTTGTCAATTTTTGTTGGTTTTCATCTGATGAACTTGTTTCAGTCAGCTAGATCTTTCTTCTTCAAAGCAAAAAGATTTTATCTTCAAATACAAGAACTTTTCGTGGTTTTGTTGGTTTTCAGCAAATGAACATATTTCAGCGAGCTGGGTGTTTTTTCTTTAATAGCGTAAGATATTATCTTAAAATACAAGAACTTTTCGTGGTTCTTGTCAATTTTTGTTGGTTTTCATCTGATGAACTTATTTCAGTCAGCTAGATCTTTCTTCTTCAAAGCAAAAAGATTTTATCTTCAAATACAAGAACTTTTCGTGGTTTTGTTGGTTTTCAGCAAATGAACATATTTCAGCGAGCTGGGAGTTTTTTCCTCAATAGCGTAAGATTTTATGTTAAAATACAAGAACTTTTCGTGGCTCTTGTCAATTTTTGTTGGGTTTCATCTAATGAACTTATTTCAGTCAGCTGGATCTTTCTTCTTCAAAGCAAAAGGATTTTATCTTCAAATACAAGAACTTTTCGTGGTTTTGTTGGTTTTCAGCAAATGAACATATTTCAGCGAGCTGGGAGTTTTTTCCTGAACAGCGGAAGATTTTATCTTAAAATACAAGAACTTTTCGTGGTTCTTGTCAATTTTTGTTGGTTTTCATCCAATGAACTTATTTCCGTCAGCTGGATCTTTCTTCTTCAAAGCAGAAAGATTTTATCTTAAAATACAAGAACTTTTCGTGGTTCTTGTCAATTTTTGTTGGTTTTCATCTGATGAACTTGTTTCAGTCAGCTAGATCTTTCTTCTTCAAAGCAAAAAGATTTTATCTTCAAATACAAGAACTTTTCGTGGTTTTGTTGGTTTTCAGCAAATGAACATATTTCAGCGAGCTGGGAGTTTTTTCTTTCATAGCGTAAGATTTTATCTTAAAATACAAGAACTTTTCTTGGTTCTTGTCAATTTTTGTTGGTTTTCATCCAATGAGCTTATTTCAGTCAGCTAGATCTTTCTTCTTCAAAGCAAAAAGATTTTATCTTCAAATACAAGAACTTTTCGTGGTTTTGTTGGTTTTCGGCAAATGAACATATTTCAGCGAGCTGGGAGTTTTTTCTTTAATAGCGTAAGATTTTATCTTAAAATACAAGAACTTTTCGTGGTTCTTGTCAATTTTTGTTGGTTTTCATCTGATGAACTTGTTTCAGTCAGCTAGATCTTTCTTCTTCAAAGCAAAAAGATTTTATCTTCAAATACAAGAACTTTTCGTGGTTTTGTTGGTTTTCAGCAAATGAACAGATTTCAGCGAGCTGGGAGTTTTTTCTTTAATAGCGTAAGATTTTATCTTAAAATACAAGAACTTTTCGTGGTTCTTGTCAATTTTTGTTGGTTTTCATCTGATGAACTTATTTCAGTCAGCTAGATCATTCTTCTTCAAAGCAAAAAGATTTTATCTTCAAATACAAGAACTTTTCGTGGTTTTGTTGGTTTTCAGCAAATGAACATATTTCAGCGAGCTGGGAGTTTTTTCTTTAATAGCGTAAGATTTTATCTTAAAATACAAGAACTTTTCGTGGTTCTTGTCAATTTTTGTTCGTTTTCATCCAATGAAGTTGTTTCAGTCAGCTGGATCTTTCTTCTTCAAAGCAAAAGGATTTTATCTTCAAATACAAGAACTTTTCGTGGTTTTGTTGGTTTTCAGCAAATGAACATATTTCAGCGAGCTGGGAGTTTTTTCCTGAACAGCGGAAGATTTTATCTTAAAATACAAGAACTTTTCGTGGTTCTTGTCAATTTTTGTTGGTTTTCATCTGATGAACTTGTTTCAGTCAGCTAGATCTTTCTTCTTCAAAGCAAAAAGATTTTATCTTCAAATACAAGAACTTTTCGTGGTTTTGTTGGTTTTCAGCAAATGAACATATTTCAGCGAGCTGGGTGTTTTTTCTTTAATAGCGTAAGATTTTATCTTAAAATACAAGAACTTTTCGTGGTTCTTGTCAATTTTTGTTGGTTTTCATCTGATGAACTTATTTCAGTCAGCTGGATCTTTCTTCTTCAAAGCAAAAAGATTTTATCTTCAAATACAAGAACTTTTCGTGGTTTTGTTGGTTTTCAGCAAATGAACATATTTCAGCGAGCTGGGAGTTTTTTCCTTAATAGCGTAAGATTTTATGTTAAAATACAAGAACTTTTCGTGGCTCTTGTCAATTTTTGTTGGGTTTCATCTAATGAACTTATTTCAGTCAGCTGGATCTTTCTTCTTCAAAGCAAAAGGATTTTATCTTCAAATACAAGAACTTTTCGTGGTTTTGTTGGTTTTCAGCAAATGAACATATTTCAGCGAGCTGGGAGTTTTTTCCTGAACAGCGGAAGATTTTATCTTAAAATACAAGAACTTTTCGTGGTTCTTGTCAATTTTTGTTGGTTTTCATCCAATGAACTTATTTCCGTCAGCTGGATCTTTCTTCTTCAAAGCAGAAAGATTTTATCTTAAAATACAAGAACTTTTCGTGGTTCTTGTCAATTTTTGTTGGTTTTCATCTGATGAACTTGTTTCAGTCAGCTAGATCTTTCTTCTTCAAAGCAAAAAGATTTTATCTTCAAATACAAGAACTTTTCGTGGTTTTGTTGGTTTTCAGCAAATGAACATATTTCAGCGAGCTGGGTGTTTTTTCTTTAATAGCGTAAGATTTTATCTTAAAATACAAGAACTTTTCGTGGTTCTTGTCAATTTTTGTTGGTTTTCATCTGATGAACTTATTTCAGTCAGCTAGATCTTTCTTCTTCAAAGCAAAAAGATTTTATCTTCAAATACAAGAACTTTTCGTGGTTTTGTTGGTTTTCAGCAAATGAACATATTTCAGCGAGCTGGGAGTTTTTTCCTTAATAGCGTAAGATTTTATGTTAAAATACAAGAACTTTTCGTGGCTCTTGTCAATTTTTGTTGGTTTTCATCTAATGAACTTATTTCAGTCAGCTGGATCTTTCTTCTTCAAAGCAAAAGGATTTTATCTTCAAATACAAGAACTTTTCGTGGTTTTGTTGGTTTTCAGCAAATGAACATATTTCAGCGAGCTGGGAGTTTTTTCCTGAACAGCGGAAGATTTTATCTTAAAATACAAGAACTTTTCGTGGTTCTTGTCAATTTTTGTTGGTTTTCATCCAATGAACTTATTTCAGTCAGCTGGATCTTTCTTCTTCAAAGCAGAAAGATTTTATCTTAAAATACAAGAACTTTTCGTGGTTCTTGACAATTTTTGTTCGTTTTCATCTAATGAAGTCATTTCAGTCAGCTAGATCTTTCTTCTTCAAAGCAAAAAGATTTTATCTGCAAATACAAGAACTTTTCGTGGTTTTGATGGTTTTCAGCAAATGAACAGATTTCAGCGAGCAAGAAGTTTTTTTTTTAATAGCGTAAGATTTTATCTTAAAATACAAGAACTTTTCGTGGTTCTTGTCAATTTTTGTTGGTTTTCATCGAATGAACTTATTTCAGTCAGCTAGATCTTTCTTCTTCAAAGCAAAAAGATTTTCTCTTCAAATACAAGAACTTTTCGTGGTTTTGTTGGTTTTCAGCAAATGAACAGATTTCAGCGAGCAAGAAGTTTTTTCTTTAATAGCGTAAGATTTTATCTTAAAATACAAGAACTTTTCGTGGTTCTTGTCAATTTTTGTTGGTTTTCATCTAATGAACTTATTTCAGTCAGCTAGATCTTTCTTCTTCAAAGCAAAAAGATTTTATCTTCAAATACAAGAACTTTTCGTGGTTCTTGACAATTTTTGTTCGTTTTCATCTTATGAAGTCATTTCAGTCAGCTAGATCTTTCTTCTTCAAAGCAAAAAGATTTTATCTGCAAATACAAGAACTTTTCGTGATTTTGATGGTTTTCAGCAAATGAACAGATTTCAGCGAGCAAGAAGTTTTTTTTTTAATAGCGTAAGATTTTATCTTAAAATACAAGAACTTTTCGTGGTTCTTGTCAATTTTTGTTGGTTTTCATCGAATGAACTTATTTCAGTCAGCTAGATCTTTCTTCTTCAAAGCAAAAAGATTTTCTCTTCAAATACAAGAACTTTTCGTGGTTTTGTTGGTTTTCAGCAAATGAACAGATTTCAGCGAGCAAGAAGTTTTTTCTTTAATAGCGTAAGATTTTATCTTAAAATACAAGAACTTTTCGTGGTTCTTGTCAATTTTTGTTGGTTTTCATCTAATGAACTTATTTCAGTCAGCTAGATCTTTCTTCTTCAAAGCAAAAAGATTTTATCTTCAAATACAAGAACTTTTCGTGGTTTTGTTGGTTTTCAGCAAATGAACATATTTCAGCGAGCTGGGAGTTTTTTCCTTAATATAGTAAGATTTTATGTTAAAATACAAGAACTTTTCGTGGTTCTTGTCAATTTTTGTTGGTTTTCATCTAATGAACTTATTTCAGTCAGCTAGATCTTTCTTCTTCAAAGCAAAAAGATTTTATCTTCAAATACAAGAACTTTTCGTGGTTTTGTTGGTTTTCAGCAAATGAACATATTTCAGCGAGCTGGGAGTTTTTTCTTTAATAGCGTAAGATTTTATCTTAAAATACAAGAACTTTTCTTGGTTCTTGTCAATTTTTGTTGGTTTTCATCCAATGAGCTTATTTCAGTCAGCTGGATCTTTCTTCTTCAAAGCAAAAAGATTTTATCTTCAAATACAAGAACTTTTCGTGGTTTTGTTGGTTTTCGGCAAATGAACATATTTCAGCGAGCTGGGAGTTTTTTCTTTAATAGCGTAAGATTTTATCTTAAAATACAAGAACTTTTCGTGGTTCTTGTCAATTTTTGTTGGTTTTCATCTGATGAACTTGTTTCAGTCAGCTAGATCTTTCTTCTTCAAAGCAAAAAGATTTTATCTTCAAATACAAGAACTTTTCGTGGTTTTGTTGGTTTTCAGCAAATGAACATATTTCAGCGAGCTGGGAGTTTTTTCTTTAATAGCGTAAGATTTTATCTTAAAATACAAGAACTTTTCGTGGTTCTTGTCAATTTTTGTTGGTTTTCATCTAATGAACTTATTTCAGTCAGCTGGATCTTTCTTCTTCAAAGCAGAAAGATTTTATCTTCAAATACAAGAACTTTTCGTGGTTTTGTTGGTTTTCAGCAAATGAACAGATTTCAGCGAGCAAGAAGTTTTTTCTTTAATAGCGTAAGATTTCATCTTAAAATACAAGAACTTTTCGTGGTTTTGTTGGTTTTCAGCAAATGAACATATTTCAGCGAGCTGGGAGTTTTTTCTTTAATAGCGTAAGATTTTATCTTAAAATACAAGAACTTTTCGTGGTTCTTGTCAATTTTTGTTGGTTTTCATCTAATGATCTTATTTCAGTCAGCTAGATCTTTCTTCTTCAAAGCAAAAAGATTTTATCTTCAAATACAAGAACTTTTCGTGGTTTTGATGGTTTTCAGCAAATGAACATATTTCAGCGAGCTGGAAGTTTTTTCCTTAATAGAGTAAGATTTTATCTTAAAATACAAGAACTTTTCGTGGTTCTTGTCAAATTTTGTTGGTTTTCATCCAATGAACTTATTTCAGTCAGCTAGATCTTTCTTCTTCAAAGCAAAAGGATTTTATCTTCAAATACAAGAACTTTTCGTGGTTTTGTTGGTTTTCAGCAAATGAACATATTTCAGCGAGCTGGGAGTTTTTTCTTCAATAGCGTAAGATGTTATCTTAAAATACAAGAACTTTTCGTGGTTCTTGTCAAATTTTGTTGGTTTTCATCTAATGAACTTATTTCAGTCAGCTAGATCTTTCTTCTTTGAAGCAAAAAGATTTTATCTTCAAATACAAGAACTTTTCGTGGTTTTGTTGGTTTTCAGCAAATGAACAGATTTCAGCGAGCAAGAAGTTTTTTCTTTAATATCGTAAGATTTTATCTTAAAATACAAGAACTTTTCGTGGTTCTTGTCAATTTTTGTTCGTTTTCATCGAATGAAGTTATTTCAGTCAGCTAGATCTTTCTTCTTCAAAGCAAAAAGATTTTATCTTCAAATACAAGAACTTTTCGTGGTTTTGATGGTTTTCAGCAAATGAACAGATTTCAGCGAGCAAGAAGTTTTTTCTTTAATAGCGTAAGATTTTATCTTAAAATACAAGAACTTTTCGTGGTTCTTGTCAATTTTTGTTCGTTTTCATCGAATGAACTTATTTCAGTCAGCTGGACCTTTCTTCTTCAAAGCAAAAAGATTTTATCTTCAAATACAAGAACTTTTCGTGGTTTTGTTGGTTTTCAGCAAATGAACATATTTCAGCGAGCTGGGAGTGTTTTCTCTCATAGCGTAAGATTTTATCTTAAAATACAATAACTTTTCGTGGTTCTTGTCAATTTTTGTTGGTTTTCATCTAATGAACTTATTTCAGTCAGCTGGATCTTTCTTCTTCAAAGCAAAAAGATTTTATCTTCAAATACAAGAACTTTTCGTGGTTTTGTTGGTTTTCAGCAAATGAACAGATTTGAGCGAGCAAGAAGTTTTTTCTTTAATAGCGTAAGATTTTATCTTAAAATACAAGAACTTTTCGTGGTTCTTGTCAATTTTTGTTCGTTTTCATCTAATGAACTTATTTCAGTCAGCTGGATCTTTCTTCTTCAAAGTAAAAAGATTTTATCTTCAAATACAAGAACTTTTCGTGGTTTTGTTGGTTTTCAGCAAATGAACAGATTTCAGCGAGCAAGAAGTTTTTTCTTTAATAGCGTAAGATTTTATCTTAAAATACAAGAACTTTTCGTGGTTCTTGTCAATTTTTGTTCGTTTTCATCGAATGAAGTTATTTCAGTCAGCTCGATCTTTCTTCTTCAAAGCAAAAAGATTTTATCTTCAAATACAAGAACATTTCGTGGTTTTGATGGTTTTCAGCAAATGAACATATTTCAGCGAGCTGGAAGTTTTTTCCTTAATAGAGTAAGATTTTATCTTAAAATACAAGAACTTTTCGTGGTTCTTGTCAATTTTTGTTGGTTTTCATCCAATGAACTTATTTCAGTCAGCTAGATCTTTCTTCTTCAAAGCAAAAAGATTTTATCTTCAAATACAAGAACTTTTCGTGGTTTTGATGGTTTTCAGCAAATGAACATATTTCAGCGAGCTGGAAGTTTTTTCCTTAATAGAGTAAGATTTTATCTTAAAATACAAGAACTTTTCGTGGTTCTTGTCAATTTTTGTTGGTTTTCATCGAATGAACTTATTTCAGTCAGCTAGATCTTTCTTCTTCAAAGCAAAAAGATTTTATCTTCAAATACAAGAACTTTTCCTGGTTTTGTTGGTTTTCAGCAAATGAACATATTTCAGCGAGCTGGGAGTTTTTTCTCTCATAGCGTAAGATTTTATCTTAAAATACAAGAACTTTTCGTGGTTGTTGTCAATTTTTGTTCGTTTTCATCTAATGAACTTATTTCAGTCAGCTAGATCTTTCTTCTTCAAAGCAAAAAGATTTTCTCTTCAAATACAAGAACTTTTCGTGGTTTTGTTGGTTTTCAGCAAATGAACAGATTTCAGCGAGCAAGAAGTTTTTTCTTTAATAGCGTAAGATTTTATCTTAAAATACAAGAACTTTTCGTGGTTGTTGTCAATTTTTGTTGGTTTTCATCTAATGAACTTATTTCAGTCAGCTAGATCTTTCTTCTTCAAAGCAAAAAGAATTTATCTTCAAATACAAGAACTTTTCGTGGTTTTGTTGGTTTTCAGCAAATGAACAGATTTGAGCGAGCAAGAAGTTTTTTCTTCAATAGCGTAAGATTTTATCTTAAAATACAAGAACCTTTCGTGGTTCTTGTCAATTTTTGTTCGTTTTCATCGAATGAACTTATTTCAGTCAGCTGGCTCTTTCTTCTTCAAAGCAAAAAGATTTTATCTTCAAATACAAGAACTTTTCGTGGTTTTGTTGGTTTTCAGCAAATGAACAGATTTGAGCGAGCAAGAAGTTTTTTCTTTAACAGCGTAAGATTTTATCTTAAAATACAAGAACCTTTCGTGGTTCTTGTCAATTTTTGTTCGTTTTCATCGAATGAACTTATTTCAGTCAGCTGGCTCTTTCTTCTTCAAAGCAAAAAGATTTTATCTTCAAATACAAGAACTTTTCGTGGTTTTGATGGTTTTCAGCAAATGAACATATTTCAGCGAGCTGGAAGTTTTTTCCTTAATAGAGTAAGATTTTATCTTAAAATACAAGAACTTTTCGTGGTTCTTGTCAATTTTTGTTGGTTTTCATCTAGTGAACTTATTTCAGTCAGCTGGACCTTTCTTCTTCAAAGCAAAAAGATTTTATCTTCAAATACAAGAACATTTCGTGGTTTTGTTGGTTTTCAGCAAATGAACAGATTTCAGCGAGCAAGAAGTTTTTTCTTTAATAGCGTAAGATTTTATCTTAAAATACAAGAACTTTTCGTGGTTCTTGTCAATTTTTGTTGGTTTTCATCTCATGAACTTATTTCAGTCAGCTGGATCTTTCTTCTTCAAAGCAAAAAGATTTTATCTTCAAATACAAGAACTTTTCGTGGTTTTGTTGGTTTTCAGCAAATGAACAGATTTCAGCGAGCAAGAAGTTTTTTCTTTAATAGCGTAAGATTTTATCTTAAAATACAAGAACTTTTCGTGGTTCTTGTCAATTTTTGTTCGTTTTCATCTGATGAAGTTATTTCAGTCAGCTAGATCTTTCTTCTTCAAAGCAAAAAGATTTTATCTTCAAATACAAGAACTTTTCGTGGTTTTGATGGTTTTCAGCAAATGAACATATTTCAGCGAGCTGGAAGTTTTTTCCTTAATAGAGTAAGATTTTATCTTAAAATACAAGAACTTTTCGTGGTTCTTGTCAATTTTTGTTGGTTTTCATCTAATGAACTTATTTCAGTCAGCTAGATCTTTCTTCTTCAAAGCAAAAAGATTTTATCTTCAAATACAAGAACTTTTCGTGGTTTTGTTCGTTTTCAGCAAATGAACATATTTCAGCGAGCTGGGAGTTTTTTCTCCAATAGCTTAAGATTTTATCTTAAAATACAATAACTTTTCGTGGTTCTTGTCAATTTTTGTTGGTTTTCATCTAATGAAATTATTTCAGTCAGCTGGATCTTTCTTCTTCAAAGCAAAAAGATTTTATCTTCAAATACAAGAACTTTTCGTGGTTTTGATGGTTTTCAGCAAATGAACATATTTCAGCGAGCTGGAAGTTTTTTCCTTAATAGAGTAAGATTTTATCTTAAAACACAAGAACTTTTCGTGGTTCTTGTCAATTTTTGTTGGTTTTCATCTCATGAACTTATTTCAGTCAGCTAGATCTTTCTTCTTCAAAGCAAAAAGATTTTCTCTTCAAATACAAGAACTTTTCCTGGTTTTGTTGGTTTTCAGCAAATGAACATATTTCAGCGAGCTGGGAGTTTTTTCTCTCATAGCGTAAGATTTTATCTTAAAATACAACAACTTTTCGTGGTTCTTGTCAATTTTTGTTGGTTTTCATCTCATGAACTTATTTCAGTCAGCTGGATCTTTCTTCTTCAAAGCAAAAAGATTTTCTCTTCAAATACAAGAACTTTTCGTGGTTTTGTTGGTTTTCAGCAAATGAACAGATTTCAGCGAGCAAGAAGTTTTTTCTTTAATAGCGTAAGATTTTATCTTAAAATACAAGAACTTTTCGTGGTTCTTGTCAATTTTTGTTCGTTTTCATCTAATGAACTTATTTCAGTCAGCTGGATCTTTCTTCTTCAAAGCAAAAAGATTTTATCTTCAAATACAAGAACTTTTCGTGGTTTTGATGGTTTTCAGCAAATGAACATATTTCAGCGAGCTGGAAGTTTTTTCCTTAATAGAGTAAGATTTTATCTTAAAATACAAGAACTTTTCGTGGTTCTTGTCAATTTTTGTTGGTTTTCATCTAGTGAACTTATTTCAGTCAGCTGGATCTTTCTTCTTCAAAGCAAAAAGATTTTATCTTCAAATACAAGAACTTTTCGTGGTTTTGTTGGTTTTCAGCAAATGAACAGATTTGAGCGAGCAAGAAGTTTTTTCTTTAATAGCGTAAGATTTTATCTTAAAATACAAGAACTTTTCGTGGTTCTTGTCAATTTTTGTTCGTTTTCATCTAATGAACTTATTTCAGTCAGCTGGATCTTTCTTCTTCAAAGTAAAAAGATTTTATCTTCAAATACAAGAACTTTTCGTGGTTTTGTTGGTTTTCAGCAAATGAACAGATTTCAGCGAGCAAGAAGTTTTTTCTTTAATAGCGTAAGATTTTATCTTAAAATACAAGAACTTTTCGTGGTTCTTGTCAATTTTTGTTCGTTTTCATCGAATGAAGTTATTTCAGTCAGCTCGATCTTTCTTCTTCAAAGCAAAAAGATTTTATCTTCAAATACAAGAACATTTCGTGGTTTTGATGGTTTTCAGCAAATGAACATATTTCAGCGAGCTGGAAGTTTTTTCCTTAATAGAGTAAGATTTTATCTTAAAATACAAGAACTTTTCGTGGTTCTTGTCAATTTTTGTTGGTTTTCATCCAATGAACTTATTTCAGTCAGCTAGATCTTTCTTCTTCAAAGCAAAAAGATTTTATCTTCAAATACAAGAACTTTTCGTGGTTTTGATGGTTTTCAGCAAATGAACATATTTCAGCGAGCTGGAAGTTTTTTCCTTAATAGAGTAAGATTTTATCTTAAAATACAAGAACTTTTCGTGGTTCTTGTCAATTTTTGTTGGTTTTCATCGAATGAACTTATTTCAGTCAGCTAGATCTTTCTTCTTCAAAGCAAAAAGATTTTATCTTCAAATACAAGAACTTTTCCTGGTTTTGTTGGTTTTCAGCAAATGAACATATTTCAGCGAGCTGGGAGTTTTTTCTCTCATAGCGTAAGATTTTATCTTAAAATACAATAACTTTTCGTGGTTCTTGTCAATTTTTGTTGGTTTTCATCTCATGAACTTATTTCAGTCAGCTGGATCTTTCTTCTTCAAAGCAAAAAGATTTTATCTTCAAATACAAGAACTTTTCGTGGTTTTGTTGGTTTTCAGCAAATGAACACATTTGAGCGAGCAAGAAGTTTTTTCTTTAATAGCGTAAGATTTTATCTTAAAATACAAGAACTTTTCGTGGTTCTTGTCAATTTTTGTTCGTTTTCATCTAATGAACTTATTTCAGTCAGCTAGATCTTTCTTCTTCAAAGCAAAAAGATTTTCTCTTCAAATACAAGAACTTTTCGTGGTTTTGTTGGTTTTCAGCAAATGAACAGATTTCAGCGAGCAAGAAGTTTTTTCTTTAATAGCGTAAGATTTTATCTTAAAATACAAGAACTTTTCGTGGTTGTTGTCAATTTTTGTTGGTTTTCATCTAATGAACTTATTTCAGTCAGCTAGATCTTTCTTCTTCAAAGCAAAAAGATTTTATCTTCAAATACAAGAACTTTTCGTGGTTTTGTTGGTTTTCAGCAAATGAACAGATTTGAGCGAGCAAGAAGTTTTTTCTTCAATAGCGTAAGATTTTATCTTAAAATACAAGAACCTTTCGTGGTTCTTGTCAATTTTTGTTCGTTTTCATCGAATGAACTTATTTCAGTCAGCTGGCTCTTTCTTCTTCAAAGCAAAAAGATTTTATCTTCAAATACAAGAACTTTTCGTGGTTTTGTTGGTTTTCAGCAAATGAACAGATTTGAGCGAGCAAGAAGTTTTTTCTTTAACAGCGTAAGATTTTATCTTAAAATACAAGAACCTTTCGTGGTTCTTGTCAATTTTTGTTCGTTTTCATCGAATGAACTTATTTCAGTCAGCTGGCTCTTTCTTCTTCAAAGCAAAAAGATTTTATCTTCAAATACAAGAACTTTTCGTGGTTTTGATGGTTTTCAGCAAATGAACATATTTCAGCGAGCTGGAAGTTTTTTCCTTAATAGAGTAAGATTTTATCTTAAAATACAAGAACTTTTCGTGGTTCTTGTCAATTTTTGTTGGTTTTCATCTAGTGAACTTATTTCAGTCAGCTGGACCTTTCTTCTTCAAAGCAAAAAGATTTTATCTTCAAATACAAGAACATTTCGTGGTTTTGTTGGTTTTCAGCAAATGAACAGATTTCAGCGAGCAAGAAGTTTTTTCTTTAATAGCGTAAGATTTTATCTTAAAATACAAGAACTTTTCGTGGTTCTTGTCAATTTTTGTTGGTTTTCATCTCATGAACTTATTTCAGTCAGCTGGATCTTTCTTCTTCAAAGCAAAAAGATTTTATCTTCAAATACAAGAACTTTTCGTGGTTTTGTTGGTTTTCAGCAAATGAACAGATTTCAGCGAGCAAGAAGTTTTTTCTTTAATAGCGTAAGATTTTATCTTAAAATACAAGAACTTTTCGTGGTTCTTGTCAAGTTTTGTTCGTTTTCATCTGATGAAGTTATTTCAGTCAGCTAGATCTTTCTTCTTCAAAGCAAAAAGATTTTATCTTCAAATACAAGAACTTTTCGTGGTTTTGATGGTTTTCAGCAAATGAACATATTTCAGCGAGCTGGAAGTTTTTTCCTTAATAGAGTAAGATTTTATCTTAAAATACAAGAACTTTTCGTGGTTCTTGTCAATTTTTGTTGGTTTTCATCTAATGAACTTATTTCAGTCAGCTAGATCTTTCTTCTTCAAAGCAAAAAGATTTTATCTTCAAATACAAGAACTTTTCGTGGTTTTGTTGGTTTTCAGCAAATGAACATATTTCAGCGAGCTGGGAGTTTTTTCTCCAATAGCTTAAGATTTTATCTTAAAATACAATAACTTTTCGTGGTTCTTGTCAATTTTTGTTGGTTTTCATCTAATGAAATTATTTCAGTCAGCTGGATCTTTCTTCTTCAAAGCAAAAAGATTTTATCTTCAAATACAAGAACTTTTCGTGGTTTTGATGGTTTTCAGCAAATGAACATATTTCAGCGAGCTGGAAGTTTTTTCCTTAATAGAGTAAGATTTTATCTTAAAACACAAGAACTTTTCGTGGTTCTTGTCAATTTTTGTTGGTTTTCATCTCATGAACTTATTTCAGTCAGCTAGATCTTTCTTCTTCAAAGCAAAAAGATTTTCTCTTCAAATACAAGAACTTTTCCTGGTTTTGTTGGTTTTCAGCAAATGAACATATTTCAGCGAGCTGGGAGTTTTTTCTCTCATAGCGTAAGATTTTATCTTAAAATACAACAACTTTTAATGGTTCTTGTCAATTTTTGTTGGTTTTCATCTCATGAACTTATTTCAGTCAGCTGGATCTTTCTTCTTCAAAGCAAAAAGATTTTCTCTTCAAATACAAGAACTTTTCGTGGTTTTGTTGGTTTTCAGCAAATGAACAGATTTCAGCGAGCAAGAAGTTTTTTCTTTAATAGCGTAAGATTTTATCTTAAAATACAAGAACTTTTCGTGGTTCTTGTCAATTTTTGTTCGTTTTCATCTAATGAACTTATTTCAGTCAGCTGGATCTTTCTTCTTCAAAGCAAAAAGATTTTATCTTCAAATACAAGAACTTTTCGTGGTTTTGATGGTTTTCAGCAAATGAACATATTTCAGCGAGCTGGAAGTTTTTTCCTTAATAGAGTAATATTTTATCTTAAAATACAAGAACTTTTCGTGGTTCTTGTCAATTTTTGTTGGTTTTCATCTAGTGAACTTATTTCAGTCAGCTGGACCTTTCTTCTTCAAAGCAAAAAGATTTTATCTTCAAATACAAGAACATTTCGTGGTTTTGTTGGTTTTCAGCAAATGAACAGATTTCAGCGAGCAAGAAGTTTTTTCTTTAATAGCGTAAGATTTTATCTTAAAATACAAGAACTTTTCGTGGTTCTTGTCAATTTTTGTTGGTTTTCATCTAATGAACTTATTTCAGTCAGCTAGATCTTTCTTCTTCAAAGCAAAAAGATTTTATCTTCAAATACAAGAACTTTTCGTGGTTTTGTTGGTTTTCAGCAAATGAACATATTTCAGCGAGCTGGGAGTTTTTTCTCTGATAGCTTAAGATTTTATCTTAAAATACAATAACTTTTCGTGGTTCTTGTCAATTTTTGTTGGTTTTCATCTGATGAACTTATTTCAGTCAGCTGGATCTTTCTTCTTCAAAGCAAAAAGATTTTATCTTCAAATACAAGAACTTTTCGTGGTTTTGTTGGTTTTCAGCAAATGAACAGATTTGAGCGAGCAAGAAGTTTCTTCTTTAATAGCGTAAGATTTTATCTTAAAATACAAGAACTTTTCGTGGTTCTTGTCAATTTTTGTTGGTTTTGATCTAATGAACTTATTTCAGTCAGCTGGATCTTTCTTCTTCAAAGCAAAAAGATTTTATCTTCAAATACAAGAACTTTTCGTGGTTTTGTTGGTTTTCAGCAAATGAACAGATTTCAGCGAGCAAGAAGTTTTTTCTTTAATAGCGTAAGATTTTATCTTAAAATACAAGAACTTTTCGTGGTTCTTGTCAATTTTTGTTCGTTTTCATCTGATGAAGTTATTTCAGTCAGCTAGATCTTTCTTCTTCAAAGCAAAAAGATTTTATCTTCAAATACAAGAACTTTTCGTGGTTTTGATGGTTTTCAGCAAATGAACATATTTCAGCGAGCTGGAAGTTTTTTCCTTAATAGAGTAAGATTTTATCTTAAAATACAAGAACTTTTCGTGGTTCTTGTCAATTTTTGTTGGTTTTCATCTCATGAACTTATTTCAGTCAGCTAGATCTTTCTTCTTCAAAGCAAAAAGATTTTATCTTCAAATGCAAGAACTTTTCCTGGTTTTGTTGGTTTTCAGCAAATGAACATATTTCAGCGAGCTGGGAGTTTTTTCTCTCATAGCGTAAGATTTTATCTTAAAATACAAGAACTTTTCGTGGTTCTTGTCAATTTTTGTTGGTTTTCATCGAATGAACTTATTTCAGTCAGCTAGATCTTTCTTCTTCAAAGCAAAAAGATTTTCTCTTCAAATACAAGAACTTTTCGTGGTTTTGTTGGTTTTCAGCAAATGAACAGATTTCAGCGAGCAATAAGTTTTTTCTTTAATAGCGTAAGATTTTATCTTAAAATACAAGAACTTTTCGTGGTTCTTGTCAATTTTTGTTGGTTTTCATCTAATGAACTTATTTCAGTCAGCTAGATCTTTCTTCTTCAAAGCAAAAAGATTTTATCTTCAAATACAAGAACTTTTCGTGGTTTTGTTGGTTTTCAGCAAATGAACAGATTTGAGCGAGCAAGAAGTTTTTTCTTTAATAGCGTAAGATTTTATCTTAAAATACAAGAACTTTTCGTGGTTCTTGTCAATTTTTGTTCGTTTTCATCTGATGAACTTATTTCAGTCAGCTAGATCTTTCTTCTTCAAAGCAAAAAGATTTTATCTTCAAATACAAGAACTTTTCGTGGTTTTGATGGTTTTCAGCAAATGAACATATTTCAGCGAGCTGGAAGTTTTTTCCTTAATAGAGTAAGATTTTATCTTAAAATACAAGAACTTTTCGTGGTTCTTGTCAATTTTTGTTGGTTTTCATCTAATGAACTTATTTCAGTCAGCTAGATCTTTCTTCTTCAAAGCAAAAAGATTTTATCTTCAAATACAAGAACTTTTCGTGGTTTTGTTGGTTTTCAGCAAATGAACATATTTCAGCGAGCTGGGAGTTTTTTCTCTAATAGCTTAAGATTTTATCTTCAAATACAAGAACTTTTCGTGGTTTTGTTGGTTTTCAGCAAATGAACAGATTTGAGCGAGCAAGAAGTTTCTTCTTTAATAGCGTAAGATTTTATCTTAAAATACAAGAACTTTTCGTGGTTCTTGTCAATTTTTGTTCGTTTTCATCTAATGAACTTATTTCAGTCAGCTGGATCTTTCTTCTTCAAAGCAAAAAGATTTTATCTTCAAATACAAGAACTTTTCGTGGTTTGGATGGTTTTCAGCAAATGAACATATTTCAGCGAGCTGGATGTTTTTTCCTTAATAGAGTAAGATTTTATCTTAAAATACAAGAACTTTTCGTGGTTCTTGTCAATTTTTGTTGGTTTTCATCTGATGAACTTGTTTCAGTCAGCTAGATCTTTCTTCTTCAAAGCAAAAAGATTTTATCTTCAAATACAAGAACATTTCGTGGTTTTGTTGGTTTTCAGCAAATAAACAGATTTCAGCGAGCAAGAAGTTTTTTCTTTAATAGCGTAAGATTTTATCTTAAAATACAAGAACTTTTCGTGGTTCTTGTCAATTTTTGTTGGTTTTCATCTAATGAACTTATTTCAGTCAGCTAGATCTTTCTTCTTCAAAGCAAAAAGATTTTATCTTCAAATACAAGAACTTTTCGTGGTTTTGTTGGTTTTCAGCAAATGAACAGATTTGAACGAGCAAGAAGTTTTTTCTTTAATAGCGTAAGATTTTATCTTAAAATACAAGAACTTTTCGTGGTTCTTGTCAATTTTTGTTCGTTTTCATCTAATGAACTTATTTCAGTCAGCTGGATCTTTCTTCTTCAAAGCAAAAAGATTTTATCTTCAAATACAAGAACTTTTCGTGGTTTTGATGGTTTTCAGCAAATGAACATATTTCAGCGAGCTGGAAGTTTTTTCCTTAATAGAGTAAGATTTTATCTTAAAATACAAGAACTTTTCGTGGTTCTTGTCAATTTTTGTTGGTTTTCATCTAGTGAACTTATTTCAGTCAGCGAGATCTTTCTTCTTCAAAGCAAAAAGATTTTATCTTCAAATACAAGAACATTTCGTGGTTTTGTTGGTTTTCAGCAAATAAACAGATTTCAGCGAGCAAGAAGTTTTTTCTTTAATAGCGTAAGATTTTATCTTAAAATACAAGAACTTTTCGTGGTTCTTGTCAATTTTTGTTGGTTTTCATCTAATGAACTTATTTCAGTCAGCTAGATCTTTCTTCTTCAAAGCAAAAAGATTTTATCTTCAAATACAAGAACTTTTCGTGGTTTTGTTGGTTTTCAGCAAATGAACAGATTTGAGCGAGCAAGAAGTTTTTTCTTTAATAGCGTAAGATTTTATCTTAAAATACAAGAACTTTTCGTGGTTCTTGTCAATTTTTGTTCGTTTTCATCTAATGAACTTATTTCAGTCAGCTGGATCTTTCTTCTTCAAAGCAAAAAGATTTTATCTTCAAATACAAGAACTTTTCGTGGTTTTGATGGTTTTCAGCAAATGAACATATTTCAGCGAGCTGGAAGTTTTTTCCTTAATAGAGTAAGATTTTATCTTAAAATACAAGAACTTTTCGTGGTTCTTGTCAATTTTTGTTGGTTTTCATCTAGTGAACTTATTTCAGTCAGCGAGATCTTTCTTCTTCAAAGCAAAAAGATTTTATCTTCAAATACAAGAACTTTTCGTGGTTTTGATGGTTTTCAGCAAATGAACATATTTCAGCGAGCTGGAAGTTTTTTCCTTAATAGAGTAAGATTTTATCTTAAAATACAAGAACTTTTCGTGGTTCTTGTCAATTTTTGTTGGTTTTCATCGAATGAACTTATTTCAGTCAGCTGGATCTTTCTTCTTCAAAGCAAACAGATTTTATCTTCAAATACAAGAACTTTTCGTGGTTTTGTTGGTTTTCAGCAAATGAACATATTTCAGCGAGCTGGGAGTTTTTTCTCTAATAGCGTAAGATTTTATCTTAAAATACAAGAACTTTTCGTGGTTCTTGTCAATTTTTGTTGGTTTTCATCTAATGAACTTATTTCAGTCAGCTGGATCTTTCTTCTTCAAAGCAAAAAGATTTTATCTTCAAATACAAGAACTTTTCGTGGTTTTGTTGGTTTTCAGCAAATGAACAGATTTGAGCGAGCAAGAAGTTTTTTCTTTAATAGCGTAAGATTTTATCTTAAAATACAAGAACTTTTCGTGGTTCTTGTCAATTTTTGTTGGTTTTCATCTCATGAACTTATTTCAGTCAGCTAGATCTTTCTTCTTCAAAGCAAAAAGATTTTCTCTTCAAATACAAGAACTTTTCGTGGTTTTGTTGGTTTTCAGCAAATGAACAGATTTCAGCGAGCAAGAAGTTTTTTCTTTAATAGCGTAAGATTTTATCTTAAAATACAAGAACTTTTCGTGGTTCTTGTCAATTTTTGTTCGTTTTCATCTAATGAAGTTATTTCAGTCAGCTAGATCTTTCTTCTTCAAAGCAAAAAGATTTTATCTTCAAATACAAGAACTTTTCGTGGTTTTGTTGGTTTTCAGCAAATGAACATATTTCAGCGAGCTGGGAGTTTTTTCTCTAATAGCGTAAGATTTTATCTTAAAATACAATAACTTTTCGTGGTTTTTGTCAATTTTTGTTGGTTTTCATCTCATGAACTTATTTCAGTCAGCTGGATCTTTCTTCTTCAAAGCAAAAAGATTTTATCTTCAAATACAAGAACTTTTCGTGGTTTTGTTGGTTTTCAGCAAATGAACAGATTTGAGCGAGCAAGAAGTTTTTTCTTTAATAGCGTAAGATTTTATCTTAAAATACAAGAACTTTTCGTGGTTCTTGTCAATTTTTGTTCGTTTTCATCTAATGAACTTATTTCAGTCAGCTGGATCTTTCTTCTTCAAAGCAAAAAGATTTTATCTTCAAATACAAGAACTTTTCGTGGTTTTGATGGTTTTCAGCAAATGAACATATTTCAGCGAGCTGGAAGTTTTTTCCTTAATAGAGTAAGATTTTATCTTAAAATACAAGAACTTTTCGTGGTTCTTGTCAATTTTTGTTGGTTTTCATCTCGTGAACTTATTTCAGTCAGCTGGATCTTTCTTCTTCAAAGCAAAAAGATTTTATCTTCAAATACAAGAACATTTCGTGGTTTTGTTGGTTTTCAGCAAATGAACATATTTCAGCGAGCTGGGAGTTTTTTCTTTAATAGCGTAAGATTTTATCTTAAAATACAAGAACTTTTCGTGGTTCTTGTCAATTTTTGTTGGTTTTCATCTAATGAACTTATTTCAGTCAGCTGGATCTTTCTTCTTCAAAGCAAAAAGATTTTATCTTCAAATACAAGAACTTTTCGTGGTTTTGTTGGTTTTCAGCAAATGAACAGATTTCAGCGAGCAAGAAGTTTTTTCTTTAATAGCGTAAGATTTTATCTTAAAATACAAGAACTTTTCGTGGTTCTTGTCAATTTTTGTTCGTTTTCATCTCATGAACTTATTTCAGCCAGCTAGATCTTTCTTCTTCAAAGCAAAAAGATTTTATCTTCAAATACAAGAACTTTTCGTGGTTTTGTTGGTTTTCAGCAAATGAACATATTTCAGCGAGCTGGGAGTTTTTTCTCTAATAGCGTAAGATTTTATCTTCAAATACAATAACTTTTCGTGGTTCTTGTCAATTTTTGTTGGTTTTCATCTAATGAACTTATTTCAGTCAGCTGGATCTTTCTTCTTCAAAGCAAAAAGATTTTATCTTCAAATACAAGAACTTTTCGTGGTTTTGTTGGTTTTCAGCAAATGACCAGATTTGAGCGAGCAAGAAGTTTTTTCTTTAATAGCGTAAGATTTTATCTAAAAATACAAGAACTTTTCGTGGTTCTTGTCAATTTTTGTTCGTTTTCATCTAATGAACTTATTTCAGTCAGCTGGATCTTTCTTCTTCAAAGCAAAAAGATTTTATCTTCAAATACAAGAACTTTTCGTGGTTTTGATGGTTTTCAGCAAATGAACATATTTCAGCGAGCTGGAAGTTTTTTCCTTAATAGAGTAAGATTTTATCTTAAAATACAAGAACTTTTCGTGGTTCTTGTCAATTTTTGTTCGTTTTCATCTTATGAAGTTATTTCAGTCAGCGAGATCTTTCTTCTTCAAAGCAAAAAGATTTTATCTTCAAATACAAGAACTTTTCGTGGTTTTGTTGGTTTTCAGCAAATGAACATATTTCAGCGAGCTGGGAGTTTTTTCTCTAATAGCGTAAGATTTTATCTTAAAATACAATAACTTTTCGTGGTTTTTGTCAATTTTTGTTGGTTTTCATCTCATGAACTTATTTCAGTCAGCTGGATCTTTCTTCTTCAAAGCAAAAAGATTTTATCTTCAAATACAAGAACTTTTCGTGGTTTTGTTGGTTTTCAGCAAATGAACAGATTTGAGCGAGCAAGAAGTTTTTTCTTTAATAGCGTAAGATTTTATCTTAAAATACAAGAACTTTTCGTGGTTCTTGTCAATTTTTGTTCGTTTTCATCTAATGAACTTATTTCAGTCAGCTGGATCTTTCTTCTTCAAAGCAAAAAGATTTTATCTTCAAATACAAGAACTTTTCGTGGTTTTGATGGTTTTCAGCAAATGAACATATTTCAGCGAGCTGGAAGTTTTTTCCTTAATAGAGTAAGATTTTATCTTAAAATACAAGAACTTTTCGTGGTTCTTGTCAATTTTTGTTGGTTTTCATCTCGTGAACTTATTTCAGTCAGCTGGATCTTTCTTCTTCAAAGCAAAAAGATTTTATCTTCAAATACAAGAACATTTCGTGGTTTTGTTGGTTTTCAGCAAATGAACATATTTCAGCGAGCTGGGAGTTTTTTCTTTAATAGCGTAAGATTTTATCTTAAAATACAAGAACTTTTCGTGGTTCTTGTCAATTTTTGTTGGTTTTCATCTGATGAACTTATTTCAGTCAGCTGGATCTTTCTTCTTCAAAGCAAAAAGATTTTATCTTCAAATACAAGAACTTTTCGTGGTTTTGTTGGTTTTCAGCAAATGAACAGATTTCAGCGAGCAAGAAGTTTTTTCTTTAATAGCGTAAGATTTTATCTTAAAACACAAGAACTTTTCGTGGTTCTTGTCAATTTTTGTTCGTTTTCATCTAATGAACTTATTTCAGCCAGTTAGATCTTTCTTCTTCAAAGCAAAAAGATTTTATCTTCAAATACAAGAACTTTTCGTGGTTTTGTTGGTTTTCAGCAAATGAACATATTTCAGCGAGCTGGGAGTTTTTTCTCTAATAGCGTAAGATTTTATCTTAAAATACAATAACTTTTCGTGGTTCTTGTCAATTTTTGTTGGTTTTCATCTAATGAACTTATTTCAGTCAGCTGGATCTTTCTTCTTCAAAGCAAAAAGATTTTATCTTCAAATACAAGAACTTTTCGTGGTTTTGTTGGTTTTCAGCAAATGACCAGATTTGAGCGAGCAAGAAGTTTTTTCTTTAATAGCGTAAGATTTTATCTTAAAATACAAGAACTTTTCGTGGTTCTTGTCAATTTTTGTTCGTTTTCATCGAATGAACTTATTTCAGTCAGCTGGATCTTTCTTCTTCAAAGCAAAAAGATTTTATCTTCAAATACAAGAACTTTTCGTGGTTTTGATGGTTTTCAGCAAATGAACATATTTCAGCGAGCTGGAAGTTTTTTCCTTAATAGAGTAAGATTTTATCTTAAAATACAAGAACTTTTCGTGGTTCTTGTCAATTTTTGTTGGTTTTCATCTCGTGAACTTATTTCAGTCAGCTGGACCTTTCTTCTTCAAAGCAAAAAGATTTTATCTTCAAATACAAGAACATTTCGTGGTTTTGTTGGTTTTCAGCAAATGAACAGATTTCAGCGAGCAAGAAGTTTTTTCTTTAATAGCGTAAGATTTTATCTTAAAATACAAGAACTTTTCGTGGTTCTTGTCAATTTTTGTTGGTTTTCATCCAATGAACTTATTTCAGTCAGCTGGATCTTTCTTCTGCAAAGCAAAAAGATTTTCTCTTCAAATACAAGAACTTTTCGTGGTTTTGTTGGTTTTCAGCAAATGAACAGATTTCAGCGAGCAAGAAGTTTTTTCTTTAATAGCGTAAGATTTTATCTTAAAATACAAGAACTTTTCGTGGTTCTTGTCAATTTTTGTTGGTTTTCATCTAATGAACTTATTTCAGTCAGCTCGATCTTTCTTCTTCAAAGAAAAAAGATTTTATCTTCAAATAGAAGAACTTTTCGTGGTTTTGATGGTTTTCAGCAAATGAACATATTTCAGCGAGCTGGAAGTTTTTTCCTGAATAGAGTAAGATTTTATCTTAAAATACAAGAACTTTTCGTGGTTCTTGTCAATTTTTGTTGGTTTTCATCTAATGAACTTATTTCAGTCAGCTAGATCTTTCTTCTTCAAAGCAAAAAGATTTTATCTTCAAATACAAGAACCTTCCGTGGTTTTGATGGTTTTCAGCAAATGAACAGATTTCAGCGAGCTGGAAGTTTTTTCCTTAATAGAGTAAGATTTTATCTTAAAATACAAGAACTTTTCGTGGTTCTTGTCAATTTTTGTTGGTTTTCATCTAATGAACTTATTTCAGTCAGCGAGATCTTTCTTCTTCAAAGCAAAAAGATTTTATCTTCAAATAGAAGAACTTTTCGTGGTTTTGATGGTTTTCTGCTAATGAACATATTTCAGCGATCTGGAAGTTTTTTCCTTAATAGAGTAAGATTTTATCTTAAAATACAAGAACTTTTCGTGGTTCTTGTCAATTTTTGTTGGTTTTCATCTAATGAACTTATTTCAGTCAGCTAGATCTTTCTTCTTCAAAGCAAAAAGATTTTATCTTCAAATACAAGAACTTTTCGTGGTTTTGATGGTTTTCAGCAAATGAACAGATTTCAGCGAGCTGGAAGTTTTTTCTTTAATAGCCTAAGATTTTATCTTAAAATACAAGAACTTTTCGTGGTTCTTGTCAATTTTTGTTGGTTTTCATCTAATGAACTTATTTCAGTCAGCTCGATCTTTCTTCTTCAAAGCAAAAAGATTTTATCTTCAAATACAAGAACTTTTCGTGGTTTTGATGGTTTTCAGCAAATGAACATATTTCAGCGAGCTGGAAGTTTTTTCCTGAATAGAGTAAGATTTTATCTTAAAATACAAGAACTTTTCGTGGTTCTTGTCAATTTTTGTTGGTTTTCATCTAATGAACTTATTTCAGTCAGCTGGATCTTTCTTCTTCAAAGCAAAAAGATTTCATCTTCAAATACAAGAACTTTTCGTGGTTTTGTTGGTTTTCAGCAAACGAACATATTTAAGCGAGCTGGAAGTTTTTTCTTTAATAGCGTAAGATTTTATCTTAAAATACAAGAACTTTTCGTGGTTCTTGTCATTTTTTGTTGGTTTTCATCTGATGAACTTATTTCAGTCAGCTAGATCTTTCTTCTTCAAAGCAAAAAGATTTTATCTTCAAATACAAGAACTTTTCGTGGTTTTGTTGGTTTTCAGCAAATGAACAGATTTCAGCGAGCTGGAAGTTTTTTCCTGAATAGAGTAAGATTTTATCTTAAAATACAAGAACTTTTCGTGGTTCTTGTCAATTTTTGTTGGTTTTCATCTCATGAACTTATTTCAGTCAGCTGGATCTTTCTTCTTCAAAGCAAAAAGATTTTATCTTCAAATACAAGAACTTTTCGTAGTTTTGTTGGTTTTCAGCAAATGAACATATTTCAGCGAGCCAGAAGTTTTTTCTTTAATAGCGTAAGATATTATCTTAAAATACAAGAACTTTTCGTGGTTCTTGTCAATTTTTGTTGGTTTTCATCTAATGAACTTATTTCAGTCAGCTGGATCTTTCTTCTTCAAAGCAAAAAGATTTCATCTTCAAAGACAAGAACTTTTCGTGGTTTTGTTGGTTTTCAGCAAATGAACATATTTCAGCGAGCTGGAAGTTTTTTCCTTAATAGAGTAAGATTTTATCTTAAAATACAAGAACTTTTCGTGGTTCTTGTCAATTTTTGTTGGTTTTCATCTCATGAACTTATTTCAGTCAGCTAGATCTTTCTTCTTCAAAGCAAAAAGATTTTATCTTCAAATACAAGAACTTTTCGTGGTTTTGATGGTTTTCAGCAAATGAACATATTTCAGCGAGCTGGAAGTTTTTTCCTTAATAGAGTAAGATTTTATCTTAAAATACAAGAACTTTTCATGGTTCTTGTCAATTTTTGTTGGTTTTCATCTCATGAACTTATTTCAGTCAGCTAGATCTTTCTTCTTCAAAGCAAAAAGATTTTATCTTCAAATACAAGAACTTTTCGTGGTTTTGTTGGTTTTCAGCAAATGAACATATTTCAGCGAGCTGGAAGTTTTTTCCTGAATCGAGTAAGATTTTATCTTAAAATACAAGAACTTTTCGTGGTTCTTGTCAATTTTTGTTGGTTTTCATCTAATGAACTTATTTCAGTCAGCTAGATCTTTCTTCTTCAAAGCAAAAAGATTTTATCTTCAAATACAAGAACTTTTCGTGGTTTTGATGGTTTTCAGCAAATGAACAGATTTCAGCGAGCTGGAAGTTTTTTCCTGAATAGAGTAAGATTTTATCTTAAAATACAAGAACTTTTCGTGGTTCTTGTCAATTTTTGTTGGTTTTCATCTAATGAACTTATTTCAGTCAGCTGGATCTTTCTTCTTCAAAGCAAAAAGATTTTATCTTCAAATACAAGAACTTTTCGTGGTTTTGTTGGTTTTCAGCAAATGAACATATTTCAGCGAGCCAGAAGTTTTTTCTTTAATAGAGTGAGATTTTATCTTAAAATACAAGAACTTTTCGTGGTTCTTGTCAATTTTTGTTGGTTTTCATCTCATGAACTTATTTCAGTCAGCTGGATCTTTCTTCTTCAAAGCAAAAAGATTTTATCTTCAAATACAAGAACTTTTCGTGGTTTTGATGGTTTTCAGCAAATGAACATATTTCAGCGAGCTGGAAGTTTTTTCCTTAATAGAGTAAGATTTTATCTTAAAATACAAGAACTTTTCGTGGTTCTTGTCAATTTTTGTTGGTTTTCATCTGATGAACTTATTTCAGTCAGCTAGATCTTTCTACTTCAAAGCAAAAAGATTTTATCTTCAAATACAAGAACCTTTCGTGGTTTTGATGGTTTTCAGCAAATGAACAGATTTCAGCGAGCTGGAAGTTTTTTCCTTAATAGAGTAAGATTTTATCTTAAAATACAAGAACTTTTCGTGGTTCTTGTCAATTTTTGTTGGTTTTCATCTAATGAACTTATTTCAGTGAGCTAGATCTTTCTTCTTCAAAGCAAAAAGATTTTATCTTCAAATACAAGAACTTTTCGTGGTTTTGATGGTTTTCAGCAAATGAACAGATTTCAGCGAGCTGGAAGTTTTTTCTTTAATAGCCTAAGATTTTATCTTAAAATACAAGAACTTTTCGTGGTTCTTGTCAATTTTTGTTGGTTTTCATCTAATGAACTTATTTCAGTCAGCTCGATCTTTCTTCTTCAAAGCAAAAAGATTTTATCTTCAAATAGAAGAACTTTTCGTGGTTTTGATGGTTTTCAGCAAATGAACATATTTCAGCGAGCTGGAAGTTTTTTCCTGAATAGAGTAAGATTTTATCTTAAAATACAAGAACTTTTCGTGGTTCTTGTCAATTTTTGTTGGTTTTCATCTAATGAACTTATTTCAGTCAGCTGGATCTTTCTTCTTCAAAGCAAAAAGATTTCATCTACAAATACAAGAACTTTTCGTGGTTTTGTTGGTTTTCAGCAAATGAACATATTTAAGCGAGCTGGGAGTTTTTTCTTTAATAGCGTAAGATTTTATCTTAAAATACAAGAACTTTTCGTGGTTCTTGTCAATTTTTGTTGGTTTTCATCTAATGAACTTATTTCAGTCAGCTAGATCTTTCTTCTTCAAAGCAAAAAGATTTTATCTTCAAATACAAGAACTTTTCGTGGTTTTGATGGTATTCAGCAAATGAACAGATTTCAGCGAGCTGGAAGTTTTTTCCTGAATAGAGTAAGATTTTATCTTAAAATACAAGAACTTTTCGTGGTTCTTGTCAATTTTTGTTGGTTTTCATCTCATGAACTTATTTCAGTCAGCTGGATCTTTCTTCTTCAAAGCAAAAAGATTTTATCTTCAAATACAAGAACTTTTCGTGGTTTTGTTGGTTTTCAGCAAATGAACATATTTCAGCGAGCCAGAAGTTTTTTCTTTAATAGCGTAAGATATTATCTTAAAATACAAGAACTTTTCGTGGTTCTTGTCAATTTTTGTTGGTTTTCATCTAATGAACTTATTTCAGTCAGCTGGATCTTTCTTCTTCAAAGCAAAAAGATTTCATCTTCAAAGACAAGAACTTTTCGTGGTTTTGTTGGTTTTCAGCAAATGAACATATTTCAGCGAGCTGGAAGTTTTTTCCTTAATAGAGTAAGATTTTATCTTAAAATACAAGAACTTTTCGTGGTTCTTGTCAATTTTTGTTGGTTTTCATCTCATGAACTTATTTCAGTCAGCTAGATCTTTCTTCTTCAAAGCAAAAAGATTTTATCTTCAAATACAAGAACTTTTCGTGGTTTTGATGGTTTTCAGCAAATGAACATATTTCAGCGAGCTGGAAGTTTTTTCCTTAATAGAGTAAGATTTTATCTTAAAATACAAGAACTTTTCATGGTTCTTGTCAATTTTTGTTGGTTTTCATCTAATGAACTTATTTCAGTCAGCTAGATCTTTCTTCTTCAAAGCAAAAAGATTTTATCTTCAAATACAAGAACTTTTCGTGGTTTTGTTGGTTTTCAGCAAATGAACATATTTCAGCGAGCTGGAAGTTTTTTCCTGAATAGAGTAAGATTTTATCTTAAAATACAAGAACTTTTCGTGGTTCTTGTCAATTTTTGTTGGTTTTCATCTCATGAACTTATTTCAGTCAGCTAGATCTTTCTTCTTCAAAGCAAAAAGATTTTATCTTCAAATAGAAGAACTTTTCGTGGTTTTGATGGTTTTCAGCAAATGAACATATTTCAGCGAGCTGGAAGTTTTTTCCTTAATAGAGTAAGATTTTATCTTAAAATACAAGAACTTTTCGTGGTTCTTGTGAATTTTTGTTGGTTTTCATCTAATGAACTTATTTCAGTCAGCTAGATCTTTCTTCTTCAAAGCAAAAAGATTTTATCTTCAAATACAAGAACTTTTCGTGGTTTTGTTGGTTTTCAGCAAATGAACATATTTCAGCGAGCTGGAAGTTTTTTCCTGAATAGAGTGAGATTTTATCTTAAAATTCAAGAACTTTTCGTGGTTCTTGTCAATTTTTGTTGGTTTTCATCTCATGAACTTATTTCAGTCAGCTGGATCTTTCTTCTTCAAAGCAAAAAGATTTTATCTTCAAATACAAGAACTTTTCGTGGTTTTGATGGTTTTCAGCAAATGAACATATTTCAGCGAGCTGGAAGTTTTTTCCTTAATAGAGTAAGATTTTATCTTAAAATACAAGAACTTTTCGTGGTTCTTGTCAAGTTTTGTTGGTTTTCATCTAATGAACTTATTTCAGTCAGCTAGATCTTTCTTCTTCAAAGCAAAAAGATTTTATCTTCAAATACAAGAACTTTTCGTGGTTTTCTTGGTTTTCAGCAAATGAACATATTTCAGCAAGCTGGAAGTTTTTTCCTTAATAGAGTAAGATTTTATCTTAAAATACAAGAACTTTTCGTGGTTCTTGTCAATTTTTGTTGGTTTTCATCTGATGAACTTATTTCAGTCAGCTAGATCTTTCTTCTTCAAAGCAAAAAGATTTTATCTTCAAATACAAGAACTTTTCGTGGTTTTGTTGGTTTTCACCAAATGAACATATTTCAGCGAGTTGGAAGTTTGTTCCTGAATAGAGTAAGATTTTATCTTAAAATACAAGAACTTTTCGTGGTTCTTGTCAATTTTTGTTGGTTTTCATCTAATGAACTTATTTCAGTCAGCTCGATCTTTCTTCTTCAAAGAAAAAAGATTTTATCTTCAAATACAAAAACTTTTCGTGGTTTTGTTGGTTTTCAGCAAATGAACAGATTTCAGCGAGCTGGAAGTTTTTTCCTTAATAGAGTAAGATTTTATCTTAAAATACAA